>NC_041381.1:549784371-549927526 GCF_002162155.2 Triticum dicoccoides | reverse complement strand
GGGAGGGCGCGGGGCGGTGGCGCGGCCGGATGGGCCGGGAGGGCCTGCCTCGGGCTGAGCGGGCCGGCGGAGGCGGGGACACGCGGGGCGCCACGTGGCGAGGCTGGATTCGACGGGGCGGTGGGCGGACATGTCCGGCGCCGGGCGGACGCGTCCGGCGCGCGGAGGAAGAAGGGGCTAGGGTTTCGGGGGAAAACATCTGCGGATTTGGACGGGGAGGGCATATTTATAGGTAGAGGGAGCTAGGAGAGTCCAAATGAGGAGCGGTTTTCGGCCACGCGATCGTGATCGAATGACCAAGAGCATGGAGGGGAGTTTGCTGGGTTTTGGGGCACTTTGGAGGGGAGTTGGGCTGCAAAGAGAAAGGGGGGTTTCGGGCTACGCGATTAACCGTTGGAGTATCGAACAAACTCCAAATGGCACGAAACTTGACAGGCGGTCTACCGGTGATGTACCAAGGCCACTTGGCAAGCCTCGGGTCATTCCGAGAAAGTTTAACATCCGCACACGAAAACAAGGTCTGAGAGGGGGCGACGGGCGCACGCGAATGGTCCGGACTCCGAACGGACAACGGAGAGAACCGGGAGAACCCGAACGGATGCAAGTTTTGAAAAACATGCAGATGAAATGCAGATGATGACATGGAAAAATGCAACATGCAAGCAAATGACATGGCAAAGACGGCGAATAACTGGCAGACACCTGGCGCATCGAATCCGGGGCGTTACACGAACACGAATTAAGCTTACATGATGAAAGTGACTAGATGAATTCTCATGTACCCTCAAGAACACTTTGCTTATCATAAGAAACCATTTTTGCCTGTCCTTTGCCTCAAAAGGATTGGGCTACCTTGCTGCACTTTTGTTACTACTATTGTTACTTGCTCGTTACAAATTATCTTGCTACCAAACTACTCTGCTACTTACAATTTTAGCACTTGCAGACATTACCTTGCTGAAAACCACTTGTCATTTCCTTCTGCTCATCGTTGGCTTCAACACTCTTCCTTATCGAAAAGGGCTACAATTGAACCCATACACTTGTGGGTCATCAGAGGCCGGCCACCAGGGGGCACGCCATGGAGGGGGGAGTCCTACTAGGACTCCACTCCTAGTAGGATTTGGCCCCCACTTTTTCCTTTTTCCAGAGTAGCAAAGCGGGAAAGGGAGAGGGGGTAGGAGAGGGAAAGGGGGGGCGCCGCCCCCACCCCTTGTCCAATTCGGATGGGCAATGAGGGAGGCGCGCGCCACCTCCTATGGCCGGCCCTCTCTTCTCCACTAAGGCCCATGTTGGCCCATTACTTTCCTGGGGGGTTCCGGTAACCTCCCGGTACTCCGAAACTTATCCGAAACTTCCCAAAACCATTCTGGTGTCCGACTGTAACCTTCCAATATATGAATATTTACCTCTCAACCATTTCGAGACTCCTCATCGTGTCTGTGATCTCATCCGGGACTCCGAACAAAACTTCAGTCACCAAAACGCATAACTCATAATTCAAATCGTCATCGAACGTTAAGCGTGCAGACCCTACGGGTTTGAGAACTATGTAGACATGACCGAGACACATCTCAGGTCAATAACAAATAGCGGAACCTGGATGCTCATATTGGTTCCTACATATTCTACGAACATCTTTATCGGTCAAACCGCATAACAACATACATTATTCCCTTTGTCATCGGTATGTTACTTGCCCGAGATTCGATCGTCGGTATCCTCATACCTAGTTCAATCTCGTTAGCGGCAAGTCTCTTTACTCGTTCCGTAATGCATCATCCCGTAACTAACTCATTAATTACATTGCTTGCAAGGCTTATAGTGATGAGCATTACCGAGAGGGCCCAGAGATACCTCTCCGATACACGGAGTGACAAATCCTAATCTCGATCTATGCCAACCCAACAAACACCTTTGAGACACCGGTAGAGCATCTTTATAATCACTCAGTTACGTTGTGACGTTTGATAGCACACAAGGTGTTCCTCCAGTATTCGGGAGTTTCATAATCTCATAGTCAGAGGATCATGTATAAGTCATGAACAAAGCAATAGCAATAAAACTTAACGATCATTACGCTAAGCTAACGGATGGGTCTTGTCCATCACATCATTCTCTAATGATGTGATCCTGTTCATCAAATGACAACACATGTCTATGGTCAGGAAACATAACCATCTTTGATTAAAGAGCTAGTCAAATAGAGGCATACTAGGGACACTCTGTTTTGTCTATGTATTCACACATGTGCTAAGTTTCCGGTTAATACAATTCTAGCATGAATAATAAACATTTATCATGATATAAGGAAATATAAATAACAACTTTATTATTGCCCCTAGGGCATATTTCCTTCAGTCTCCCACTCTGCACTAGAGTCAATAATCTAGATTACATAGTAATGATTCTAACACCCATGGAGTCTTGGTGCTGATCATGTTTTGCTCGTGGAAGAGGCTTAGTCAACGAGTCTGCAACATTCAGATCCGTACGTATCTTGCAAATCTCTATGCCCCCCTCCTTGACTTGATCGCGGATGGAGTTCAAGCGTCTCTTGATGTGTTTGGTTCTCTTGTGAAACCTGGATTCCTTCGCCAAGGCAATTGCTCCAGTGTTGTCACAAAAGATTTTCATTGGACCCGATGCACTAGGTATTACACCTCGATCGGATATGAACTCCTTCATCCAGACTCCTTCATTTGCTGCTTCCAAAGCAGCTATGTACTCCACTTCACACGTAGATCACGCCATGACGCTCTGCTTGGAACTGCACCAACTGACAGCTCCACCATTCAATATAAATACGTATACGATTTGTGACTTAGAGTCATCTGGATCAGCGTCAAAGCTTGCATCGACGTAACCATTTGCGACAAGCTCTTTGTCACCTCCATAAAAGAGAAACATATCCTTAGTCCTTTTCAGGTATTTCAGGATGTTCTTGACCGATGTCCAGTGATCCACTCCTAGATTACTTTGGTACCTCCCAGCTAAACTTATAGCAAGGCACACATCAGGTCTGGTACACATCATTGCATACATGATAGAACCTATGGCTGAGGCATAGGGAATGACTTTCATTTTCTCTCTATCTTCTGCAGTGGTCGGGCATTGAGTCTGACTCAACTTCACACCTTGTAACATAGGCAAGAACCCTTTCTTTGACTTATCCATTTTGAACTTCTTCAAAACTTTATCAAGGTATGTGCTTTGTGAAAGTCCAATTAAGCGTTTTGATCTTCTATAGATCTTGATGCCCAATATATAAGCAGCTTCACCAAGGTCTTTCATAGAAAAACTCTTATTCAAGTATCCTTTTATGCTATCCATAAATTCTGTATTATTTCCAATCAACAATATGTCATCCACATATAATATTAGAAATGCTACAGAGCTCCCACTTACTTTCTTGTAAATACAGACTTCTCCAAAAGTCTGTATAAAACCATATGCTTTGATCACATTATCAAAGTGTATATTCCAACTCCGAGAGGCTTGCACCAGTCCATAAATGGATCGTTGGAGCTTGCACACTTTGTTAGCACCTTTTGGATCGACAAAACCTTCTGGTTGCATCATATGCAACTCTTCTTTAAGAAATCAATTGAGGAATGCAGCTTTGACATCCATTTGCCAAATTTCATAATCATAAAATGCGGCAATTGCTAACATGATTCGGACAGACTTAAGCATCGCTAGGGTGAGAAGGTCTCATCATAGTCAACTCCTTGAACTTGTCGAAAACCTTTCGCAACAAGTCGAGCTATGTAGACAGTAACATACGTCAGCGTCAGTCTTCTTCTTGAAGATCCATTTATTTTCTATAGCTTGCCGATCATCGGGCAAGTCCACCAAAGTCCACAGTTTGTTCTCATACATGGATCCCATCTCAGATTTCATGGTCTCAAGCCATTTCGCGGAATCTGGGTTCATCATCGCTTCCTCATAGTTCATAGGTTCATCATGGTCTAGTAACATGAGTTCCAAAATAGGATTACCGTATCACTCTGGTGTGGACCGTACTCTGGTTGACCTACGAGGTTTGCTAGTAACTTGATCTAAAGTTTCATGATCATCATCATTAGCTTCTTCACTAATTGGTGTAGGAATCACTAGAACTGATTTTTGTGATGAACTACTTTCCAGTTCGGGAGAAGGTACAATTACCTCATCAAGTTCTACTTTCCTCCCACTCACTTCTTTCAAGAGGAACTACTTCTCTAGAAAGGATCCATTCTTAGCAACGAATATCTTGCCTTCGGATCTATGATAGATGGTGTACCCAATAGTTTCTTTTGGGTATCCTATGAAGACACATTTCTTCGATTTGGGTTCGAGCTTATCAGGTTGAAGCTTTTTCACATAAGCATCGCAACCCCAAACTTTAAGAAATGACAACTTAGGTTTCTTGCCAAACCACAGTTCATATGGTGTCGTCTCAACGAATTTAGATGGTGCCCTATTTAACGTGAATGCAGCCGTCTCTAAAGCATAACCCCAAAATGATAGCGGTAAATCAGTAAGAGACATCATAGGTCGCAGCATATCTAATAAAGTATGGTTACGATGTTCGAACACACCATTACGCTGTGGTGTTCCAGGTGGCGTGAGTTGTGAAACTATTCCACATTGTTTCAAATGAAGATCAAACTCGTAACTCAAATATTCGCCTCCGCGATCAGATTGTAGAAACTTTATTTTCTTGTTACGATGATTTTCCACTTCACTATGAAATTCTTTGAACTTTTCAAATGTTTCAGACTTATGTTTCATTAAGTAGATATACCCATATCTGCTCAAATCATCTGTGAAGGTCAGAAAACAACGATACCCGCCGCGATCCTCAATACTCATGGACTGCATACATCGGTATTTATTATTTCCAATAAGTTAGTGGCTTGCTCCACTGTTCGGAGAACGGAGTTTTAGTCATCTTGCCCATGAGGCATGGTTCGCGGGCATCAAGTGATTCATAATCAAGTGATTCCAAAAGCCCATCAGCATGGAGTTTCTTCATGCGCTTTACACCAATATGACCTAAACGACAATGCCACTAATAAGTTGCACTATCATTACTAATTTTTCATCTTTTGGCTTCAATATTATGAATATGTGTATCACTACGATCGAGATTCAACAAAAATAGACGAGTCATTAAGGGTGCATGACCATAAAAGATATTACTAATATAAATAGAACAACCATTATTCTCCGATTCAAATGAATAACCATCTCACATCAAACAAGATCCAAATATAATGGGCATGCTCAATGCTGGCACCAAATAACAATTATTCAGGTCTAAAACTAATCCCGAAGGTAGATGCAGAGGTAGCGTGCCGACGGCAATCACGTCGACTTTGGAACCACTTCCGACGCGCATCGTCACCTCGTCCTTAGGCAATCTTTGTTTAGTCTGTAGCCCCTGTTTAGAGTTGCAAATATGAGCAACAGAACCAGTATCAAATACCCAGGCGCTACTACGAGCATTAGTAAGGTACACATCAATAACATGTATATCAAATATACCTTTCACTTTGCCATCCTTCTTATCCGCCAAATACTTGGGGCAGTTCCGCTTCCGGTGACTAGTCCCTTTGCAGTAGAAGCACTCAGTTTCAGGCCTAGGTCCAGACTTGGGCTTCTTCCCGGGAGCAGCAACTTGCTTGCTATTCTTCTTGAAGTTCCCTTTCTTCCCTTTGCCCCTTTTCTTGAAACTAGTGGTCTTGTTAACCATCAACACTTGATTCTCCTTCTTGATTTCTACCTCTGCAGCCTTTAGCATCGCGAAGAGCTCGGGAATTGTCTTTTCCATCCCTTACATATAGTTCATCATGAAGCCTTTATAGCTTGGTGGCAGTGATTGAAGAACTCTGTCAATGACACTATCATCAGGAAGATTAACTCCCAACTGAGTCAAGTGGTTATGGTACCCAAACATTCTGAGTATGTGTTCACTGGTAGCACTATTCTCCTCCATCTTACAGCTATAGAACTTGTTGGAGACTTCATATCTCTCATCTCGGGCATTTGCTTGAAATATTAATTTCAACTCCTGGAACATCTCATATGCTCCATGTCATTCGAAACGTCCTTGAAGTCCCGATTCTAAGCCGTAAAGCATGGCACACTCAACTATCGAGTAGTCATCAGATGAAGCTTGCCAGACGTTCATAACATCAGCATCTTCTCTTGCAGTAGGCCTTGCACCTAGAGGTGCTTCCAGGATGTAAGTCTTCTGTGCAACAATGAGGATAATCCTCAAGTTACGGACCTAGTCCGTGTAATTGCTACCATCATCTTTCAACTTAGCTTTCTCTAGGAACGCATTAAAATTCAAGGGAACGGTAGCATGGGCCATTGATCTACAACAACATAGATATGCAAGAAAACTATCAGGACTAAATTCATGATAAACTAAAGTTCAATTAATCATATTACTAAAGAACTCCCACTTAGATAGACGTCCCTCTAGTCATATAAATGATCACGTGGTCCATAACTAAACTATGTCCGATCATCACGTGAGATGGAGTAGTTTTCAATGGTGAACATCTCTATGTTGATCATATCTACTATATGATTCACGTTCGACCTTTTGGTCTTAGTGTTCCGAGGCCATATCTGCATATGCTAGGCTCGTCAAGTTTAACTCGAGTATTCTGCACGTGCAAAACTGGCTTGCACCCATTGTATGTGAACGTAGAGCTTATCACACCCGATCATCACGTGGTGTCTCGGCACGATGAACTATAGCAACGGTGCATAAAAAGGGAGAACACTTATACCTTGAAATTTAGTGAGGGACCATCTTATAATGCGAACTAAACAAAATAAGATGCATAAAGGATAAACATCACATGCAAACAAAATATGTGATATGATATGGCCATCATCATCTTGTGCCTTTGATCTTCATCTCCAAAGCACCGTCATAATCTTCATTGTCACCGGATTGACACCTTGATCTCCATTGTAGCATCATTGTCGTCTTGCCAACTATTGCTTCTACGACTACCGCTACCGCTTAGTGATAAAGTAAAGCAATTACATGGTGATTGCATTTCATACAATAAAGCAACAACCATAAGGCTCCTACCAAATGCCGATAACTTTTACAAAACATGATCATCTCCTACAATAACTTATATCACATCATGTCTTGACCATATCACATCACAACATGCCCTGCAAAAATAAGTTAGATGTCCTCTACTTTGTTGTTGCAAGTTTTACGTGGCTGCTACGGGCTTCTAGAAAGAACTTTTCTTACCTACGCATCAAAACCACAACGATTTTTCGTCAAGTGTGCTGTTTTAAGCTTCAATAAGGACCGGTCGTAGTCAAACTCGATTAAAATAAAGTTGGAGAAACAGACACCCGCCAGCCACCTGCGTGCAAAGCACGTCGGTAGAACCGGTCTCATGAACGTGGTCATGTAATGTTGGTCCGGGCCGCTTCATCCAACAATACCGCCAAATCAAAGTAAGACGTTGGTGGTAAGCAGTATGACTATTATCGCCCACAACTCTTTGTGTTCTACTCGTGCATATCATCTACGCATAGACCTGGCTCGGATGCCACCGTTGAGGAATGTAGCATGCAATTTCAAAAAAAATCCTACGATCACGCAAGATCTATCTAGGAGATGCATAGCAACGAGAGGGGGAGAGTGTGCCTACGTACCCTCGTAGACCGAAAGCGGAAGTGTTAGGTTAACGCGGTTGATGTAGTCGAACGTCTTCACGATCCAACCGATCTAGTACTGAACGTACGACACCTCCGAGTACAGCACATGTTCAGCTCGATGACGTCCCTCGAACTCTTGATCCAGCAGAGGGTCGAGGGAGAGTTTTGTCAGCACGACGGTGTGATGACGGTGTTGGTGATGTGATCCGGGCAGGGCTTCTCCTAAGCACTACGATGATACTATCGGAGGAGTAAACGGTGGAGGGGGGCACCACACACGGCTAAGACAATGTTGTGCCCTTGGGGTGCCCTCTTGCCCCCGCATATAAAGGAGGGGGGAGGAGGCCGGTCATCAGGGGGCGCACCATGGAGGGGGGAGTCCTACTAGGACTCCACTCATAGTAGGATTCGCCCCCCTCCCACTTTTTCCTTTTTCCGGAGTAGCAAAGGGGGAAAGGGAGAGGGAGTAGGAGAGGTAAAGGGGGGGCGCCACCCCCACCCCTTGTCCAATTCAGATTGTCAAGGGGGGCGCGCGCCACCTCCTATGGCCGGCCCTCTCTTCTCCACTAAGGCCCATGTTGGCCCATTACTTTCCCGGGGGATTCCGGTAACCTCCCGCTACTCCGAAACTTATCCGAAACTTCCCAAAACCATTCCGGTGTCCGAATGTAACCTTCCAATATATCAATATTTACCTCTCAACCATTTAGAGACTCCTCGTCATGTCCGTCATCTCATCTGGGACTCCAAACAAAACTTCGGTCACCAAAACACATAACTCATAATTCAAATCGTCATCGAACATTAACCGTGCGGACCCTACGGGTTCGAGAACTATGTAGACATGACCGAAAAACATCTCCGGTCAATAACCAATAGTAGAACCTGGATGCTCGTATTGGTTCCTACATATTCTACGAAGATCTTTATCGGTCAAACCGCATAACAACATATGTTGTTCCCTTTGTCATCGATATGTTACTTGCCTGAGATTCGATCGTCGGTATCCTCATACCTAGTTCAATCTTGTTACCAGCAAGTCTCTTTACTTGTTCCATAATGCATCATGCCGTAACTAACTAATTAGTTACATTGCTTGCAAGGCTTATAGTGATGAGCATTACCAAGAGGGCCCAGAGATACCTCTCCGATACACGGAGTGACAAATCCTAATCTCGATCTATGCCAACCCAACAAACACCTTCGGAGACACCTGTAGAGCATCTTTATAATCACTCAGTTACATTGTGACGTTTGATAGCACACAAGGTGTTCCTCCGATATTCGGGAGTTACATAATCTCATAGTTAGAGGAACATGTATAAGTCATGAAGAAAGCAATAGCAATAAAACTTAACGATCATTATGCTAAGCTAACGGATGGGTCTTGTCCATCACATCATTCTCTAACGATGTGATCATGTTCATCAAATGAAAACACATGTCTATGGTCAGGAAACATAACCATCTTTGATTAACGAGCTAGTCAAATAGAGACATACTAGGGACACTCTGTTTTGTCTATGTATTCACACATGTACTAAGTTTCTGGTTAATAGAATTCTGTCACGAATAAATAAGCATTTATCATGATATAAGGAAATATAAATAACAACTTTATTATTGCCTCTAGGACATATTTCCTTCAATTTTGGGATGTGGGTCTATAAGAATCACGTGGTAAATGTTTTTTTGAAGGGGACTCTAGAAAGAGGGGGATCCTGGTGTTGGATATTTTAGATGTCGAATTTAAATATTACGTGGATAAGAAATAACTAGAAATTGATATTAATGTGGTGTTTTCTTGAGTACATATATTATGTTGTTCATGGTTTGGATGATTGTCACATGTCACCAATCCAACGTTCTTGTGAGCAAGCAGAAGGCATGGATTGAAGCTATCAAGTATGAGAATGTAACCGTGGAATTGACATGAACATAGAATATGTTGCTATTAAAAAGTATGTATAGGTGTACTCCCTCAGATCCTTTTTACTCCGTATATATGTAAGATTTTTCTGAAGTCAATCTTCATAAAGTTTGACCAACTTTATAGAGAAAAATATCAACATCCACAATATCAAATCAATATCATTAGGTACGTTATGAAGTTAATATTCATAGTTTATAACTTTAGTATTGTAGGTGTTGATAATTTTCATATAAATATGGTCAAAATTTATGAAGTTTGATGTCACACAACTCTTATATGCAAAGTAAAAAAGGATAAGAGGGAATATTAAGTTCATACATTTGTTTATTTCCATGTGAGAGTGTGATATCTCAAGAGTGTTCAAGTCCTAAAAAATGATACATTTTGAGCAACATAAATAATCTAAGCTCCCAGCCAATGACCATTTGTGAAGAGGCTTGTGAAGGACCTTTTTATTATAACCAAAAATTTTAGAGAAAAAATTCAAAGTAAAATCATTGAAACCACATTTGAAGCGAAGTTCATTGTGTACATTTCCCAATGTCATTCTAGCCGACACTTTTGTCATTGCAATATTGATCGAATAATTGTGTCCTTTCTTGATGCTTATTTCCTTAGCAACAACTTCACATTACTGACTTGGTGAAAAATTATATTGGAAGTAGGTAAGTTGAGTCATAAACTAAGGATAAGTTGGAAGCAGAAACTAGATTGGTGGTTGTATCGAAAACTCTAGGATATCACAAATGTTATTAGTCCTAAGGGTGATTGAGAAAACTTGGATTATGCGCCACCAAATGAACACTGAATTCGGAAGTTCTTGGTGATGTCACATGTCTTAAATATGAAAAAAAAAGCATGTTGCTTTATTGTCATTATGGATTGGCAATTTAATATAACCATGTGTACATAGTTGGTTGTAGATATTTTTGAGTTCATGGATATTGATCGATAAAAAAGTCCACCTTGTATATGTAACATAGATATGCTGCTATTTTTTTATCGTAGATCGTTAACTATTGCACCCACCATAATTGCATTATCTAGTTTTATATTGTAGATCTTGTCCTTAATGTTCCAACCTTTCAAGCTCTACAACATGAAAGATCGAAGAGTCTCCAACATACATGACTAGATGATTTCTTATGCAAATTCCACTTGTCATGATTGAATTCTTTTTATGCAACAATGACCTAACAGTCTTGTTAGATGTCCATTCATCATTTGTTAAAGGGATTATGTCATCATGTTTCTAACAAGCGACAGATGATCATTATATAGTTTCATGCAATCCTCCTTAACACCAATTCTAGAAATAATATTAAATATGTATTCAAAATTTTCACAAAATCTTTAAAGCCGCATATTCCACTATCGAGAAGGGCACCTCATCCAAAATTACCATGCTTGTAGTAATTTTCTAGATATTTCTTTAGTGAACTCACCTTGCATAAGCATGAGTGATGCCAACGAGCCAGAGCTCGAAGCGATGGCGGTGAAGGACACGGGAGAGGAGGCGTATGGATAGGAGATATCCTGTTATCAACCACAAAAATGGAAGGGAGGTGAGGCAGGCAGAGTCGCTGGTTCTTGGTGGGTTTGGTGGACTTCCCACTAAGCCACATAGTTTCGCCATGAGTCCACTTGAGCGAATAAGTTTTTACGAACGGCGTAAGTGATTCGTGGATTGCGTGTTGCGACTTCGTCTTCAAAATTACAAAAAAAAATGCTCAAAACATGCAAATTGAGCAAGGGAAAAGGGGTCTCTTGAGAATGAGATTTCTCTTGAAAAGGAAGGACAAAACCTCAAAGCCTCCACATTAAAGAATTTGAGGAAGAGAATTTTATTGAAAATATACAAAAAAAACAAGGTTAGAACATCAATTATAACCATAACAAGATGCGACAAGAAACACCTAAGGTCGAGTCACCATTCTTCCGTGGTAAAGCCTTGGAGAAAGAATTACCCACTCGTCAAATTGGCATTCTTTAGTGGCAAAGGCTTCTATAAAGTATTCCATGCTAGCGGTAGCGACAGCAGGTCCTACCAATCAAGACTAGAACATTGCGCAAAGACACCATCTTTAAACGGGACAACGCGAAGTGGTTCGTTGTCGGATCCTACCAGCGAAGGCCAAACTATAATTGGTTTTCACTCCACAGCCTATCCTTCATATTGCCCTGCCGGTTGTGATCGTCAGCTTTGTTTTCTTTTTCTAGTTTCGCTCCACTTGCGAGCTGTAATACTTTTATGACTTGTGATACTTCATGGATATTTTGATAAGATGGCTACATGCATTATTATGATGCAGAGCCCGGGGGTACGCCTCCATTTCCAAAAAAATACATGTGGTGTGTGCGGAGCTTATTAGTTTTCCTTCATTTAGTTTGCTTGTTTTATGGTGATGTAAGCCGTGTTCTCTATGTATTTCGGTTGTTGGTCTTTTTCTTCTTGTTTCAGTTAGGTGATGGTGTTGGCTGTAATCTTGACCGGTCGATGGCTTTGTTAATTCAAAACCGGACTCGTCTCGAGCATTTTTCTAAAAAAAAGTGGTCTAATCATCATCTCATTATGAGTCTTCCAAGGGATGCACCATCCTTTGCTCCGCCCAAATCCTATTTTATTTGCGAAATTTGCTCTGCCCATATCCGCCATGACATGCTCCGAAGAAAGCCACCAAGCGTGAGCTCTGGCCAGCGAAGTTTCACGAAAAACAAACACAAGCGCGGAATACCCATTCCGTGCAACAGGAGATTAACTTGAGCAAAGTCGCGCATGAGACCTTCATCTCACACGGCTCTAACTGGCATGAAGATGGATGGACACTTGGCACGATGGGCTAGTGGCCCGGAGTTTCTGCCTGGTTTGCAGGACCTGCATGCATATAATACTCACACTTATTACTTGCATGACAAGCAACTCTTACGTTGGACGCCAATCATGGTTGTTCCACTGGCTGGCTACCATGACAAGCAAGCACACCATGTGGATCAGATGAGGAGAGTGACGCGGCACCACTTGGCCATGCCGGTCGATCAGCTCGCCCACCCCACCTTGGCCAAACCAAGCGCTGGCTGATAACCGAACAAGAGTTGGAGGCACCTATCGAGAGCAAAAGCAAAAAAATACCTTATCGCAACATATATCCGAGGAGTAGGCGAGAGGCCAAACTGGTCTAGCTACCTCCTAGGAGAAGAGCACCGATCGATCGAAGAGAAGTTGTGTTTGTTGACGATCGCGTGTCGACATCTGCATGCCCAAGAAATTCACGGCAAAAAATGTCGACGCGTTTAGGAGTGAAGTGGCGTGTCCGGCGTTCAAGTTGGGATCATGTCAGATGATTATTGAACTGCATACCTCTCTTTTCTTTCGTGATTATTGAAGTGTATGCCTCGACGCCTCTTTTAGAAGCTAGCGCCAACCACCACGGGCACAGTCCACATGGCAGCACGCATCCCGTTCGTACGTGCGTCTCCGTCAGGCTTAACTCGCCCCGCCCGCACGCAACAAGGTGTCGACTCCGATAGATCGATAGCTCCATCTCCGTGATATGATATGATATGATATGATATATGATAAGCAACCAATTGGTCGATGTTTCTGGAAACGACGATCCACTTGAACGAACTAAGCCACGCTGAAAGCAAAACAAACTAATGGCAATGATGACGACGCTGACTCTTAATTTAAGCAAGTTATATACTAATAACTTTGTTCTTCTAATGAGCACGTAGAAATGCGTCTCGCTCACGGTGCCAAGCAAGGGCAGTGAGTTTTCAAGAAACACAGTTACAACGCGGACGCTTACAAGCGTACGCATACATTAATCTCTATGAACCCACATACACACGTCATGCCTTCGAGTTGGCTGGTCTTGAGATTGACAAAATCACGTCTCGCGATCAATGAAGATGTCACCCCTTCATGAGAAGAATATTTCGTTTTTATGAATCTCATAAGAATCAGATTTGATGCTTAATGAACTGAGATACAACCGTCCTCCTAACCATCGGAGTGAGCTCTTCGCTTGATCATGGATGGATCGACCGGGCCGACTTGGCGTGCGCAACTTGACTTTGTGACACGTACGTACGGCAGCAAGGCGACCAACTTCTCTTGGTACCGGTTCAAGCAAGCAGCACCGTCCGTTCATCTTGACGCCTTCTACGGCCTGTCAGTATGTCACGCTCCTTTTGTCTCTTGCGTTTATTATTGAGGGCTGGGACTCTAGCTGCAAGTGATGGTAGGTGAAATGAACTACGAGCCAAGCACTGACTCATGAGCCACGAGGTGATCATCTCGCAGGAAAAGAAAATGACTACTGACACGATGCTCGTTTCTTCTACTCCGTACTTTGTTACAGAAGAAGGAAAACGGAAATTTTGTATGGTTTTCTAATGCAAATATTGAATACTTTTTACCAAAATTAATGTATCAACATGATACACAATACTGCCTTCTGCAACATCTCCGGTATCCGCATAGTGAACAGTGAAAACAAGAACACCATGGAAATATTTAAAAAGATGCGAGAGCCAATTGTCATGCACATAGAGCGCCGGCACCATCTA
Organism: Triticum dicoccoides; assembly: GCF_002162155.2. Classification (NCBI taxonomy): domain Eukaryota; kingdom Viridiplantae; phylum Streptophyta; class Magnoliopsida; order Poales; family Poaceae; genus Triticum; species Triticum dicoccoides. The sequence goes on along the minus strand of NC_041381.1, from coordinate 549,913,329 downwards.
ATGTGAGATCAGTCCGCCAACGCAACACCTATACAAAACAAAAGACATATGGAATGCCCCATCTGAACTTATTTTGGTGGCGTCCTTGCTTTTCATGATTTACTTACAAATTGGCCCTACTCTTGTTTTCATTTTATTTCAAGGAGCGAACTTGACATTTCTTATAATATTGGAAACTTTATTTGAGTGTGAATTCATGATATAATTGGTGGCACATATCTATGTTTTTATTTGTCAAATTGATGCTTAAAGTTAAAACACTGAAATGCGTGAACGCCATGCAAATTAGAACGGATGGAATTTTTAAATACAAATTTTATTATCAAGTTCGTAATGTCCTCATCTAAAAAAAATGTTTTGAATGTCCTAAGTATCTAAGTAAATTTGAGAAATAAGTTATTTTTCAGTGATTTTCATAGCTCGATACAATTCAACTCATGTGTGGTAGATTCAGCCACTAAAATCATTGGGATATATGACCGAGATTTCACAGTGACAACATGTTGTTTGTTCTGTGGCCTATCCAATATACTAGTTTTTTTGTTGCATCGTATCGAATATACTAGCTAAACACCAGTGTGTTGCAAGGGAAAATAAAAAATATTATACTATCACTTATGGGACTCGCGCTTGATTTCACACTATGTGATAGCGCCAATTTTACTATTTTTTGTCCTTTTGTATTCAACATGTATCAAGAAACGCCAACTTCTCGACCCATCCTTGTGCAAAACATGCATGCACATTAGAGTTGCGAGTTGCTTGGTGGACTCCCCTCATGTTTCCTCATGGCTATCCTAATGGCTAATCGTGTGGGTGCTTATGATGGTTGGATAAAGCTCTTAGGCTCTGTTTGTTTAGGCTTTTGCTTCTACTTTTACAACTTTTCTACTTTGACCAAAAAGCCATAAAAAGCTTCTTTTAGGGCTTTTATGGCTTTTGATGAATCAATAATAACAATATTTAGCTTCAAAAGTCAGAAAAGCTCTAAAAGCACCTATTTAGAAGATTTTATGGCTTTTTGGCCAAAGTGAAAAAGCTGCAAAAGCATAAACAAAAGCCCAAACAAGCAGGGCAGTAATTCCCTGCAAAAACAAGATTTGAGAAGGTGGTAAATTTGTAATTTAGGAAGGAGAATATTCTCTGTAAAACAACTAACATGGGCAGTGAAGATACGATGGTATGTCTACGATTCAGTAAAGCACTGTTTTTAGGAGAGAACATAAAGGAGACATTTGCAATTGAGGAAGGAGGTAATTGTGATTTAATAGCAAAAAAGATTGTTGCTCTCTGTTGAGGCATGTTGTTCTCCGTGCATGTCATTCAGTGATACACAGACGATATTCCTGTGAAATATTTTTAGGAAAGGGCGTGCTCGTCATTTTACACCCCCCACCATCAATCTCCGGCCCGTCCGTCTATTTATAGCCGGAGCGACGACGGCCATCGCCACCATTAACCAGTCCACAGACAGGCACCGGTCGTGAGGCAGAGAGAGAGAGAGAACCAGAGCCGGACATGCAGCGCCTCGCCTCCTCACGGAGGCTCCTCCAGGCCGCCCTCGCCCCCGGCCGGGCGCATTCCAGCCTCTCCGCGGCCGCGGTCGCCGCCGCGCCGGAGAATGGCGCCGGCGCCCCCAAGATGCCGCCGTTCGCGTACACGCCGCCGCCGTACGACGGGCCGCGGGTGGCGGAGGTCGCCCAGAAGCGGGCCCAGTTCCTCAGCCCCTCGCTCTTCCACTTCTACGACCGCCCTGTACGTGCCCCCTCCCTCGCCCTCGCCACCCTCCATTTTCTTGGGAACGAACCACCGGATTGCTTGAAAAAAGGAAAAGAGAAACGAAGCTCGATTTCCATCTCCATTTCTATCCTACTCGAGGGAAATTGTTATAGATCAGATAGTACCTGATTTCGTGGTTTAAATTCCCCACTCTAAAAATCGCCGAACACGAACAGTACAGGTGACATGTCTGAGTTAAAATGATGAGCGAGGTTGTCATAATCAGGCAAACGATTTGTACAAATCTGCTTGTTCTGGTCGATTTTAGTAGTTTTGTGGTGAGAAAAGATGGTCTTTTTTTGGTAGTCCTTGCCCGAATTGTGGTGACTGGTGGGATCTGGAAATCACGGAGCTAAGATTATCAAAAAAAGGGAATCATAGAGCTAATATTGTTAGTAGTAGCAACAGAGTTCTGCACTCCATTGGATCTAGAGTACATCTGTACTAGTGTAGCTATGCTTTATTGGGACCAGATGAGTCAAGCACAAAAACGTTGTGGTTGTATCTTATCACTGGCAGCTTCGCACAACGAACTCCTGTGCAAGTCTGTGATGAGATCTTACATCTGTGGCTGGAGCACCAGTGTTTCATAAAGAGAGTGATCACGGACAACTTACTGGTTTCCAACTGCACATGTATTGCCAAAGTTATAAAATACTGTCAAGGTGGGGTTTCTGCAGATAGTGTCAAAAGTTGTGTACCTACCATGCTCACGGCTCACCCACCAACCTTGGAGCTCACATGCTGTACTCAGAGCAACACATATAGCACGTGTAAAACATATTTTTCTGTGAAGATATATCCAATTTGCACGACACAAAGAAAGAAAATGGAAGAGGTAACTCTTCCGTCAGTTAGCTCTTTCAGATCCCCTTGAACTCTTGAAAAAAAGCTTCCGTGAGAACAGAGGGCAATAGGACAAAAAGTTAGCTGTTGTTACTTCAATATACCTCTCTCGGTACTTTCTGTTGGATTCAATGTACTGGTCTGACCAGGACAAAGAGTGTAGCTTGGTGATTAAGTGTGAAAAGCTAGCATCATGCAAGACAAGTTGCGATTTCAGCACTGAAAATTGATTCTTTTTTCACTCAACAACTATTGCAGTTGAACATAGTCGATGGAAAGATGCAGTACCTGTTCGATGAGGATGGCCGCCGCTACCTGGACGCTTTCGGTGGCATTGCGACCGTTTGTTGCGGGCACTGCCATCCTGATGTGATCGAAGCCATAGTCAACCAGGCAAAGAAGATACAGCACTCCACAGTTCTGTATCTGAACCATGCAATTGCGGACTTTGCTGAGGCTCTGGCGGCCAAAATGCCCGGTGATCTGAAGGTACTGTCAGCCTAGTAAAACATTACGCATCTCAGTGCCTGAAAGTACTTTGGAATTTTATTATGGCTTAAAATGTAGGGTATGTCTGATACACATAGATTATTTTGTTTGTTTCATTGAGCCTCATGTGAAGCTCCTCTTGTTCTCTGCAGGTTGTTTTCTTCACAAATTCTGGCACGGAGGCAAATGAGCTTGCACTGATGATCGCTCGGCTTTACACTGGTTTCCATGACATTATTTCACTTAGGAATGGATACCATGGGAATGCAGCTGCAACAATGGGTGCCACTGCTCAATCCAACTGGAAATTTAATGTTGTCCAGGTAAGGAAATTAAAATACTACTCCCTCCGTTCGGAATTACTTGTCGCAGAAATGGATGTATCTAGTTGTATTTTAGTTCTAGGTACATCCATTTCCGAGACAAGTAATTTCGAACGGAGGGAGTATATTGAAAGATGCCTTGTTTTACTTCATGGCTTATTAGTGACATTTACTCATTTGCAATGTGTCCAGACCGGAGTGCACCATGCTCTTAATCCAGACCCATATAGAGGCGCTTTCGGGTCAGACGGAGAGAAATATGCCAGAGATATTCAGGAAACCATTGACTATGGGACTACAGGAAGAGTTGCAGGTTTCATTTCAGAAGCCATACAGGTATGCTAATACCAACACATTGTCCTACTATCACCATGCTCAAAAGTGAGATTTCCTAACGAAACAATTGGAATGTTCCTCTCTGCAGGGAGTTGGTGGAATAGTGGAATTAGCACCAGGATACCTGCCTGCGGCCTACGATATGGTGAGGAAAGCTGGTGGCCTCTGCATCGCCGACGAAGTTCAGGCGGGGGTTGCGCGCACTGGAAGCCACTTCTGGGGATTCGAAGGGCAGGGCGTCATCCCTGATATAGTCACTATGGCAAAGGTGAGTTCTGATGGTTTCTCCAAAGTTTTCATACTTAAAGAGTCCATGCATTCCATTATACTATGTCATTAGGTTCAGCTTCATCAGTGTACACTGTATCAAACTATAGGCTGACATGTTTCCTGTCATTCTTCCTCAGGGCATAGGGAACGGAATACCGATAGGAGCGGTCGTTACCACACCTGAGATTGCTAAGGTGTTAACCCGCAGGAGCTACTTCAACACCTTCGGTGGTAACCCTGTCAGCACAGCTGCCGGCCACGCTGTTCTCAAGGTACTGGAGAAGGAGAAGCTGCAGGAGAATGCGTTCGTTGTTGGCTCCTACCTGAAGGAGAAACTTAACGCTCTGAAAGAGAAGCATGACAGTGAGTACCGGATAGAAAAAATCACATCGCAAACACATATACCTCGAGGATACTTCTGTTACTTACATTCGGCTTCTTGCAGTTATCGGCGACGTTAGGGGGAAAGGCCTCCTTCTCGGGGTCGAGCTGGTGACCGATCGCCAGAAGAAAACTCCGGCGAAGGCTGAGATCGCGCAGGTCATGAACCACATGAAAGGTGATTGATTACACGAACTGACGAGCTCTGTCGCGTCTCTGTACTTTCGCAATTATAAAACTGAAGTAGCAGAGCTTTGGACCTGATATCCGAGTGTGTTCTTGTCTGAACAGATATGGGCGTGCTGGTGGGGAAGGGCGGTTTCTTCGGCAATGTGTTCAGGGTGACGCCTCCGTTGTGCTTCTCCAAGGAGGACTCCGGTAGGATCTGCTGCTAGTACTCACATTCATAGCATAGATAGATGTTATCTTGGCTTCTGATACATAACTGTAACTTTGCGTCGCAGACTTCATGATCGAGGTGATGGACATCGCGCTTTCGAAGCTGTGAAGAGGCACTGCTCTCATCGATAAATAAGAGATGATCTGCGAAACAGCACCTCGTTGTCTCGTGTTCTGTCTTGCAAACCCATGATGCGCACATGCGATCTGCGCCTCCTGAACATTAGTATGATGTACTGAGTAGGAGCTCTATGTGACCAATAAGTTCTTCGTAATAAGATATTCAGATGTGTTATGGCAGCTTTTATGATACATGTATCCTGCATTCTTCCTGCTATCCAGAAAACAAAGCATTGCCACATTTACTTGTCAGAACTCCAGGTGATTGGAAAATTTTGAATTGACCATTAATATCGTAAGCAAAAATGTTTGATAATCAACTGGATATGGAACATTACTGTAGTTAAATTACAACCATATCTAGGCCTTTTCAGGAGAGTAAATAGCAAAAAAACCACCACAATTGAGTCGAAGTTTTCAATGCTTCACAAAAAAAACACCAGAAAACATGCATTTTGGTGGGTGTTTGATGACATTTGCACAATTGTGGTGGTTTTTATTGAGGCATAGAAAGAACTTTATATTTACATTACTAGATTTTTCAAGTTGTTATAAAGGCAGGATGATCAAAGACATGTCTAGGTTTTCCTGGAGTGGGGATCCCATCCCACTAAGAAGAAATACCACTTGGTTGCTTGGGACAAAAGTGTGTGTCCCAAAAGACCAAGGGGGTAGGCATTTTGGATCTCAAATTTATGAACAAAGTCTTCCTTTCTAAAACATCACTGTCCAGAAAGTTATTACTAGTGTTTCCAGTTTTACTAGGTTCTGGGATGATCATTACAACGTTGTGCTACGTAGGGGAGGATCTTGTTTCAAAACTCGCCTCTACTGTGGTGGAGATGAACAATATCACTTTTTTAGGAACGGAGGGAGTAGATTCCAAACACTGTTAGTGTCTTTTAAAATGAGAGCTCTCACACCACAAAACAGTAGTCGAACAAAATACTTGGACTGCACCAACCGCCATGGCATTTGACATAAAGATGTACGAAGGCACTAAGAGCTAAGACATGCTTCCGGACATCGTTTTTTATGCCAAACAATTAGTATAATGCAAGATTCGGTTAATAGGTATTTAAGACATGGGAACAGAGAATGAACTCTATTAGATACAACATCAGTACCTCTTGTCTGAAGCACCTTCAGGAGCATCCTAGTTAGGTGGCACGGCTTGCTTCCGCGAGAAGCATTGTTGTGCCTCTCGAAAATTTAAAAAATATGCTTTTTTCTTCCGATTTTCCTGTTTTTCATGAAAAAAAAGTTCAACAAAATCTATTAAAATGGGATCTAGTTTTAAAGATCTCGATGGAAGAAATCCAAGGGTGAAAATGATTCGAGATTTGAATGCACAGTTTAAGAAAGAAAATGTTTTAAATAAACGAATCTACGAAATAAAAAAACTCTCAGGATGTAACAAGAGGCACGCCTGAGAAGGTGAGAGTAACCTTTGCAAGGGTATCCCTTAACTAGTGATTTAGAATGTTTTGTTTTGTTTGCGAACGTTTGCTCATGGGCGCGCACCTGGATCGCCATCTGGATAGGGTGTATGTACTACTATGATGCATGCATGGTGTTGTGTTTTTTTTAGGGTATAGTGCTGTGTTTGTTGTTACGGTATGAAAAAAGAAATAGAAAACAGTGAGTGAATATAATGAAGGCACGGATAAACCGTTTCTTGTTTTCTTTGGATTCAATCATCATCAATTATCTCAGCCATACCAGCATACCCCATGTCCTTCTTGGTTCAGGTATGCGCATGCAAGCCTTCTCGATCAGTTTTCAGACAAGGAATCTGTTGGGCAAGCAAGGATTCAGACAAAGCATCCCTCCCTGTTGGCAACTGAAATTCTACATCTTACAAGATTGGGCAAGTCGCACAAGTGCTGAAAACTCATCAAGGCAAAGCAAAAAATAAATAAAAATATCATCTCCGAGGAGACACAAGCATCACGCAGTCCAACCAAACAGTTAGTTCACGAACGAGCGCTGTAATCCAATCCCAGCTGAACACAGCATGCACGTAACATAATGGTGTGTGCAGTTTACCTCGAGCCATCCTCCTAATCACAAATAATATATGAGCATCAGACAGTACTAACTAGAGGCAGATTAGACTCCAACCTATCCCAAATTAGATACAAGTTCACTCCTTGTCATGGCAGGGTACCACGGTTAGAACCATACAGACAATGTATTACTAGCTACCAGTACATACTAGGGCTTGAGCTACACCTCTATGTCTGACTTGCGGACGAAATACACGGTCATCCTGAGCTTTTTCGTGCTCTTTGCCCGTTCAAAGAGAGCGATATCCCCCTCCTGCACATCATTGTCGGCGACGAATTTCTTCCAGCCACTACGAATCCACCTCATACCATTCTGATTTATTACCACTTTGGCTGGCTGCTCCGTCGTGCTTCCTTCCGACTGAAGCACGAGACGCATTCTTCTGCTTATGTGTGGAATGTATCTTGAACCGTATTCCTTGCAGACGTCCTGATCAGCAGTGTTGCATGAGAAATCAAAATTTCAGATCAATGTCTACTACTTCAGTGGAATGAATGATTCACACGTACAGTACAGTCGGTATTTATGTATTAATACATGAATTTTGATGCATTTTTAGATGAGAAATTGGTCATGCACAGGGCTTTGTAATGTAGTGATTGCACAAGTAGGTCTCAAGATCATTTAGTTAACAAATCAACGCAATCTATCTACAAACAATAGGTCAAAGAGTATGTATTTGAACTCACCAAATGATGGGTATTAATCCGGCTTTTGGTCATTAGTGCCACAAAGATAGGAAGTTCAGATTGAATCGCTTGAACTTTCTCCTCAACTTTCTTCTTCTCCACATTAGTTAGAGGTGTCCCTTTTTCAGATAAAATGTAGGGATGCTGGGAAGGCCCCTTGAGATTGCTGGTGGAGCTATGAGGTTCCAAATCGACCCCAAACTCCACAGATGCTCGCTCATTCAGCGTGTGAGCTTCATATCCTGAAAAGCTTGCACAACCCTCATAAGATAAGCATAACATAACCAGAAGCAATTTGGAAGTTGATAAAAGGAAAAACACACACATAAATATAGCGTTATAACCTGATTTAGCAGCAGATGGGGAGGATGTTGAAGCCACCTTTTGAGCTTTTGCACAGTGACTAGGTGCCTGCTTCTGCCGCCTACATGATTTTCTAGTGCCTTCTTCCACAATATCATGAGCATCAGAACAACTCACATAGTAGCATGATTTTCTAGTGCCTTCTTCCACGATGTGATCATCATCAGAACTACTCACATAGTAGCATGATTTTCTAGTGCCTTCTCCCACAATGTGATCATCATCAGAACTACTCACATAGTAGCCTTCTTCCACAATGTGATCATCATCTGAACTACTCACATAGTAGCATGATTTTCTAGTGCCTTCTTCCACAATGTGATCATCATCAGAACTACTCACATAGTAGTCTGTATGAGGGGTTGGATCGGTTATTTCAAGTGAATCTTCACAAATTTCTTGAGTGCTAGAAATATTTCCCGTATTAAAGCATGAAGAGGTTCTCTGATGAACACTTGTGCCAAGAATACGAACTTCAAGGCGTTTTTTACCCTTGGTTATAAAAATAAGCAAGTCATTCTCTTGTATGCGATTAGCATCTACAAGATTACTCCACCCATATTGGAGGACTATTTGGTCATCACCGTGCTTGCAAGCTTCAACACCGTATATATTGTCATTAGGGGCTTCTAGTTGAATAGTAGCTTTAGATGTGTCCTCTTTGAAATGTTCCACAAGCTTTAACGGTAAGTTCTGCAGTAACCCAAATAAAAAGACATTATTACAACGATGGAGTCTTGAACAGTAGGAATGAGGTCAATAACATAACCAAGAAATTGTTAGGGAAAAGATCCAACTTACAACAGAGCAGTCCTTCAAGTTGACATTGCTTTTGTTCATGACTGCCACATAAAGGGGAACTTGAGATCTCATGGTACAAGCTATTTCACGTACTTTCTCATCTTGTGCTTTGGTTAGATGGCAGCCAGGTAATGTGCTATAGCCAGAGTCAGTGGAGGTCTGAACATGTCCAGGATCAGACAGTAGTTGTTCTGCACATCAAGCACATTGTTACAATGACCACAAAAGCACAGTACAAGTAGTATTAGACTTTAGAATACTAAATTAATCTTACCATTCAGCACATGATGATCGCAAATAGCGCCAGGTGGAACACCTCCAAAGCTCTGAGAAGGTGGTTGAGAACAGGAACTAGCCTTCTCACGACCGTTGGGATTGAATATATGAACCTTAAAGGTAGAGTTCCCACGGTACACAAACCAAAAAGAATAATTTTCTTCTACGTGATGCATTGCGACAAACTTATCCCAGCCAGACTGAAGAACTAGTTCACCCGGCTTTCTACACACTCCAATACAGAATATGCCATTAGGAGCTTCTAGTTTGATGGTCTCAGAGATCATGCTCCCCAAATGGTTTCCAACCTCCCACGGTATGCACTATTCAAGAACAAGGAAGACAGACTTAAGAGTTACAAGGTTCACTGTCTCTGACAATTAAAGCTCCGTGCTATTTTCAGGAAATACAAAAGGGACATGGCAAACAAACGAAACAAAAACTCGTATATTTGGAACACACAGATTATGGACAACAAATGCGCTTAAGTGACATGAGGCATCTTATTATAATTTAGAAATAGCACAATGATGGTAGTGGACCAGAAGTGTACTAAAGTAGGAGTCCTAGTTACCAAATTAATGTCAATCAAATTAGAAATAGCACTAATGATAGTAGACCAGCAGTGTACTATCAAATTAATATCAATCAAAAGAAGTGGATTGATGGGAGGAAGGGCCAAGTTAACTGACCATACTGCGGGTGAAATCACCCGAAGCCACGGCAAAGAAGTGCTCCTTGTCATGTCCCGTGTGGCCGCGGTGGTAATGTTGCCTCCACATGGACATGGTACAGCTCCCGCGAGCGCTCCTCCTCTCCTCTCCTCTTGCAACCGCCGCCGCTCCGACCTGGTGGTTGTGCTACGGAATCAAGAAGAAAAGGAAGCCATTTCCGGAAGGAGAAAAAATAATCCACCATTTTGCCCAGGAATCAAGGAGGAGGCGGTTGAGAGCCTGACCTGGTTAAGCCCGTCCGTCGATCGCCGGCCCGATCTGTTGGTCGAGGGGCCGAAACCCTAGTTCGCCATTAGCTGCGTCTCCTCTGCGCTCGATGCAAATGAAACAGAGGAGGACGGAACGGAGCTCGCTCGGGCGGTCAGGCGGGTGGAGTGGAGTGGCATTTGGCCTGTAATAACCGGGACAAAACTGGGTATACATGCTTTTTTATTTTACTTGGGGGATCGATCGACGAATTCGCAGTCCCGCCACGGCCGATGATCCGGCGAGCGAGCCGCCGCCTCCTCCCGGCCATCCCACACCGCGCGCTCCCGCCCCGCCGCGGCCTCGCGGCCAGCGCGGCGCTGCAGTGGCTGGACGACGAGCTCACCTCGCTCGCCCTCCCCGAACCCGGGCCCGGGGTCGACTCGCACGCGTGCGCCAGGCTCCTGCAGGGCTGCGTCGCGCGCGGCGACGCCCGCGGCGGCCGCGCCGTGCACGGCCACGTCCTGCGGGGCGCCGTCCTGGACCTCTTCTGCGCCAACGTCCTGATCAACCTGTACGCCAAGCTCGGGCCCTTCGCCGGCGCGCGCAGGGTGTTCAACGGGCTGCCGGAGCGGAACACGGTGTCTTTCGTCACGCTCCTCCAGGCCCACGCGCTGCGCGGGGAGTTGGAGGCCGCGGCGGCGCTGTTCCGGAGGCTGCGGCTGGAGGGGCACGAGGTGAACCAGTTCGTGCTCACCTTGCTGCTCAAGCTCGTCGTCTCCATGGACGCTCTGGGGCTCGCCTGGGCCGTGCACGCTTGCGCGTGCAAGCTGGGCCATGACCGGAACGCCTTTGTCGGGTCTGCGCTGGTCGATGCCTACTCCATGTGCGCGGCTGTCGGCGATGCAAGGCGCCTGTTTGACGGGATCGTGGGTAAGGATGCTGTGGCTTGGACTGCTATGGTTTCTTGCTATTCTGAGAATAACTGCCCGGAGAACGCGCTTCAGGTTTTCCGGGAGATGAGGGTGGCGGCTTCTAAGATCAACCCATTTGCTCTGACCAGTGTGCTCAGGGCTGCCGTGTGCTTGTCGTCAGTTGCGCTAGGCAAGGGTATCCATGCCTGTTCAGTAAAAACACTTTATGATGCCGAGCCTCGCGTTTGTGGTGCGCTGCTTGATATGTATGCCAAATGTGGGAATATTGAGGATGCCCGCTTGGCTTTCGACATGGTTCCCCATGATGATGTGGTACTTTGGAGTTTTATGATATCCCTGTACGCACAGAGCAATCAGAACGAGCAGGCCTTCGAGCTGTTCATCAAAATGATGCAGTCTTCTGTGGTGCCTAATGAATTTAGTCTATCAAGTGTTCTGCAAGCTTGTGCTAATATACCACTCTTGGACCTAGGCAAGCAAATTCATAGCAATGCTATGAAGATTGGTCACGAGTCTGAGTTATTTGTTGGAAATGCACTGATGGATCTCTATGCCAAGTGCAGCGACATGGAAAGCTCACTCAAGATCTTCTCATCATTGCGGGATGCCAACGAGGTGAGCTGGAACACAATTATTGTTGGTTACAGCCAGTCTGGTTTTGGAGAAGATGCTTTGAGTGTATTCCGTGAGATGCGTGCTGCTAGGGCGCCTTCAACTCAAGTTACATACTCAAGCGTGCTCCGGGCTTGCGCGAGCACAGCATCCATCAATCATGTTGGCCAGGTTCACTGTTTGGTTGAGAAATCCACATTCAACAGTGACACCATTGTAAGTAATTCACTTATTGACTCATATGCTAAGTGTGGATGCATCAGGGATGCTCGCAAGATATTTGAAACTCAGAAAGAACACGATATAATTTCGTGGAATTCCATAATCTCAGGATATGCTGTTTATGGACATGCTGCACATGCCCGAGAACTTTTTGACAGGATGAACAAGAGCGGTATTGAAGCCAACGATATCACTTTTGTTGCTCTCCTGTCTGTCTACGGTAGCACGGGTTTAGTGAGCCAAGGACTCTCTCTGTTTGACTCCATGAAGCTTGATCATGGCATCAAACCATCCATGGAGCATTACACCTGCATTGTTAGGCTTCTAGGACGTGCTGGCCGTCTGCATGATGCTCTAAAATTTATTGGAGATATCCCTTCAGCACCGTCTGCTATGGTTTGGCGTGCATTGCTTAGCTCCTGTATAGTGCATAAAAATGTGGATCTGGGGAGATTTTCTGCAGAGAAGGTGCTTGAGATTGAACCACAGGATGAAACAACTTATGTCTTGCTATCAAACATGTATTCTGCAGCTGGGAATTTAGATGAAGTTGCTTTTTTGAGGAAATCAATGAGGAACATAGGCGTAAGGAAGGAGACTGGTCTTAGTTGGGTCGAGATGAAGGGTGAAATTCATGCCTTTTCAGTAGGGTTGGAAGACCATCCAGATATGCGAGTGATACATGCTATGCTAGAATGGCTAAACCTGAAAGCCACCAGGGCAGGTTATGTTCCTGATACTAACGTAGTGTTGCATGACGTAGATGAGGAACAAAAGGCTCGCATGCTGTGGGTGCATAGCGAGAGATTGGCTTTAGCATACGGGCTTGTGATGACACCTCCCGGGCATCCAATTCGGATAATGAAGAATTTGCGCTCCTGCTTGGATTGCCATGCCATATTCAAGGTGATCTCCAAAATAGTCAAACAAGAAATTATTGTGAGAGACATCAATCGTTTTCATCATTTTGACAAGGGAACATGCTCATGTGGTGACTATTGGTGATGTTCCATTGTCCATTCATGTATTCAAGGGAGCTGCTCATTGATTTGCATCAACTTTAATACTCCCTTTGTCTGGAAATACTTGTCGTTGAAATGATGTATCTAGATGTATTTTAACTCTAGTACATCCATTTTCATCCATTTATGCGACAAGTAATTCCGGACGGAGGGAGTATACTGGATTGCTGATTGAAATGATTATGTTGACGATTTGCTGGACATAAAAGAGCAGTCTTTGGTCAGCTGAATCATGTGCCACGTGCCAGGTACACTTCTGAACTCAAATCCTGTATTGATCTCTCAATAACATCTGTGCTCATCAATTCTACCTTAATCTGCTAGGTTGGCATCAATCAGCGGGGTAATTTGAAAAAAAAAAGGCTTGCTTGATCTGGACTGAGCAAAGGTAAACATGCCATAGATCCAAAGGTTTTTTTTCCTGAACATATCTGTGTGATGTATATGTACAGAATCTTTTTCTAAGGGAAAACACAAAGACAAAAGGCTTGCGTCTCAATGTATTGAAAAGGTAGAAAGGTTAGTACAGCCCAGGAGGGCAAGACAGGACGCACATTAGGAAAGGAGACAGAGAGAAATATTAGTGCACATCCCAATCAACTGGGTTTAGAACACGCAACCGCAGAGCACCTGCACGAGCCGAATGGCGTGCCTCTCTCCGTAAAGAAATATAAGAGCGTTTAGATCACTAGAGTTTAGATTACTACTCAAGTGATCTAAACGCTCTTGTATTTCTTTACAGAGAGAGTAGATAGCAAACATTCTAGTTTCACACGTCTGAATGATGAAACAAATCAGCGATGAAAGGCAGGGGGGGCACCTCTCCCCTTGCCTTTTCCTCCTTTGTGCGGAAGGTCTACCAGAGACAGATGGTTGAAGCAAATCATTTACAGCAATTATGCTCTACCATCTCTTAAGAATACACATATGCCGACCGACAACTAAAATTAAACAATATCACCAATATGACCCGAACACATATACAGCAAATGTACAAACCAAATGACACTGAGTAGCTAACTTGAACTCGCGAGACCTATTTCTTTCCACCGATCATAGGTTGACCACCACCCTTTGGACCAGGCACATTTGTCGATCTGCTTGTCTTGCCTGCTGCGCCGAAACTCTTCACATCGATCAGATCACCAAACAGATTGTCTGGCATGTAGTAGGGTTTGGCTGCGGTCGCTGGTGCTTCTTTTGGTCTTTGGTTTCCATTCATTCGAGCATCTGGAACAATGGCAAGGGCGTTGTTTGCATGAGAAACAGAAGAGCTCTGCTGTTGCATAGGACTGGGGTTGAGAGTTGGGGATGGCACATGTTGCATCAGTGGAGAAGCATAAGGTGTTGAAGGAGCCGGGTAAGGTGTCGAGGCAACAGAAGCAACAGGAGGATTCGGCGTTTGGTATGTGGCAGGCTGAAAAGGATTTACAGAGTTGGCACTTGTAGGCATGGCCCAAGGCGGTGCCGGATAGGTTGATGTATATTGTGGCTGTGCCGGATAGGTTGATGTATATTGTGGAGGCTGAACTGGATATGCTCCAGTCTGTGCACTCTGTTCACTTTGGGCCCAGGGTGCGACGTAATTGTTGTATGGAGTGTAACCCTGATTTATTGGATATGCCTGGTGGTTGGAAGGGTAATGTTGTCCATTTGACGCTGCAGGCTGATAGTTCGGCGGTAATTGTGACCCATTTGACATGGCGGTCTGCTGACTGTCATTTTGGCTCTGAGTTGAAGAATCTGTAGATGCTTCAGGAGGACTGTACAAGGTGAGGCTTAGAAGGTCAATCATATCCTGCTCTTTTGTCCTAGTACCACTGACAGAAGCTGACTCAACAGGAACTAGGGCATTGCTCGCAACAGAAGATGAGGCTTCAGAAGTTGCATCGTCAATAGGTATAAGGGCATGATCACCAACACTCGATGATGCCTCGTCGCTACTTATCACAGATTTGTTCTTTCTACAGATACAGAACATATCATAAATAATTAGTTGTGGTTCAGGAATAAGTAGATTGTGCATCAAATCAAAAGCTATTTTCAATTACCTTTTTGCTAGCTGAGCAAACTCATCCTCTTCATCCTCTTCAACGGGGGTCTCATTTTGTGCAACAACCGGAGGTGCAGATGGCTGTGGTGTTGGATCCTCTCTGGGTATCTCATCTCTCCTTGGCGTTTCAACTGGTAAAGGAGAACCAGAAGCGATGGCATCGTGTTTTGCAAGTACACTTTGTAAGCGATCATTTATTTCTAGGCCTTGTTTCAGGAGCTCCTCATTCCTAAACAACAGAAACCATAATAAGTCACACATTACATTCTGTGGCAGTGTGGCCTGAACTGAACTGTCATTTAGACGGCACAGAACTGAAAAAAAAATGTATGCCGTCATGCTAAACTTCAAATTCACTTGATGCGAACACCACGGTACACTAAGATAAGGGAAATATTCTTTGTACGTCTGTGGGAGAGATGAGCTTACCCTGTTGAACTGACAAACCCCATGAGCTTTTGTTGATTTGAACGACTTTGGCTGACAAGCTCAGTAACAATTTCATCTTTAACAGCCTGGCATCACCAACAATTGAATAGGTTATTTCATGAACTTCACCAAAACTAACCATGCAATTTTCTTTTAAATATTCGGTTTACCATGCGATCAGCAGGATTCAAAGCATTCACCATATCACTCAGTAATTCTGTTGCATCTCTAATATTATCCAGATCCCCTGAACTGGAGCAAAAAAGAGATAACAAGTTATAACCATTAAATGGAGCGATAGAACAGATAGCTTGGGCAAAAAAAGCTCAAGGAGTTGAATACGGAGTACTAGAGAAGAAATGCAACCTCAGTGTTTCAACATCAGATGCCATTCTGTCATTTAGACTTCCAGTGGGATATGCAGGTGAACCATAGGCCTGAGATTGATGCGTCACAGGAGGAGTAAATATTGGAGGGGCATCCATAGGACGACGAGGGAACATTACTCCTGACCTCTGTAAAAGATGTTGCGTTAACTGATATTATTAAAGTCCAGTAGCGTGCCCCCAAAATAGTAAGACGTGGACATTATCTAAGGCCAAACTACTTATACTTTAAACTTCTCTTTCAGGGCATGTTCTTGGCTCCATATATACTGGACTGGTTGCGTTGAGAAGTGTGAGGTTTTACACTGGCGGGAAAATTGCAGCCATACCTTTAGTTCAATGTATGACCAGTAATATTGTGGATATTTGCCCCCAGGTCCACCAAATGCTTCTTGCCATGAGTCCAGAAGTATCAATATCTTATCCTTCACTTGCATATCATGCTGGATATTCAGAAAAGAAACGTTCCAAAAAACTTAGCATTGTGTTTGATTGTTTTCCATTAGTACAAAGAAACAGAAGACAACAAGTGAGACAGAAATCACAATAAGGAATATAACCACAAAAATGTCAATGCCAATTATATGATCCATTATGGATAAATTGCAGATATGACTGTTACCACGTTACCCAATAACAGTTAGCATGTTCACCTGAAGAAGAGTGATGGATCAGCTCAAACACCGAGTTTGAGTCACAAAACAATAGGGATTGGCCAAAAGGGTTCTTATCTAGCATAAAAAGAATTTAAATCCATAGTATTTTGGATTTTACCAAGTATGTCTGACATGAGAATTCATAACATCCATTCATAAAGTTCTAAATGACATGACAAAATTATCTGTCACTAAATATTTTTTTGGATAATCAAGTAAACAAGCATACAAAAATGGATGCAGCCAAATTGTGTTAACACTGAGAAATATCTGGAAATAAGATAATAGATAATCTAACTATTATTTCAAAATTTGTTTTTACTTCTCTTTGCTAATTTAAGCACCATGAGAATAAAGGAGACTCCGAAGGATCAAAGGAGGGTATACCTTCTTCTGAACAATTTTGACCATTTCCTGTAAAACATGCAGCTCAGCAACTTCAGAATGAACATATTCACCACAGTTCTTCATCATTGTCTCCAAGAGCTGCAAAGATTTTTATAACCAGTGTCAACAATAAAAATAGCCCCATGAAGTTGTCTTGGTGGGAGAAATAACTTTATACTTATTGCTTTCTTAAGTTGACAATCTTACAGTGGCAGATAAGTATAATAGTATCTGAATTACTTCTAACAAACTGAAACTGACCAGAAAAACAAATCTAGAGTTTTCACAGCAAAGCATTACAGAAAACTACCAATAACACATATTATTAGAAATACGCACCGTCAAAGTGAAAAACTGAACTTTCGGGTCCTTATTCTGCAGCCGCTTCTTTACTGCCTTTACCACATCTTTTGTTTGCCTGATGAAGGATTTGCAAATATATTAGCATCCGGTAAGGTAAAGCTTCTCTGCGAATACATAAGTTAATCTGGATGTCCTCCCATCAATACATTTACACAAACACACCATAATTCAAAGGTTTATTATTTGGAATCCTCCATTGAAACATAATGGCAATAAAATCATAAGCAATTATATAAGTAATTTGGATGCCTTCCCACATAGGAATACCCCAGCACAATAGAAGTTCAAACACATTTTCATCATGAACAGCTGTGGTGCAGTTTGGTATCATTGCCCAACAGGCTATGCATCAAAATTAGACAGGTAGTTTCTTAGTGCTACAGATGGCTTATCAATCATATTTTCTCAACCACAGAGCTACTACCATTAGAATCCATATCTTGATTGGCATGAATGGCAAGCAAGCTACTGTGCACACCATTGCTGGAGCCATACAATGGTCCTGTATGCAAATTCCGTCATAATCCTTGGCGACATCTCAGTCGACTCTCCAAAAGGACTATACCTGAGCTCGAGCTTCAGTTTCTCAGCTCAGCCTAAGTTGAAGAAACTATGAAACGTGCCACCGTAAGCTAAAAGTAACCTACACGCGTCTACTTAGTACTTGCAGCTCATATTATAGTTGTCATAACAGAGTAATAACCACTAGAAAATTGTCCGAGGTAACAACAGGGCTAGAGGCCCGTTGCTACCAATCAACTCAAGCCACCTCGACTCAATTTGCTAGGTAGTAAGAATTCCCAAATAGATTGCAATTTTGACCAAAACCCGCCCGAATCAATCGGGTCAACGGCCCCCGAAACCAAAAACCCCGCCCCGCCGCCACAGAAGCAACGACAACGACGACGAAGCAACAAGCCCCGCGCGCGGGACGAATCCCAAATCCCCCACCACCATAATTCTCCCCACTCAGCGGCACGGCAAGCACCAAAAGCGGAACAGCCATAGCAGGAGGCGGGCGGGGGGAGAAGGGGAGGCGGCGATCAGTAGTAGTCACCATCGGTCGGCGTTGAGGGTGTCGCAGATTTCGAGGTTGACGGCCCAGTCGGGGCCCTGCAGCAGGTGGCTGGTGGCCTTGTCGACCCGCGACGCCGCCGGCAGCCGCGAACCCGGCCGCGGGGCCGTCCCCACCGGGTACATCGCCGGAGGGCCTCTAGCTTCACGAAGCCGCCTCCCGCGAGCAGCCTGGTCCTTCCGGCGGCGGCGGCGGTGGCTTGGGGCTTGGGGAAGCGTCCGCGGGGCGGGGCGGAGCTCGAAAGATTCCGTTGATTTTTCTTCTCGGCGCCTCCTTTTACGAGGAGGGGAGGAGGGGGAGAGGCGAGGATGGCAGGTGGACTAGCCAAATTGGAGGAGGCGACGAAAGGAGGATTGGGACGCGTTTATCCACCTCGGGCCGCGAGGGGTACGTGCATGACGGGCGGGCCCGGGTTCCACGTGGCTGAGGCTCCGTCCGGTGGTCGGGGCTCGGA
The DNA here is from genome assembly GCF_002162155.2 of Triticum dicoccoides. Taxonomy (NCBI): domain Eukaryota; kingdom Viridiplantae; phylum Streptophyta; class Magnoliopsida; order Poales; family Poaceae; genus Triticum; species Triticum dicoccoides. Next base: position 549,894,673 of record NC_041381.1, on the reverse strand, counting down.
AGGTGCCCAAGGGAGTTACTTACCGGTTTGGGTTTAAGCGGGTTTTTGCTTTGCCTCGGTCGGTCGTCTTGTGCGGGGAGGGGACGGGGTTTATCCGCGCACGCGCTGACGGTCGTTGCGTTGCGTTGCGTTGCCGTCTTTGGTTAGACCGAAGAAAAAGTACGCAGAAAGGGCTTTTGCACTGAGAACTTTTCATCAGCCGATGGTTAATAAAGACTTAAAAGTTAAAACAAAGGCTTAAAAAATAGCTCATCTTTTTTTTCATGATAATACGTGTCTCATTTATATAGAATAAAGATCAAATTAGAAGGCACATAAGCACCAACCATACATAACTGAAGGAGTAAATAGCATAAAACTACTAGTTTACAGGTTAGGGTTCCAAAAAACTATCAGATTTTATTTTTTCTCAAAAAACTACCAAACGTGTGGTCGGCTGTTTCAAAAAACCCAAATCACCGAGTGTTTAAATTGTAAACCGTTCTTTGACAGTTGTGGCCCACCTGTCAGGTCCATGTGGCATAAAAATTAACACCGTTAGGTTGACCGTTAGATTGACCATTCACAGGTTATGACGGGTGGGGCCCAAGTATTTATAAAAAGCAATTGAGTCCCTGTAATTTTCAAAAGAAAAGCGGTCGGGTCCCTATATTTTTTTTGAAAAAAGCGATCGGGTCCTTGTGAAGAAAAGAAAAAAGCAATCCGATCCTGGGCTAATCCCGCACGGCTTCTCTCCGGCAACTGGCCGCCATCCACTCCCCTCCATCCCCTCCGCTGCCGGTGACTGGAGGAGGCCGAGCTCCAGGACATGGGGTGCACGGCCGGCGGCTCGTCATGGCGCGGCCAGCAGCGGGGCCTCGGCCGGCTCCCCATGGCGCGGCCTCAGGCGGCTCGCGGCCAGCAGCGGGGCCTCAGGTGGCTTCCCATGGCGCGGCCTCAGGCGGCTCGCGTCCAGCAGCACGCGGCGACTCCCCATGGTGCGGCCAGCAGCACGCGGCGGCGGAGAGCGACAACAGGTGGCCGCGGTGAGTGCTACAGGTGGGGGTGGCGAGGAGCGGGGGACAGCAGCAACTGGCGGCGCCCGAGCACGGCATGGTCAGCTGTGTGCGCGCTCTTCCTCTGGCACGAGCACGAGCACGGCACGACATGGTCAGCACGGCGAACTCCGGTAGGATACTTCCCTGGACATGGTTAGTCTGCAGGGGAGGGGGGAGGCGGGATGCTTGCCGGCAGCGGCGCTATGGCCACCGGCCGGCCGACCCAGGGGGCGAGCGTACGCGTCGAGCAGCCTCCATGGCTGCGTCGGAGGCAAGCAACGGGAGGAAGAAAGAGAGATAGAAGAAGAAGACGGGGTGAGTAAGAGAGATAACGGAGTTGACATCTTATGCCACGTCAGCTCTGACGAGTGGGCCATCCTTGTCATAATCAAGATCAATTTGAAAACATTCTGTGATTTGGGTTTTTTGAAACAGCCGACCACGCGTTTGGTAGGTTTTTGAGAAAAATTAAAATCTTGTAGTTTTTTGGAACCCTAACCTGTAAACTAGTAGTTTTATGCTATTTACTCTAACTGAAGAGGTAGAAAAATCCTATGTAAAATACCAGCGCATGTCCCTTTCCTTCGACACCACCGAAGTGGCCATCAAAGGATAAAAAGACAGATCACCTCTTCACCCAAACTCGATGCGGCTCCATCGCTGATCAGCGGCTTTACGGACCTCCAAAGTAGGTTGCCGGAAGCAAAACCATAGCCGTTGAAAGAATCAGACCGGGGCAACATGTCCCCGGACACGCCATCGAATTTCAGAACTGACACCCCCGCATAACGACGACGAAGTCGGAGGAAGAAACCAGAACTGGCAACCTTCGACCACAGACCCAACACAGGATACTCCATCTTCCAGCTGTCACTTGCGTAGACAATCGCCTGTGCGTACTCTTGAACGACAAAACCTCCCTGCTCCACCATGACGTCGGAGATAACGCCGCAGCAACAAGGACAGATCAGAAGGAGAGACACACCTGATGGAGTCGCCGCCGCCGCCTCGCCAACGCCATCCATGAACCCTAACGCTGCCGATCTAAGGGATCGACAGAGACACAATGTCATCAACTCCGAGACGCCGCCATGAAAGACACCGTCGGTGTGGGAGTAGAATTAAGGCAGATTTATTTGTTCAGACGCCGCTCTCACCACTCCAATGACGCACCACGACGTACAAATCCAAACCCTAACTACAGAGCGAAGGAACGGGGCCCCCTCCCTCCTGCCGCCGGAGCAGCGGCCAAAGGGAGAGGGAGCCAGCGCCCCGGCGGTGGAGATCGGAGGAAAAGATCGCCTCTTCCTAGTCGCCTGGTGGTGGCGGCGCTAGGGTAGGAACGCGTGTTATCCCGTACCCTTGATCGATCACGTCGTCGACCTTCAAAAAAATGAAAACTTGTCTAGAAGTTGGCCGTGGCCAAAGTCTCGTGTTTGTGTACGTCGATGACAAGTAAACCTGACTACGCGCAAATAGCATCTTCCAGTGCTTCGACTCCAAGGCTACGAAGCACCGATACGTCAAAAGTTACTCGTATCCCAGGTGTATCAGGATTCCCGATTAAAAAGAAAAAGAAAAAAATGCCGATACGCTGGGGACACGCTCGGGATACGGGCAGGACACGGCCATGCAGCCTCGAGCCCATTAGAGGCCCACGTATACGCCTAACCTAAGTGCTCTCTCGCTGTCTGTTCGACTTCACGATTGGATCGAGGGCGATGAGCACGCCGCCGCCGCCTGGCCGCCGCTGCCGTCGCCAGGACTGGCTCGTCCCCGCCGCATTGTCAACTCGCCAAGTGACCTCTTCTCCGCCGCTATGGCAAGAGTGAGGTAATTGATTCTTGCTGTGTGTATGCTTGACGTATGTGCTTGGCTGCTTGTTGGCATGTGTGTGAGTGTGCGCTTGCCGTATGTGCTTGGTGCTTGCTGATGTTCCTGCTACTGCCTACTGGCACAGAGGGAAATACTCAAATCACCATGTAATCTGCAGGAAATACTCTCCACTGCCGTCGCAACTCACAAGGTAAACAGCAATTACCCCGAGCCCCTAGCATACAACTATGGCCCCTAGTGATGTACTGATGTGTGCTTGATCTTGATGCATGCTTGGCTGCTTGCTGGCTTCCATAGACCGTAGTAGTGGACTCTCTCATTGGGTAGTAGTAGTACTACTACTACTATACTAATTTAGATCTGATGTATGTTTGGCTGCTTGCTGGCTTTCCATGTGTGCTTGCTGTTTTTGCTGCTTGTTGATGTTTGTAGTATAAAATTTTTACTTGCTGATGTTGTCGTTGCTGCTGTCTATTGCTAGGGAAGGAGATAGAAGTACAACATGGCATTGCGGGGAGTTCCATGGCAACATTTTGATCTCATCTCACACATTTTATTATGTTTACTTTTATTACATGTCATTTTATTAATTATTTATATATATACTCGCCGTATCGCATATTGCTGTTTCTAGAAATTGCCGTATCCCGTATCGCCGTACTCGTATCGCCGTATCGATGCAACGTAGCTCCAAGGCCCTTTGCGAAAGCTTGAGCGGCAACTTCGCAGTTCGCGCACGCACACATGCAGGTACTCCTTTTTTTAATATATACAAACACTCTTATATTTCTTTACGGAAGAAGCATGTACGTACGCGTGAACACACGTACCCCGCATTTTTAAACCCTAGTAGTATACTCCCTGCATTTCTTTATGTAAGGTGTATTGTGTCGTGCGCGGTGACCAAGGCAACAAATTATAGATAATTTAGGACAAAACTACCCTTTGCAAATTTGATAGTTAGTGATAAGTAAATCAGTAAGGCTAGGAAAGAAAGACATACATGCAATCAGGAAAGAGATACTTTCCTTATTTTTCTAGAAAGAGAGATACATACGATTGGGAGAGATATACTTGCCTTTCTCTGGAGGGCCAAAAATGGGATTATGAGGAATTAAAAGAAATGCAACTTACATTGTGAAATTTTCTCAAAAATAAATATACCTTACAAGAAAGAACGGAGGAAGTAGGTAGAAACACAAGCATCGAACCGGTTTTTATATGTTCGAACTAGTATGGATGGATAAAGAATTCAGAGGTCCACGTCTCAGACAACCAGTCAAAAGGGACCTCAAAGTTCTCCAGGTACAGATTACAGCACATCTTGTTCGCAGGGCGGACACGTAACCATCCTTTCCAAGCCGGAAGGATTCCTGCTGCGGTGTTGCCTCCTTTCGCTTAATCCGATCATCGAATCCAATAACTAAAGTCTACTACTCTTACTATTCTGTACGTTGCCGGTTGGATAGAGCATCCGGCCGCCATCATCACGCGTTCTATTGATTAATGAGCTACGACCAGAGAATGATTGACTAATCAAACCGAAGAAATTAATTCGCTCGCAGTGGGACAGAAGAAGACGGCTCTTCTTTTTTCGGCGAAGAAGAAAGAACGCCGTTGACCCTGTCAACAGTATCGACGGGAGAACGACAGACAGCAGGATATATATATATATATATATATATATATATATATATATATATATATATATTTTTGCCGAAGAGGAGTGCTATTGATGAAATGAACACCCCGATTTCATCAACGCTCTGGGCGCAGGGAAATCGCTGGCCGTCCGACGTTTACATCCACCTGGACTGACCACCCAGATGCGAGGAAATTGAAGGTGACGGGATTGTTGCTTTCGGCACGTGCATATGACGACTTCTTCGGCCGCCAAAGTGGAACGAGTTCGTCGGTACATGCGATCGGTCTCTGTAGTCCGCTTTATTTTGACAGGATTTTTCTTTTAACATACATTCCATAACTTAATCATGCACAGCGGATTCGTTGGCAACCAACTTTTTTTTTCTGCGAAATCGTTGGCAACCAACCTACTCCACGTCTTGAAGCGACGGGTCCCACCACGTCTTGAAAACTCTCGTTTCCCTCCTGAGGTGATTTGCGAGCGATTCTAGATTCTTCAGGCGGCAGCTGGCAGAGTGCGGAAGGAGCTGAATCCTTTGGCACATGTTGGAGTAGCAGCATAATGCCTTAGTAGAGGGTGATTTGATTGGGGGAGCTGTGTGGTGTGGGGAGAGGAGCTGCGAAGCCACGACGGAGCGGCAGAGTTCGCAGACCAAATCTAGCGAGGAGATTGGCAAGATCTTCGCCCGACTTGGGGGAATGAAGCTCATAGAGAAGGAGGCTTCTCAGGGCTATTGATTGTTGATCTGCGGACAGGTTTGGAAGCGAACCCTAAGTGGATGGCGGTGGCGCTTGTGTTGACGGGCAGAGGTGTCAATGCAGGGGCACTCGAAAGATGTATGACCAAGGCATGGGGACTGCACAAGCCAGCCCTGTTTCAAGATTGGATTCAATCGATTCATAGTCTAGCTGAGATCCGAAGGGGATCAGAACCATGCTATGCTTAGTAAAATTTACCTCTATACTTGTAGAGCAGTAGAGCAATAGTAACGAGTTCATAACAGTAGTGAAAGGATCGATATTGTTGACTTGAGGGGTGGTGAATAGGCAACTACTAATTTTTAGCTTTTCTTAACAAATTAGGTTTAGCAACAAATAGATTGTCTAGATGTGCACCTAGGTGAACAACCTATATGATGCAAACAACCACAACAACAAGTGCAACCAAAGGATACAACACAATAATAGTTTGCACAAAGTAAAGGAAAGAGATAACCACAAGTGGAGCCGGTGTAGATGAGGATGTGTTACCGAAGTTCCTTCCTTTTGGGGGAAGTACGTCTCCGTTGGAGCGGTGTAGAGGCACAATGCTCCCCAAGAAGCCACTAGGGCCACTGTATTCTCTTCACGCCCTCACACAAGCGAGATGCCGTGATTCCACTAGTGGTGCCGTTGAAGGCGGTGACATAATCTTTACAAACAAGGTTGGGGCTATCTCCACAACTTGATTGGAGGCTCCCAAGGTACCACGGAGCTTCACCACAATGGAATGTGGCTCCGAGGTGACCTCAACCGTCTAGGATGCTCGAACACCCAAGAGTAACAAGATCTCCAAGGGATTAGTGGGCACAATCAAATTTCTCTTGGTGGAAGTCTAGATCCAGGTCTTCTCAACCAATCCCTAGAAAATCAACAAGTTTGATTGGCTAGGGAGAGAGATCGGGCGAAAATGAGTTTTGGAGTAACAATGGAGCTTGGGGGAAAAGAAGTAGGTCTTCTCGGGGAAGAAGACCCCCTTTTATAGTGGGGGAGACAATCCAACCGTTATCCCCACTTCAGCCCGCACAGAGCGGTACTACCGCTCATGGGAGCGGTACTACCGCTGCATGCAACGGCACTATCGCGGAGACTCTGAGCAGAAGCCTCAGAGGGAGAAGGGGCAAGAGAGAGAGAGTGCCCGAGCGGCACTAGCAGCGGTGGTAGGTGCAGTACTACCGCTCGCGAGCGGTACTACCACCCCTACTACCGCTGCTACTGTCGTAGAACCCGACATGAGACGTGCGGGTCTCGAGTCGAGGTGGTACCAGCGCGGAGCCAGAACTGTACTACCGCTGATGGCCACGAGCGGTACTACTGCGAGACAGTGGTAGTATTGCTTGAGGCTGTCAGCGGGACTGCCGCTCCCGCCCCGCGGTACTGCCGCTGGCACCTCTCAAATGCCACCTTCGCGATATCGGTAAACTCCAAGGAAGAGAAAGGAGCTGGGGGTGCGAGATAGAAGTGTACGTGTTGATTCCACCCTAGCCTTTCCGATGCGGACCCCCTCTTGATAGTATGGTGTCTCCTACGACTCAAGTCCACCAAAACCGAAACGAAAGAGACTACACCACCTTCACTTTGAGCTCCAAGGGGAAAGAATTGTCTTGTGCCAATGAATGAATATCTGAATTGCTCAATGCACACAATTAGTCCGCAAATGTATTGTCATCAATCACCAAAACCACTTAGAGAGAGACATGCCCTAACAAGTAGAGCAATAGCAACTTTAGCAAAGGCAATAGCAGGAAAGCGTAAGCATGGAGTAGCGATGGGTGTTCAAATGAGATTCAATGTGTAACTGTCATAACCTAGAGCGATACATGCTACCTCCAATCATCAGGCGTGTATTCCATACATAGTCATACGTGCTTGCGATAAGAACTTGTATAACATCTTTTGTCCCACCCTCATGTGGCAGCAGGGTCCTAACTGAAACTAGGGTAATTAAGACGCTCCATTTAATAGTGAACCGAAACAAAGCATTAACACTTACTGAATACATGAACTCCTCGAGTTAAGTTCATCCCCGTTGATATCCCAATCATTGTCACCTTGGGGTCTAGGGTTCAGAACAATAACATGAGCATACAACTTGCAGATATATGATCAAGAATCCAAATATATTCAGGACAACATAATCGGTTTAGATCTGAAATCATGACACTCGGGCCCTAGTGACAGGCATTAAGCATAGCAAAGTCACAACAACATCAATCCCATAACATAGTGGATACTAGAGATCAAACCCTAACAAATCTGACATGATTACATAAGAAATCTCATCCAATCTCATCTACCTCCATATGCCTACAAGGGGATTACTCACACATGATTGTGAGCGTCATGAAATTGTTGATGGATAAGGGTTGGTGATGACGACGAGGACGATTCAATCTCTCCGGAGCCAGAAACGGACTCCAGATCAGAGCTCCCGGCGAAGAACAGGAGGTGGCGGCAGCTCCGTATCATAAAATGCGATGAAACTTTCTCTTCTATATTTTTCTCGCAGGATGTGAATTTATAGCATTTGAGTTAGGTCAAGATGTTGTCCAGGGGCCCCACAAGCCTGGGTGGCTCGACCAAGGGGGCGACCGCGCCACCTGCCCATGTGGGCCCCCTATGGCTCTTCTGTGTTACTTCTTCCTTCCAGTATTTTGTATATATTCCAGAATAATTCTCCAAAAATCTCCGTCTAGTTTTGAGAACTTATATTGCTGCATAAAAACAACACCATGGAAGTTCTGCTGAAAACAACGCCAGTACAGATTAGTTTCACTCCAATCATGCAAATTAGAGGGCAAAACAAGAACAAAAGTGTTTGGAAAAGTAGATACGATGGAGATATATATGGCACACGGTCATGTCATGAATGCTATGACACATTGTCCTGCCCTATGTTCTTCCCTAGAGGCGAACTTGGGTGGCATATCGCTATCCCGAAAAGGTGTGTCCTATGATACTATGGTAGTAGCTCATACAGCTCGTCTAGCTAGCTTATGCAGCTCTTAGTGATAATGACAAGTCCTCCCATCCCGCACGTCGTGATAATGATGATGATGATGATGATGTGGGTTAGTGTTGAAATTAGTTATTACATGTGCAGTCCATGCTTTGCACTATGATCTCTTGTTTACAACAACATGACTTTTCAATTCTCTATGCATCTTCTGGAGGCAGACTATGTGTGTATGTGCGGGATTACTACTACTATAAAGTTCAGATGCATCCTGGCATATTTAATCCGATCCTCCATGGCAAGTGTCTTTTCCAGCAGTTCGAAGTCGACACATATATCAAGATTGAGAACTATCGGTTGGACTATATGTGGGGTCATCAAGATATGATAAGCGCAGACATATACCAAGGCTTAGTGGATAGTTTGCATGGTTGCGAGGTTAGGACGGATGCTATTGGAAAGCGTACAATATTGGGTACACTGGTGGTCCACGGGACAAGAGGCATTGCTACATGGATGCTATGGCCTTGGTGCGAAAACGACAAGCCTGACATATTCCTCACAATGACATGCAACCCAAACTGGGATGAGATCAAACGCAAGCTCTACCCTGGCCAGACACCTCAGGTTCATCCAAACCTCATCGTGCGTGTTTTTAAGGCGATATTGGAGGAACTAAAAATAAGTTGCTTTAGAAGGACATCTTGGGCAAGGTCAGAGCATATGTGTATGTGGTGGAGTTCCAAAAGAGGGGTCTTCTCCATGCCCACTTCCTTCTTATCATGGAGGGGCTATACAAGCTTAAATGCCTCGAGCCGTATGCCCGTCTTATCTTTGCCAAGCTTCCAAACAAGAAGAAGTACCCAAAACTGTACAAGATGGCCGTGAAGCATATGATGCATGGCCCATGTGGTGCTTTGAATTGTGATTGCACATGCACAACGGGTTGTCCTGCTTGCATAAATCACTATCCTCGGCCTTTCAACGCTGCTACCTTATCGGGCAAGGACTTGTACCCTCTTTACAGAAGATGTGAAGATGCTCGTAAACTAATGGTTCAAAAGGAATGGCTTTATAATAGGTGGGTCGTCTCATATAACCCACACCTCTTGTGTAAGGATGTAAATGTATAGATAATTTTCGCTTTGAATCCGCACCCGGGCCCGATATGGTATGCAATTGTGTGAATCCACCGGATATGGATGCGGATATGGATTTCGATCAATTGGATCTGACGGATATGGTATCCCTAGTATCCGATAGATGTGGATTATCCGTTATTTTTTGTGGATTCTCTGAGGAAAGAAAATCGGATTATACATCCAATAAAATAGGACCCTAATAAATACAGAACGTTCAGATTTTAAGCATGTCATCCTGAAATTTTTTGATGGCAACTTTAGTTGATGCGAGATGGCAACTTTTGTTGTTAAAACATGGCAACTTTGTCCTAGTTCGCTTTTTGATAGAAAATTGCCATGGTTGCCAACCTCGTGTGAACTAAAGTTGCCATGAAAAACGTTCGGTTTGCCATGCTTAAAATCCGAATGATCGAGTTTTATCATTTTTGATAAAATGTGCCCAGCCGTCCCCGCGGTCCTTATGCCCATTTAAGTTAGTAATTGTAGATTTGCAGTCACCTCATATACCCTACCATAATCTCGTATGCAATCACCGCATGCAAAAATGGCAGCATAGCGGCAATAGCGCATACATATCATTCTCCCCATCGCCATCTCGTATTGTTGCTTCTCCCCGGCCGCCGGTTGCATCTCTGATCTCTCCTATAGTTTGGAGGTTCAACGATGGTCAAAGATGCCCGTGGCCAATCAGTTGGTCCCAATAACGGAGGTAAGAGCATCTCTAGCAGATCCCTTATCGCGAGCACCTTTAAAGTGAGTATAAGGGACGCAGAAAACGTGTTTTGAGAGCTGGCGCGGGTTGCGACAGAACAGACCCCGCAAGGCCGAACGGTAAAACAGAATATTCAAAATATGAAATCAGCCGCAGCCCGCGCCAACTCTCAAAACACGTGTTTTTTCACAAATAGAAATATGGAATCAATATAATTAAAATCTAACTATTACAATACAACAATCATTCAAATTACAATTATTATTCAAATCTCTGAACTAAACTTATAATTTAATACAAGAATTGTTCTGAATACGACAATGATACAAATCAAACATTAATGTAAAAATGGCAGTGTTTTTATTACTTCCCATGCCTTTGCCAATGGTGCTCAATGAGATCGTGCTCAAGCTGGTGGTGGGTGTTCAAGTCTTCAATTTCCCTGTATGTTTGAAGAAGTGCTTTTATGCGGTTAGGGTCTCTAGATGGCTTCACACGGCTACCGACATTGTCGTAGAAGAACTCTAAATTTAGTCCCTCTCATCTTCGATGATCATGTTGTGAAGAATCACACAACATGTCATGATGTTGCTTAGGGTTCGCTTGTTCTAAAAACAAGAAGGACCACGAACATGGCAAATCTAGCTTGCAAAACCCCAAAGGCTCTTTCAATATCTTTTTGGGCAGCCTCTTGGACCTTTGCAAATTCATCTTGCTTCCTAGTTTCGGGTTTTCTGATGGTCTTGACAAATGTAGACCAAGAAGGGTAAATACCATTGATACGTCTCCAACGTATCTATAATTTTTTATTGTTCCATGCTATTATATTATCTATTTTGGATGTTTAATAAGCATTTATATGCTATCTTATATTATTTTTGGGACTAACCTATTAACCAAGGGCCAAGTGCTAGTTTCTGTTTTTTTGCCTATTTTAGAGTTTTGCAGAAAAGGAATACCAAACGGAGTCCAAACGGAGTGAAACCTTCGCGGTGATCTTTCTTGGACCGAAAGGAAACGACTTGGAGATGAAGTCAGAGACGCAACAAGGAAGCCAAGAGGTAGGAGGGCGCGTCCAGGGGGCTAGGGTGTGCCCCCACCCTCGTGGGCCCCTCGTGGCTCCCCTGACCTAGTTCCTTCGCATATATATATATATATATATATACTCTTATACCATGAAAACATCCAAGAGAGCCACAAAACCACTTTTCCACCGCCGCAACCTTCTGTACCCATGAGATCCCATCTAGTGACCTTTTTCGGCATCCTGCCGGAGGGGGATTCGATCATGGAGGGCTTCTACATCAGCACAATTACCTCTCCGATGAAACATGAGTAGTTTACCACAGATCTTCGGGTCCATAGTTATTAGCTAGATGTCTTCTTCTCTCTCTTTGATTCTCAATACCATGTTCTCCTCGATGTTCTTGGAGATCTATTCGATGTAATACTCTTTTGTGGTGTGTTTGCCGAGATCCGATGAATTGTGGATTTATGATCAAGATTATCTATGAATATTATTTGGTTCTTCTCTAAATTCTTATATGCATGATTTGATATCTTTGCAAGTCTCTTAGAATTATCAGTTTAGTTTGGCCTACTAGATTGATCTTTCTTGCAATGGGAGAAGTGCTTAGCTTTGGGTTCAATCTTACAGTGTCCTCTCCCAGTGACACTAGGGGTAGCAAGGCACGTATTGTATTGTTGCCATCGAGGATACCAAGATGGGGTTTTCATCATATTGCTTGAGTTAATTCCTCTACATCATGTCATCTTGCTTAATGCGTTACTCCATTCTTTATGAACTTAATACTCTAGATGCATGCTGGATAGCGGTCAATGTGTGGAGTAATAGTAGTAGATGCAGGCAGGAGTCGGTCTACTTGAAACAGACGTGATGCCTATGTTCATGATCATTGCCTTAGATATTGTCATAACTATGCGCTTTTCTATCAATTGCTCGGCAGTAATTTGTTCACCCACCGTAATATTTGCTATCTTGAGAGAAGCCACTAGTGAAACCTATGCCCCCCAGGTCTCTTTTCCATTATATTGAATCTCTTTTTCATATTATTGAATCTCTTTTGCATCTTGTTAGTTTCCGATCTACTATTTTGAAATCTTTACTTTCAAATCTATAAACCAAAAATATTTATTTTACTGTTTATTTATCTCTATCAGATCTCACTTTTGCAAGTGACCGTGAAGGGATTGACAACCCCTTTATCGTGTTGGGTGCAAGTTGTTGATTGTTTGTGCAGGTATTCGATGACTTTTGCGTTGTCTCCTACTGGATTGATGCCTTGGTTCTCAAAACTGAGGGAAATACTTACGCTACTTTGCTGCATCACCGTTTCCTTTTCAAGGGAAAACCAACGCAAGCTCAAGAGGTAGAAGAAGGATTTCTGGCGCCATTGGCGAGAGATCTACGTCAAGTCAAACCATACCAAGTACCCATCATAAACTCTTCTCCCTTTCATTACATTATTCACCATTCTCCTCTCGTTTTCCTCTCCCCCACTTCTAAAACAATTTTCGAAAACCTTTGCCTTTTCTTCGCCTTCTTCCCGTATGTCTTTTTGTTTGTGTTTCCATGTGCCTTCTTTTTGCTTGCATCTTCGCTTGCTAAAAGTTTATGGATCCTCATCCACTTGCTAATCTTTTTAAGAGATCCAATTATGATGAACCAATTTCTAGTGTGTTTTGTGCACTAGATTATCTTTATGAAGTTTTTCTTAAAATTCGTGAATCTAAAAATTGTGATGAAGAAATTTATGAAGAGATTCATGACAGCTCCTTGAATAAAAAGCATGATTCCAATGATTTTAATATAAATTCTATTGATGTAAATTGTGCTAATAATATGCAAAACCCTATGCTTGGGGATGCTAGTTTTGCTATGTCTACTACTTGTTGCAATGATCATGATTGGGGTGATTCCTCTTATGATCTTGAAAAATTATTTAAGCCCCATGATGAATATGAGATTGATAATAATGTTTGCAATAATATTGAAAGTGGGTTTGGAAGAGTGTCAACTTTAGATCCCACATATTTGGAGAATGTTCAATCTTATGAAATTTTTGATAAAAGTGGGTTTGGAGAGGTCATGACTTTAGTTAATGTTAATCCCACTATTTTGGAAGAGTGTCAACTTTGCATGCATGTGGATCATGTTGAGAATATGTTATGTGATAGCTATATTGTTGAATTTTCTACTGATCCTACTTGTAATTATTATGAGAGAGGGAAATATGATTGTAGAAATTTTCATGTTACTAAATTACCTCTTGATAATCCCCAAGTGCAGGGAATCATCATAGCAATTCCCAAAGGTGGAAGTTATAAGTATGAGTCTCGAAACCACAAGGAGCTAAAGGTAAGATCAATATTCTCTCAAGTCCTATCTGCCACTGATACGACTCTACGTACACCGAACATTTGCTTCTAACTAGAAACGAGATATAAAACTATGTTGTGGGTATGAAGAGGATAACTTTGCATGATATCGGAGAGCTAAAATATAAAACTAGGTGCTGTTGTCATAAAGTTAGAATATATTACTAAATATTATAAATAGCGAGTGTGGAATAATGATGGGTCGGTGTGCGGAATTGTCCTAGGCAATTGTTAACAAGACCGGTGGTCGTCATTGCAATTTCATATGAGGAGAGGCATAAGCTAACATACTTTCTCTTCTTGGATCATATGCACTTATGATTGGAACTCTAGCAAGCATCCACAACTACTAAAGATCATTAAGGTAAAACCCAACCATAGCATTAACATATCAAGTCCCCTTTATCCCATACGTCGTGACCCACTTATCCGTGTTTATGCTTCTGTCACTCAAGCAACACAGACAATAAGTAAACCATGGACATATTGCAACACCCTATAGTGGGAATCCCTCACGCTTGCGCGACACAGAGGGCACAATAGGAAAACACCAAAATAAAACATACAACTCATACAAATCTAGATCATCAATCAACCCAAAGACAAAATATATCTACTCAAAACATCATAGGATGGCAACACATCATTGGATCATAATATGTGGCATAAAGCACCATGTTCAAGTAGGGATTACAGCGGGGTGCGTGAGAGTGGACCTCGTAAAAGAGATGAGGATGGTGATGATGATGGTGATGTTGATGAAGACGATCACCGCGGCAATGATTCCCCTCCCGATGGCACTCCGGCACCACTGAGAGAGAGGAGGAGAGGTTCTCCCCCTTGTGCTTCCTCCTCCATGGCCTCCCCCTGGATGGGGAGAGGTTCCCCCTCTGGTCCTTGGCCTTCATGGCGATGATGGCCCCTCCGAGATCCTTCCCCATGGCCTCCGGTGATGATGGCCCCCTCCAACAGGGTGCTACAGAGGGCCTAGATTGATTTCTCGTGGCTACAAAGGCTTGTGGCGGCGGAACTCCCGATCTAGGTTATTTTCTGGAGGTTTGGGTATTTATAGAAGAGGTAGGCGTCAAGGACAAGTCAAGGGGCCCCACAGGGAGTCCACGAGGCAGAGGGGCGCGCCCTAGGGGGGTGAGCGTGCCCCCACCCTCGTGGAGCCCACGGGACTCCCCTCTGGTAGATTTTTGTTCTAGTATTTTTTATATTTTCCCAAAAAAAATCTCCGTTGATTTTTAGTGCATTCCGGGAACTTCTATTTCTGCACAAAAACAACACCACGGTAGTTCTGCTAAAAATAGCATTAGTCCGGGTTAGTTCTAATCAAATCATACCAAAATCATATAAAACTATTGTAAACATGGCATGAATACTTCATAAATTATAGATACGTTGGAGACGTATCAGCATCCCCAAGCTTAATTCCTGCTCGTCCTTGAGTAGGTAAATGATAAAAGAAATAATTTATGAAGTGTGAATGCTAGCAAGCGCTTAAGTTTTGATAGTTTCAACCACTTTTTCTAGCATCATTATATATCATAACAGTAGCTCAACTCGTAAAACTTTTCATGATCAAGTAACAAGCTATTCACAAGTTAAAGTATAGATCATAAACTTTCTTGAAAACTAACAAACCATGCTCTTAGTCATCAAACAACTGCAATTCATCTTATTTTTGGGAAGGGTCTATGTAAGAGCTTTGGTTCAGCAAACTCCACATACTCAACTACTCCCTCTGTTCCTAAATATAAGTCTTTGGAGAGATTTCACTATGGACCACATACGGAGCAAAATGAATGAATCTACACACTAAAATGCATCTATATACATCCGTATGTGGTCCATAGTGAAATCTCTACAAAGACTTATATTTAGGAACGGAGGGAGTATAATTTAATCTTTCACAATTGCTAACACTCATGTGATATTTATGGTTTCAAAGTTTCAATCGGACATAGAGAAAGGTAGGGGCTTATAGTTTCGCCTCCCAACCTTTTACCTCAAGGGTAATGTCAACAATAATAATTTATGAAAATCTACATCCAAGCGGATATATATATCTGGATCACTCCAACACAAAGTGCTTGCCAAAGGAAAAAGTGTAAAAAGGAAAGACGATGATCACCATGACTCTTGTATAAGGCTAAAAGATAAAAGTAAAAGATAGGCCCTTCGCAGAGGGAAGCATAGGTTGTCATGCGCTTTTATGGTTGGATGCACAAAATCTTAATGCAAAAGAACGTCACTTTATATTGCCGCTTGTGATAAAGACCTTTATTATACAGTCTGTTGCTTTTAATTTTTCCCTATCACAAGTTCGTATAAAGGTTATTTTCTTCGCACTAATAGATCATACATATTTAAGAAGCAATTTTTATTGCATGCACGATGACAACTTACTTGAAGGATCTTACTCAATCCATAGGTAGGTATGGCGGACTCTCATGGAAAAACTGGTTTAAGGGATGTTTGGAAGCACAAGTAGTATCTCTACTTGATGCAAAGAATTTGGCTAGCATGAGAGGGAAAGGCAAGCTCAACATGTTGGATGATACAAGACAATATAACGTTTAGGATATAGGAAAACATAACCCATTAAGTTGTCTTCCTTGTCCAACATCAGCCTTTTAGCATGTCATATTTTAATGAGTGCTCACAATTACAAAAGATGTCCAAGATAGTATATTAATATGTGAAATCTCTCTTCTTTTAATATTCTTTCATGAATTATTCAAGTGACCAATGCTACGTTTGCTGACTTTCAATAAGTTTACTACCTATACTTATTATGTGTGAAGTAATTGCTCCCCATGTTATAAGCATATGAAACATATATAAATTCAATTTATGATATTAAATTCATTCAACCATTTACTCATAGGATATTCGTGAAGCACGTGAGTAAATGACAAACTACTCCAAAAAGATATAAGTGAAGAACACTGAGTAGTCAAATAATTAACTAGCCATGGGAGGATTCTTTTTCATTCAAGATTTCAGATCCAATGATTTTATTCAAACAACAAGTAAAATTGAAAATACGCTCCAAGCAAAAAACATATCATGTGACGAATAAAAATATAGCTCCGGATAAGGTATATCGATAGTTTTGAAGACGAAAGAGGGGATGCCTTCCGGGGCATCCCCAAGCTTAGGCGCTTGAGTATTCCTTGAATATTACCTTGGGGTGCCTTGAGCATACCCAATCTTAGAGTCTTTCCACTCCTTATTCTCCTCATATCGATATCTCACTCTAAACTTGAAAACTTCAATCACACAAAACTTAACGGAACTTCGTGAGATGGGTTAGTATGATAAAGAGTAAATCATTCACTTTGGTACTGTCAAAGACAAGATTCATAATTGTTCTCACACAATGCCTACTGTACAATATCATTTCTACAATTTATATTGAGCAATATAAGCCATAGAAACTAGAAAACAAGCAAACTATGCATTAAAAACAAAATATGCCAGAAACAGAACAGTCTGTAATGATCTGAACAACAACCATACTTCTTCTACTCCAAAAATTCTGAAATAAATTTGTGGACGTGGGAATTTGTCTATTAATCTTCTGCAAAAAGAATCAACTCAAAAGCAATCTTCTGTAAAATATGACAGCTAATCTCGTGAGTGCAAAGTTTCTGTTTTTTACAGCAAGATCACATTAACATTCACCCAAGTCTTCCCAAAGGTCTTACTTGGCACTTTATTGAAACAAAAGCTATAAAACATGATTACTACAGTAGCTTAATCATGTGGACACACAAAAACAGTAAGGGTAAATATTGGGTTGTCTCCCAACAAGCGCTTTTCTTTAATGCCTTTTAGCTAGGCATGATGATTTCAATGATGCTCTCATAAAAGATAAGAATTGAAACATAAAGAAAGCATCATGAAGAATATGACTAGCAAATTTAAACCTAACCCACTTCCTATGCCTAGGAATTTTGTGAGCAGACAATTTAAGGGAACAATAATCAACTAGCATAGGAAGGCAAAACAAGTATAACTTCGAAACTTTAAGCACATAGAGAGGAAACTTGATATGATTGCAACTCCTACAAGCATATATTCCTCCCTCATAATAATTTTCAGTAGCATCATGAATGAGTTTAACAATACAACCATCACACAAAGCATTCTTTTCATGATCTACAAGCATAGAAATTTTACTACTCTCAACATAAGAAAAAATTCTTCTCATTCGGAATAGTGGGAGCAAACTCAACAAAATAACCGTCATGTGAGGCATAATCCAATTGAAAGCTGATAACCCACAAGTATAGGGGATCAATCGTAGCCTCTTTCGATAAGTAAGAGTGTCGAACCCAATGAGGAGCTAAAGGTAGAACAAATATTCCCTCAAGTTCTATCGACCACCGATACAACTCTACGCACGCTTAACGTTCGCTTTACCTAAAATAAGTATGAAACTAGAAGGACTTTGTAGGTGTTGTTGGATAGGTTTGCAAGATAATAAAGAGCACATAAATAAAAATTAGGGGCTGTTTAGATAAAGAATCAATAAAGTTAGTATAGCGAGTGTGGAAAAGTGGTGGTAGGAGTTGTGAAATTGTCCCTAAGCAATTAACTACTTTACTAGACCGATAGCAAGTTTTATGTGGGAGAGGCCACTGCTAGCATGTCATCCCTGACTTGGAATTTTATGCACTTATGATTGGAACTATTAGGAAGCATCCACAACTACTAACGTTCATTAAGGTAAAACCCAACCATAGCATTAAGATACATTGGTCCCCCTTCAATCCCGTATGCATCAATTTCTATTCTAGGTTGAAGCTTCTGTCACTCTTGCCCTCCAATACATAGTCCTATCAACATACAGCTAACCCTATGGTGTGATCCACGCGTGCGCTCATATGGTGGGCACCAAAGGATAGCAACATAACCACAAGCAAATTAAACCAATCATGGCAATTCACCAATTACCGATAGGACAACGAAAATCTACTCAGACATCATAGGATGGCAACACATCATTGGATAATAATATGAAGCATAAAGTACCATGTTTAAGTAGAGGGTACAACGGGTTGCGGGAGAGTGGAACACTGAATATAGATGTGGGAAGTTTATGACGATGTTGGTGAAGATGGTGGAGGTGTTGGTGTAGATCGCGGTGATGATGATGGCCCCGACGGCGTTCCGGCACCACCGAAAGCGAGGGGGAGAGAGCCCCCCTTCTTCATCTTCTTCCTTGACCTTCTCCCTAGATGGGAGAAGGGTTTCCCCTATGGTCCATGGTCTCCATGGTGTGGGAGGGGCGAGAGCCCCTCTGAGATTGGATCTGTCTCTCTGTCTCTCTCTGTTTCTACGTTCCAGATTATGCCCTTTCACCGTTTCTTATATTCCCGGAGATCCGTAACTCCGATTGGGCTGAAATTTTAACACGATCTCTATCCGGATATTGGCTTTCTTGCGGCGAAAGAAGGGCACCAACCGCTTTACGGGGTGGCCACGAGGGCCCAGGGCACGCCTGACCCCCTAGGGCGCGCCCCCTGCCTCGTGGCCCCCTCGGGCATCGTCTCGCGTTGATTCTTCTTCCCAAAAATCATAAATATTCCAAAAAAATCTTCGTCAGTTTTTATCCCATTTGGACTCCGTTTGATATGGGTTTTCTGTGAAACAAAAAACATGCAACAAACAAGAACTGGCACTGGGCACTGGATCAATATGTTAGTCCCAAAAATAGTACTCCCTCCGTTCCTTGATATAAGGTGTATAGATTTTTGAGAAAAAACCCGAAATATAAGGTGTATTGCGTTGCACCACTCGTCTGGATAATTTCTTCAGGGATTTGATTACATTTCCTTATATTACGCAATCTCCTCTATTTTCTCATGCCAATTAGTCAGGTGTAATATCGCCCAAAACTTGTGAAATTTTCCCTCCATGTGCGTTCTTTAATTTCCATGCAAAAACTATGCACCCTATATTTAGGAATGGAGGGAGTATAAAAAGTTGCCAAAACTATGTAAGATTTGTAGAATATTGGCATGGTACAATAAAAAATTATAGATGCGACGGAGACGTATCAGCATCCCCAAGCTTAGTTCCTACTCGTCCTCGAGTAGGTAAATGATAAAAAAGATAATTTATGATGTGGAATGCTACCTAGCATAATCTTGATCATATATCTAATCATGGCATGAATATTAAGACACGAGTGATTCAAAGCAATAGTCTATCATTTGACATCAAGACAATAATACTTGAAGCATACTAATAAAGCAATCATGTCTTTTCAAAACAACATGGCCAAAGAAAGTTATCCCTACAAAATCTTATAATCTGGCTAAGCTCCATCTTCACCACACAAAATATTCAAATCATGCACAACCCCAGTTTTAGCCAAGCAATTGTTTCATACTTTAGTATTCTCAAACTTTTTCAACTTTCACGCAATACATGAGCGTGAACCATGGACATAGCACTATGGGTGGAATAGAATATGATAATGGGGGTTGTGTGGAGAAGACAAAAGGGAGAAAGTCTCACATTGACGCGGCTAATCAACGGGCTAGGGAGATGCCCATCAATTGATGTCAATGCAAGGAGTAGGGATTGTCATGCAACGGATGCACTAAGAGCTATAAGTGTTTGAAAGCTCAAACTAGAAATTAAGTGGGTGTGCATCCAACTTGCTTGCTCATGAAGACCTCGGGCATTTGAGGAAGCCCATCATCGGAATATACAAGCCAAGTTCTATAATGAAAATTCCCACTAGTATATGAAAGTGACAAAATAAGAGACTCTCTATCATAAAGATCATGGTGCTACTTTGAAGCACAAGTGTGGAAAAAGGATAGTAAAATTGTCCCTTTTATTTTTTTTCTTTTTTTTGCGGGCTTCTTTGGCCCCCTTTTTTTATTTAGGCTTCTTTGGCCTCTTTTTTTCCGGGACAATGCTCTAATAATGGTGATCATCACACTTCTATTTACTTACAACTCAATATTACAACTCGATACTAGAACAAAGATATGACTCTATATGAATGCCTCCGGCGATGTACCAGGATGTGCAATGATCTAGCATAGCAATGACATCAAAAAACATACAAGCCATGAAAACATCATGCTAGCTATCTTACGATCATGCAAAGCAATATGATAATGAATGCTTAAGTCATGTATATGATGATGATGGAAGTTATATGGCAATATATCTTGGAATGGCTATGGAAAGCCATAATATTTAGGTGTGGTGGCTGTTTTGAGGAAGATATAAGGAAGCTTATGTGTGATAGAGCGTATCGTATCACAGGGTTTGGATGCATCGGCGAAGTTTGAACCAACTCTCGAGGTGAGAAAGGGCAATGCACGGTACCAAAGAGGCTAGCAATGATGGAAGGGTGAGAGTGCGTATAATCCATGGACTCAACATTAGTCATAAAGAACTCAAATACTTATTGCAAAAACTTATTAGCCATTGAAACAAAGTACTACACGCATGCTCCTAGGGGAAGGGTTGGTAGGAGTTAACCATCGCACAATCCCGACCTCCACACAAAGGATGACAATCAAAAAATATCTCATGCTCCAACTTTGTTACATAATGGTTCACCATACATGCATGCTACGGGAATCACAAACCTCAACACAAGTATTTCTACTAATCCACAATTACTCACTAGCATGACTCTAATATCACCACCTTCATATCACAAAACTATTGCAAGGAATCAAACATACCATATTCAGTGATCTACAAGTTTTATGTAGGATTTTATGACTAACCATGTGAATGACCAATTCCTATCATCTCTCTTAATAGATATAAGTGAAGCAAGAGAGTTTAATTCTTTCTACAAAAGATATGCCCAAGTTCTAACAAATATAAGTGAAGCAAAAGAGCATTCTACAAATGGCGGTTTTCTCTGTGAAGAGAAACATGCAATCCAAACTTCAAATGATATAAGTGAAGCACATGATGTTGGGGAACGTTGCAGAAAATAAAAAATTTCTACGCATCACCAAGATCAATCTATGGAGTCATCTGGCAATGAGAAAGATAGGAGTGCATCTACATACCCTTGTAGATCGCGAGCGGAAGCGTTCAAGAGAACGGGGTTGATGGAGTCGTACTCGTCGTGATCCAAATCACCGAAGATCCTAGTGCCGAACGGATGGCACCTCAGCGTTCAACACACGTACGGAGCGGAGACGTATCCCGCACCTTGATCTAGCAAGCAGGAGGGAGAGGTTGAGGAAGAGAGCTCCAACAGCAGCACGACGGTGTGGTGGTGGTGGAGAGGCAGTACTCCGGCAGGGCTTCGCCAAGCTCTTAACGGAGTAGGAGAGGTGTTGGGGAGGGGAGGGGCTGCGCCTTTGGTGTGGTGTGCAGCCCTCCCCTCGCCCCTCTATTTATAGGGGAAGGGGGAAGGGGGCCGGCCCCCTCTAGATGAGATCTAGAGGGGGGGCAAGGGGAGGGGGCTTGCCCCCCAAGTAAGGGGGGCGCCCCCTCTAGGGTTCCCCCCCAACCCTAGGCGCATGGGCCCAAGGGGGGGAATGCGCCCAGCCCTCCAGGCATTGGTTCCCTGCCCACTACGGCCCATGAGTCCCTCCGAGAGAGGTGGCCCCTCCTGGTGGACCCCCGGAACCCCTCCGGTGGCCCTGGTACAATACCGATAAGCCCCCGAACCTTTCCGGTGACCGTATGACAACTTCCCATATATAAATCTCCACCTCCAGACCATTCGAGAACTCCTCGTGACGTCCGGGATCTCATCCGGGACTCCGAACAACATTCGGTAATCACTTACAAGTCTTCCTAATAACCCTAGCATCACAGAACCTTAAGTGTGTAGACCCTACGGGTTCGGGAATAATGCAGACATGACCGAGACAGATCTCCGGCCAATAACCAACAGCGGGATATGGATACCCATGTTGGCTCCCACATGTTCCACGATGATCTCATCGGATGAACCACGATGTCAAGGATTCAAGCAATCCCGTATACAATTCCCTTTATCAATCGGTACGTTACTTGCCCGAGATTCGATCGTCGGCATCCCAATACCTCGTTCAATCTCGTTACCGGCAAGTCACTTTACTCGTACCATAATGCATGATCCCATGACCAAACATTTGGTCACACTGAGCTCATTATGATGATGCATTACCGAGTGGGCCCAGAGATACCTCTCCGTCATACGGAATGACAAATCCCAGTCTCGATCCGTGTCAACCCAACAGACACTTTCGGAGATACCTGTAGTATACCTTTATAGTCACCCAGTTACATTGTGACGTTTGGTACACCCAAAGCACTCCTATGGTATCCGGGAGTTACACGATCTCATGGTCTAAGGAAATGATACTTGACATTAGAAAATCTCTAGCAAACGAACTACACGATCTTGTGCTATGCTTAGGATTGGGTCTTGTCCATCACATCATTCTCCCAATGATGTGATCTCGTTATCAATGATATCCACTATCCATGGTGAGGAAACCGTAACCATCCATTGACCAACGAGCTAGTCAACTAGAGGCTCACTAGGGACATGTTGTGGTCTACGTATTCACACATGTATTACGATTTCCGGATAACACAATTATAGCATGAACAATAGACAATTATCATGAACAAGGAAATATAATAATAACCATTTTATTATTGCCTCTAGGGCATATTTCCAACAGTCTCCCACTTGTACTAGAGTCAATAATCTAGTTACATTGTGATGAATCGAACACCCATAAGAGTTCTGGTGTTGATCATGTTTTGCTCGCGGAAGAGGTTTAGTCAATGGATCTGCGACATTCAGATCCGTATGCACTTTGCAAATATCTATGTCCCCATCTTGAAAATTTTCACGAATGGAGTTGAAGCGACGCTTGATGTGCCTGGTCTTCTTGTGAAACCTGGGCTCCTTGCCAAGGGCAATGGCTTCAGTGTTATCACAGAAGAGAGTCATCGGCCCCAGCGCATTGGGAATAACCCCTAGGTCGGTAATGAACTCCTTCATCCAGATTGCTTCATGTGCTGCCTCTGAGGCTGCCATGTACTCCGCTTCACATGTAGATCCCGCCACGACGCTTTGCTTGCAACTGCACCAGCTTGCTGCCCCACCATTCAAAATATACACGTATCCGGTTTGTGACTTAGAGTCATCCAGATCTGTGTCGAAGCTAGCATCGATGTAACCCTTTACGACGAGCTCTTCCTTAGTCCTTTTCAGGTACTTTAGGATATTGTTGACCGTTGTCCAGTGTTCCATGCCGGAATTACTTTGGTACCTTCCTGCCAAACTTATGGCAAGGTTTACATCAGGTCTGGTACATAGCATGGCATACATAATAGACCCTATAGCCGAGGCATAGGGGATGACACTCATCTTTTCTCTGTATTCTGCCGTGGTCGGGCATTGAGCTGAGCTCAATTTCACACCTTGCAACACAGGCAAGAACCCCTTCTTGGACTGATCCATATTGAACTTCTTCAATATCTTATCAAGGTATGTGCTTTGTGAAAGACCTATGAGGCGTCTCGATCTATCTCTATAGATCTTGGTGCCTAATATGTAAGCAACTTCTCCAAGGTCCTTAATTGAAAAACACTTATTCAAGTAGGCCTTAATGCTGTCCAAAAGTTCTATATCATTTCCCATCAAAAGTATGTCATCTACATATAATATGAGAAATGCTACAGAGCTCCCACTCACTTTCTTGTAAACGCAGGCTTCTCCATAAGTCTGCATAAACCCAAACGCTTTGATCATTTCATCAAAGCGAATGTTCCAACTCTGAGATGCTTGCACCAGCCCATAGATGGAGCGCTGGAGCTTGCATACCTTGTTAGCATTCTTAGGATCAACAAAACCTTCCGGCTGCATCATATACAATTCTTCCTTAAGGAAGCCATTAAGGAATGCCGTTTTGACGTCCATTTGCCATATATCATAATCGTAGAATGCGGCAATTGCTAACATGATTCGGACAGACTTCAGCTTTGCTACGGGTGATAAAGTCTCATCGTAGTCAACCCCTTGAACTTGTGGATAACCCTTAGCAACAAGTCGAGCCTTATAGATGGTAACATACCATCTGCGTCCATCTTCTTCTTAAAGATCCATTTGTTTTCTATCGCTCGTCGATCATCAGGCAAGTCTGTCAAAGTCCATACTTTGTTTTCATACATGGATCCTATCTCGGATTGCATGGCTTCTAGCCATTTGTTGGAATCTGGGCCCGCCATCGCTTCTTCATTGTTTGAAGGTTCACCGTTGTCTAACAACATGACTTCCAGGATAGGGTTGCCATACCACTCTGGTGTGGAACGTGTCCTTGTGGACCTACGAAGTTCAGTAGCAACTTGATCCGAAGTACCTTGATCATCATCATTAACTTCCTCTCTAGTCGGTGCAGGCACCATAGGAACATCTTCCTGAGCTGTACTACTTTCCGGTTCAAGAGGTAGTACTTCATCGAGTTCTACTTTCCTCCCACTTACTTCTTTCGAGAGAAACTCTTTCTCCAGAAAGGACCCGTTCTTGGCAACAAAGATCTTGCCTTCAGATCTGAGGTAGAAGGTATACCCAATGGTTTCCTTAGGGTATCCTATGAAGACGCATTTTTCCGACTTGGGTTCGAGCTTTTCAGGTTGAAGTTTCTTAACATAAGCATCGCATCCCCAAACTTTTAGAAACGACAGCTTAGGTTTCTTTCCAAACCATAATTCATATGGTGTCGTCTCAACGGATTTAGACGGTGCCCTATTTAAAGTGAATGCAGTTGTCTCTAGAGCGTATCCCCAAAATGATAGCGGTAAATCGGTGAGTGACATCATAGATCGCACCATATCCAATAGAGTGCGATTACGATGTTCGGACACACCGTTATGCTGAGGTGTTCCAAGCGGCGTGAGTTGTGAAACGATTCCACATTTCCTTAAGTGCATACCAAATTCCTGACTTAAATATTCTCCCCCACGATCTGATTGTAAGAACTTTATTTTTCGGTCACGTTGATTCTCTACCTCATTCTGAAATTCCTTGAACTTTTCAAAGGTCTCAGACTTGTGTTTCATCAAGTAGACATACCCATATCTAATTAAGTCATCAGTGAGAGTGAGAACATAACGATAGCCTCCGCGAGCCTCAACGCTCATTGGACCCAACACATCAGTATGTATGATTTCCAATAAGTTGGTTGCTCGCTCCATTGTTCCGGAGAACGGAGTCTTGGTCATTTTGCCCATGAGGCATGGTTCGCATGTGTCAAATGATTCATAATCAAGAGACTCCAAAAGTCCATCAGCATGGAGCTTCTTCATGCGTTTGACACCAATGTGACCAAGGCGGCAGTGCCACAAGTATGTGGGACTATCGTTATCAACCTTACATCTTTTGGTATTCACACTATGAATGTGTGTAACATCACGTTTGAGGTTCATTAAGAATAAACCATTGACCAGCGGGGCATGACCATAAAACATATCTCTCATATAAATAGAACAACCATTATTCTCGGATTTAAATGAGTAGCCATCTCGTATTAAATGAGAGCCAGATACAATGTTCATGCTCAAAGCTGGCACTAAATAACAATTATTGAGGTTTAAAACTAATCCCATAGGTAAATGTAGAGGTAGCGTGCCGACGGCAATCACATCGACCTTGGAACCATTCTCGACGCGCATCATCACCTCGTCCTTCGCCAGTCTCCGCTTATTCCGCAGCTCCTGTTTTGAGTTACAAATATGAGCAACCACACTGGTATCAAATACCCAGGAGCTACTACGAGTATTGGTATACACATCAATTACATGTACATCGCATATACCTTTGGTGTTGCCGGCCTTCTTGTCCTCTAAGTACTTGGGACAGTTCCGCTTCCAGTGTCCGCTTCCCTTGCAATAAAAGCACTTAGTCTCAGGTTTGGGTCCATGCTTTGGATTCTTCCCGGCAACTGGCTTACCGGGCGCGGCAATTCCCTTGCCGTCCTTCTTGAAGTTCTTCTTACCCTTGCCTTTCTTGAAACTAGTGGGTTTATTGACCATCAACACTTGATGTTCCTTTTTGATCTCCACCTCCGCTGATTTCAGCATTGAAAATACCTCTGGAATGGTTTTCACCATCCCCTGCATATTGTAGTTCATCACAAAGCTCTTGTAGCTAGGTGGGAGCGACTGAAGGATTCTGTCTAATGACCGCGTCATCCGGGAGGTTAACTCCCAGCTGAGACAAGCGGTTGTGCAACCCATACATTTTGAGTATGTGCTCGCTGACAGAACTATTCTCCCCCATCTCACAACTGTAGAACTTGTCGGAGACTTCATATCTCTCAACTCGGGCATGAGCTTGGAAAACCATTTTCAGCTCTTGGAACATCTCATATGCTCCGTGCTGCACAAAATGCTTTTGGAGCCCCGGTTCTAAGCTGTAAAGCATGCCGCACTGAACCAGGGAGTAATCATCACTACGCGACTGCCAGGCGTTCATAACGTCTTGAGTTGCTGGGAAAACGGGTGCTTCACCTAGCGGTGCATCTAGGACATATGCTCTTTTGGCAGCTATGAGGATGATCCTCAAGTTTCGGACCCAGTCCATATAGTTGTTGCCATCGTCTTTCAGCTTGTTTTTCTCTAGGAATGCGTTGAAGTTGAGGGCAACATTAGCGTGGGCCATTTGATCTACAAGACATATTGCAAAAGTTTTAGACTAAGTTCATCTAATCAAATTATTTAATGAACTCCCACTCAGATAGACATCCCTCTAGTCATCTAAGTGATCCATGATCTGAGTCAACTAGGCCGTGTCCGATCATCACGTGAGACAGACTAGTCATCATCGGTGAACATCTTCATGTTGATCGTATCTTCTATACGACTCATGTTCGACCTTTCGGTCTCTTGTGTTCCGAGGCCATGTCTGTACATGCTAGGCTCGTCAAGTCAACCTAAGTGTTTTTGCATGTGTAAATCTGTCTTACACCCGTTGTATGTGAACGTTAGAATCTATCACACCCGATCATCATGTGGTGCTTCGAAACAACGAACTTTCCCAACGGCGCACAGTTAGGGGGAACACTTTCTTGAAATTATTATGAGGGATCATCTTATTTACTACCGTCGCTCTAAGCAAATAAGATGCAAAAACATGATAAACATCACATGCAATCAAATAGTGACATGATATGGCCAATATCATTTTGCTACTTTTGATCTCCATCTTTGGGGTGCCATGATCATCATGGTCACCGGCATGACACCATGATCTCCATCATCATGTGTTCATGAAGTTGTCATGCCAATGATTACTTCTACTACTATGGCTAACGGTTTAGCAATAAAGTAAAGTAATCACATGGCATTATTCAATGACACGCAGGTCATACAATAATTAAGACAACTCCTATGGCTCCTGCCGGTTGTCATACTCATCGACATGCAAGTCGTGATTCCTATTACAAGAACATGATCAATCTCATACATCACATATATATATATATCATTCATCACGTCCTTTTTGGCCATATCACATCACAAGGCATATGCTGCAAAAACAAGTTAGACGTCCTCTAATTGTTGTTGCATGTTTTTACGTGGCTGTAATAGGGTTCTAGCAAGAACGTTTCTTACCTACTTCAAAACGACAACGTGATATGCCAATTTCTATTTACCCTTCATAAGGACCCTTTTCCATCGAATCCGATCCGACTAAAGTGGGAGAGACAGACACCCGCTAGCCACCTTATGCAACTAGTGCATGTCAGTCGGTGGAACCTGTCTCACGTAAGCATACGTGTAAGGTCGGTCCGGGCCGCTTCATCCGACGATGTCGCATAAACAAGATAAGACTAGTAGTGGCAAGTAAATTGACAACATCTACGCCCACAACAAAATTGTGTTCTACTCGTGCATAGAAACTACGCATAGACCTAGCTCATGATGCCACTGTTGGGGAACGTTGTAGAAAATAAAAAATTTCTACGCATCACCAAGATCAATCTATGGAGTCATCTAGCAACGAGAAAGATAGGAGTGCATCTGCATACCCTTGTAGATCGCGAGCGGAAGCGTTCAAGAGAACGGAGTTGATGGAGTCGTACTCGTCGTGATCCAAATCACCGAAGATCCTAGTGCCGAACGGACGGCACCTCCGCGTTCAACACACATATGGAGCGGAGATGTCTCTCGCACCTTGATCTAGAAAGGAGGAGGGAGAGGTTTAGGAAGAGAGCTCCAGCAGCAGCACGACGGCGTGGTGGTGGTGGAGAGGCAGTACCCCGACAGGGCTTCACCAAGCTCTTAACGAAGGAGGACAGGTGTTGGGGAGGGGAGGGGCTGCACCTTTGGTGTGGTGTGCAGCCCTCCCCTCACCCCTCTATTTATAGGGGAAGGGGGAAGGGGACCGGCCCCCTCTAGATGAGATCTAGAGGGGGGGGGGGGGCGGCCAAGGGGAGGGAGCTTGCCCCCCAAGCAAGGGGGGCGCCCCCTCTAGGGTTCCCCCCCAACCCTAGGCGCATGGGCCCAAGGGGGGGAATGCGCCCAGCCCTCCAGGGGCTGGTTCCCTGCCCACTACGGCCCATGAGGCCCTCCGAGAGAGTTGGCCCCTCCCGGTGGACCCCCGGAACCCTCCGGTGGCCCCGGTACAATACCGATAAGCCCCCGAACCTTTCCGGTGACCGTATGACAACTTCCCATATATAAATCTTCACCTCCGAACCATTCCGGAACTCCTCGTGACGTCTGGGATCTCATCCAGGACTCCGAACAACATTCGTAAACACTTACAAGTCTTCCTAATGACCCTAGCGTCACCGAACCTTAAGTGTGTAGATCCTACGGGTTCGGGAATCATGTAGACATGACCGAGATAGCTCTCCGGCCAATAACCAACAACGGGATCTAGATACCCATGTTGGCTCCCACATGTTCCACGATGATCTCATTGGATGAACCACGATGTCAAGGATTTAAGCAATCCCGTATACAATTCCCTTTATCAATCGGTACGTTACTTGCCCGAGATTCGATCGTCGGAATCCCAATACCTCGTTCAATCTCGTTACCGGCAAGTCACTTTACTCATACCGTAATGCATGATCCCATGACCAACCATTTGGTCACATTGAGCTCATTATGATGATGCATTACCGAGTGGGCCCAGAGATACCACTCCGTCATACGGAGTCACAAATCCCAGTCTCGATCCGTGTCAACCCAACAGACACTTTTGGAGATACCTGTAGTACACCTTTATAGTCACCCAGTTACATTGTGACGTTTGGTACACCCAAAGCAGTCCTACGGTATCCGGGAGTTACACGATCTCATGATCTAAGGAAATGATACTTGACATTAGAAAAGCTCTAGCAAACGAACTACACGATCTTGTGCTATGCTTAGGATTGGGTCTTGTCCATCACATTATTCTCCCAATGATGTGATCTCGTTATTAATGACATCCAATGTCCATGGTCAGGAAACCGTAACCATCCATGGATCAACGAGCTAGTCAACTAGAGGCTCACTAGGGACATGTTGTGGTCTACGTATTCACACATGTATTACGATTTCCGGATAACACAATTATTGCATGAACAATAGACAATTATCATGAACAAGGAAATATAATAATAACCATTTTATTATCGCCTCTTGGGCATATTTCCAACACATGAAGCATTTTATAAAGCCACATCCAAAGATATAAGTGAAGTGCAATGAGCATTCTATAAATCAATCAAGTACTATCTCATACCAGCATGGTGCATAAAAAAAAGTGAAAACTAAATGCAAAAGACGCTCCAAGATTTGCACATATCGCATGAACGAAACGAATCCGTAAACATACCGATACTCGTTGAAGAAAGATGGGATGCCTTCTGGGGCATCCCCAAGCTTAGACGCTTGAGTCTCCTTGAATATCTACTTGGGGTGCCTTGGGCATCCCTGGTACGTCTCCAACGTATCTATAATTTTTGATTGTTCCATGCTATTATATTACCCATTTTGGATGTTTATGGGCTTTACTTTACACTTTTATATCATTTTTGGGACTAACCTACTAACCGGAGGCCCAACCCGAATTGCTGTTTTTTGCCTATTTCAGTATTTCGAAGAAAAGGAATACCAAATGGAGTCCAAACGGAATGAAACCTTTGGGAGCGATCTTTTTGGAACAAACGTGATCCAGGGGACTTGGAGTGGACGTCAAGAAACAGAGGAGGCGGCCAAGAGGGTGCCCGACGCGCCCCCTATAGGTGGGTGCGCCCCCCACCCTCGTGGGCCCCTCGAGCATCCACCTAAGTACTTCTTCCTCCTTTATATACCCATGTACCCTGAAACCATCGAGGAGCACCACAAAAAACTATTTCCACTGCCGCAACCTTCTATATCCGTGATATCCCATCTTGGAGCCTTCGCCGGCGCTCCGCCGAAGGGGAAATCGACCATGGAGGGCCTCTACATCATCTCCAAGGCCCTTCGATGAGTTGTGAGTAGTTTACCACAGACCTTCGGGTCCATAGTTATTAGCTAGATGGTTCTTATCTCTCTTTGAATCTCAATACCCCTCGATCCTCTTGGATATCTATTCGATGTAACTCTTTTTGTGGTGTGTTTGTGGAGATCTGATGAATTGTGGGTTTATGATCAAGTTTATCTATGAGAAATATTTGAATCTCCTCTGAATTCTTTTATGTGTGATTAAGTTATCTTTGCAAGTCTCTTCGAATTATCAGTTTGGTTTGGCCTACTAGATTGATCTTTCTTGCAATGGGAGAAGTGCTTAGCTTTGGGTTCAATCTTGCGGTGTACTTTCCCAGTGACAGCAGGGGCAGCAAGGCACGTATTGTATTGTTGCCATCGAGGATAAAAAGATGGGGTTTATATCATATTGCATGAGTTTATCCCTCTACATCATGTCATCTTTCTTAATGCGTTACTCCGTTCTTATGAACTTAATACTCTAGATGCATGCTTGATAGCGGTCGATGTGTGGAGTAATAGTAGTAGATGAAGGCAGGAGTCGGTCTACTTGTCACGGACGTGATGCCAATATACATGATCATGCCTAGATAATCTCATAATTATTCGCTTTTCTATCAATTGCTCGACAATAGTTTGTTCACCCACCGTAATACTTATGCTATCTTGAGGGAAGCCACTAGTGAAACCTATGGCCCCTGGGTCTATCTTTTATCATATAAGTTTGCTATCTACTTTTATTTGCATCTTTACTTTTCCAATCTATATCATAAAAATACCAAAAATATTATCTTATCATATTATCTCTATCAGATCTCACTTTTGCAAGTGGCCGTGAAGGGATTGACAACCCCTTTATTGTGTTGGTTGCGAGGTTCTTATTTGTTTGTGTAGGTGCGTGGGACTTTTGAGGATACTCCTACTGGATTGATACCTTGGTTCTCAAAAACTGAGGGAAATACTTACGCTACTTTGCTACATCACCCTTTCCTCTTCAAGGAAAACCAACGCAAGCTCAAGACGTAGCAAGAAGGATTTCTGGCGCCGTTGCCGGGGAGGTCTTCGCTCAAGTCAAGACATACCAAGTACCCATCACAAACTCATCTCCCTCGCATTACATTATTTTCCATTTGCCTCTCGTTTTCCTCTCCCCCACTTCACCCTTGCCGTTTTATTCGCCCTCTCTTTCCCAATCTCCTCTCTCTTTCGCTTGCCTTTTTGTTTGCTTGTGTGTTGGACTGCTTTTCACTATGGTGCAAGATAATGCCAAATTGTGTGACTTTTCCAATACCAATAATAATGATTTCCTTAGTACTCCGATTGCTCCTCTTAATGATGTTGAGTCTTGTGAAATCAATGCTGCTTTGTTGAATCTTGTTATGAAACATCAATTCTCCGGCCTTCCTAGTGAAGATGCCACTACCCATCTAAACAACTTTGTTGATTTGTGTGAGATGCAAAAGAAGAAAGATACGGATAATGATATTGTTAAATTGAAGTTATTTCCGTTTTCACTTAGAGATTGTGCTAAAGTTTGGTTTTCGTCTTTGCCTAAGAATAGTATTGATTCATGGAATAAGTGCAAAGATGCTTTTATCTCTAAGTATTTTCCTCCCGCTAAGATCATCTCTCATAGGAACGATATTATGAATTTTAAACAACTTGATCATGAGCATGTTGCCCAATCTTGGGAAAGAATGAAATTGATGATTCGCAATTGCCCTACTCATGGTTTGAATTTATGGATGATCATACAAACTTTTTATGCCGGATTGAATTTTGCTTCTAGAAATCTTTTAGATTCGGCCGCGGGAGGCACTTTTATGGAAATCACCTTAGGAGAAGCTACTAAACTCCTTGATAACATTATGGCTAATTATTCTCAATGGCACGCCGAAAGATCTACTAGTAAAAAAGTGCATGCTATAGAAGAAATCAATGTTTTGAGTGGAAAGATGGATGAACTTATGAAATTGTTTGCTACTAAGAGTGCTCCTATTGATCCCAATGATATGCCTTTGTCTACTTTGATTGAAAATAATAATGAATCTATGGATGTGAATTTTGTTGGTAGGAATAATTTTGGTAACAATGCTTATAGAGGAAACTTTAATCCTAGACCGTTCCCTAGTAATTCCTCTAATAATTATGGAAATTCCTACAATAATTCTTATGGAAATTTTAATAAGATGCCCTCTGATTTTGAGAATAGCGTTAAAGAATTTATGATCTCTCAAAAGAATTTCAGTGCTTTGCTTGAAGAAAAATTGCTTAAAGTTGATGATTTGGCTAGGAACGTTGATAGACTTTCTCTTGATGTTAATTCTTTGAAACTTAGATCTACTCCTCCCAAGCATGATATCAATGAGTCTCTCAAGGCTATGAGAATTTCCTTTGATGAGTGCAAAGAAAGAACCGCTAGATTGCGTGCTAAGAAAGATTGCTTTGTAAAAGTGTGTTCTTCTAGTTCCTATGAAAATAATGATGAAGATCTAAAAGTTATTGATGTGTCCCGTATTAAAGCCTTGTTTTGCAATATGAATCTTAATAATGATGGGACTGGAGATGAGTCAACTTTATTTAAAAGGCATCCCAATGATTCGGAGTTTTTAGATCTTGATGCTAAATTTGGTAAAACTGGGATTGGAGAGGTCAAGACTTTAAATATCATTGAACCCACTATTATGGATTTCAAGGAATTTAATTATGATAATTGTTCTTTAATAGATTGTATTTCCTTGTTGCAATCCGTGTTGAATTCTCCTCATGCTTATAGTCAAAATAAAGCTTTTACCAAACATATTGTTGATGCCTTGATGCAATCTTATGAGGAAAAACTTAATTTGGAAGTTTCTATACCTAGAAAACTTTGTGATGAGTGGGAACCTACTATAAAGATTAAATTTAAAGATCATGAGTGCTATCCTTTGTGTGATTTGGGTGCTAGTGTTTCCATGATTCCAAAAACTTTATGTGATATTCTAGGTTTCCATGATCTTCATGATTGCTCTTTAAATTTGCACCTTGCAAATTCTACCATTAAGAAACCTATGGGAAGAATCAATGATGTTCTTATTGTTGCAAATAGGAATTATGTGCCCATAGATTTTATCGTTCTTGATATAGATTACAACCTTTCATGTCCTATTATTCTTGGTAGGCCTTTCCTTAGAAAGATTGGTGCGATTATTGATATGAAGGAAGGGAACACTAGATTCCAATTTCTATTAAGGAAAGGCATGGAGCACTTTCCAAGAAATAAATTCAAATTACCTTATGAATCTATCATGCGAGCTACTTATGAATTGAATGCCAAAGATGGCAATACTTAGATCTATCCTCACTTTTATGCCTAGCTAGGGGCATTAAACGATAGCGCTATTTTGGAGGCAACCCAATTTTATTTTTGTTTTTTGTTTTGCTTCTGTTTAGTAATAAATATTTCATCTAGGTTCTGTTTAGATGTGTTTTCATGTTTTAGTTAGTGTTTGTGTCAAGTAGAACCTATAGGATAACCTATGGTAATAGTTAATTTGATTCTACTGAAAAACAGAAACTTTGCGCGCACGAATATAATTTTAGTAATTCAGAGAAATGTGCTTTTCGTTGATTCTTTTTTCTGTAGATCAATAGACAAATTTCCCTGTACTTCCTATTTTGGTAGGATTTTTAGAGTTCCATAAGTATTCAAGAGTTACAGATTGCTGCAAACTGTTCTGTTTTTGTGTGTTGTTTGCTTCTTTTGATGCATCTATGGCTAGTATGTAGGGTATGAACCATAGAGAAGTTGGAATACAGTAGGTTTAACACCAATATAAATAAATAATGAGTTCATTACAGTACCTTATGTGGTGGTTTTTCTTTCTTGCACTAATGGAGCTTATGAGATTTCCTGTTGAGTTTTGTGTTGTGAAGTTTTCAAGTTTTATGTAAAGATTTGATGGACTATGGAATAAGGAGTGACAAGAGCCTAAGATTGGGGATGCCCATGGCACCCCAAGATATTCAAGGATAACCAAAAGCGTAAGCTTGGGGATGCCCCGGAAGGCATCCCCTCTTTCGTCTTCGTCTATCGGTAACTTTACTTGGAGCTATATTTTTATTCGCCACATGATATGTGTTTTGCTTGGAGCGTCTTGTATGATATTAGTCTTTTCTTTTTAGATTTCCACAATAATCATTTCTGTACACACCTTTTGGGAGAAACCCACTTGATTGGAATTTATTAGAATACTCTATGTGCTTCACTTATATCTTTTGAGTTAGATAGTTTTGCTCTAGTACTTCACTTAAATCTTTTAGAGCATGGCGGTGGCTTGATTTTGTAGAAATTGTTAATCTCTCATGCTTCACTTATATTATTTTGAGAGTCTCTTAGAATAGCATGGTATTTGCTATGGTTATAAAATTGGTCCTAGAATGATGGGCATCCAAGTTGGGTATAATAAAAACTATCATAGGAAGTGAATTGGATGCTATGATCAATTTGATACTTGATAATTGTTTTGAGATATGGAGGTGGTGATATTAGAGTCATGCTAGTTGGGTAATTGTGAATTTAAAGAATGCTTGTGTTGAAGTTGGCAAGTCTCGTAGCATGCACGTATGGTAACCTTTGTGTAACAAATTTGAAACATGAGGTGTTCTTAGATTGTCATCCTTATGAGTGGCGGTCGGGGACGAGCGATGGTCTTTTCCTACCAATCTATCCCCCTAGGAGCATGCGCGTAGTGCTTGGTTTTTGATGACTTGTAGATTTTTGCAATAAGTATATGAGTTCTTTATGACTAATGTTGAGTCCATGGATTATACGCACTCTTACCTTTCCATCATTGCTAGCCTCTTCGGTACCGTGCATTGCCCTTTCTCACCTTGAGAGTTGGTGCAAACTTTGCTGGTGCATCCAAACCCCGTGATACGATACACTCTATCACACATAAACCTCCTTATATCTTCCTCAAAACAGCCACCATACTTACCTATTATGGCATTTCCATAGCCATTCCGAGATATATTGCCATGCAACTTTCCACCGTTCCGTTTATCATGACACACATCATCATTGTCATATTGCCTTGATTGATCATGTAGTTGACATCGTATTTGTGGCAAAGCCACCATGCATAATTTTTCATACATGTCACTCTTGATTCATTGCCCATCCCGGTACACTGCCGTAGGCATTCATATAGAGTCATATCTTGTTCTAGTTTTGAGTTATAATTCATGAGTTGTAAATAAATAGAAGTGTGATGATCATCCTTATTAGAGCATTATCCCTAAAAAAAGAAAGGCCAAAGAAAAAAATAAAGGCCAAAGAAAAAAAAGAAGAAAGGCCAAATAAAAAAAGGCCCAAAGAAAAGAAAAAAAAGGGGGAAAAGGGGGGGAAAGGGGAAAAAAGGGGGCAATGTTACTATCCTTTTCCACTCTTGTGCTTCAAAGTAGCACCATGTTCTTCATATAGAAAGTCTTTTATGTTGTCACTTTCATATACTAGTGGGATTTTTTCATTATAGAACTTGGCTTGTATATTCCTACGATGGGCTTCCTCAAAATGCCCTAGGTCTTCGTGAGCAAGCAAGTTGGATGCACACCCACTAGTTTATTTTGTTGAGCTTTCATGCATTTATAGCTCTACTACATCCGTTGCATGGCAATCCCTACTCCTCATGTTGACATCAATTGATGGGCATCTCCATAGCCCGTTGATTATCCTCATCAATATGAGACTTTCTCCTTTTTTTGTCTTCTCCACACAACCTCCATCATCATATTCTATTCCACCCATAGTGCTATATCCATGGCTCACGCTCATGTATTGCGTGGAAGTTGAAAAAGTTTGAGATTACTTAAGTATGAAACAATTGCTTGGCTTGTCATCGGGGGTGTGCAAGATGAGAGAATTTTTGTGTGACGAAAATGAAGCATGAACAAACTATATGATTTTGTAGGGATGAACTTTCTTTAGCCATGCTATTTTGAGAAGACATGATTGCTTAGTTAGTATGCTTGAAGTATTACTATTTCTTATGTCAATATGAACTTTTATTTTGAATCATTTGGATCTGAACATTCATGCCACAATAAAGAAAATTACATTGAGAATTATGCTAGGTAGCATTCCACATCAAAAATTCTGTTTTTATCATTTACCTACTCGAGGACGAGCAGGAATTAAGCTTGGGGATGCTTGATACGTCTCCAACGTATCTATAATTTTTGATTGTTCCATGCTATTATATTACCCGTTTTGGACGTTTATGGGCTTTACTTTACACCTTTATATCATTTTGGGACTAACCTACTAACTGGAGGCCCAGCCCGAATTGCTGTTTTTTTGCCTATTTCAGTATTTTGAAGAAAAGGAATATCAAACGGAGTCCAAACGGAATGAAACCTTCAGGAGCGATCTTTTTGAAACAAACGTGATCCAGGGGACTTGGAGTGGATGTCAAGCAACAGAGGAGGCGGCCATGAGGGTGCCCGGGGCGCCCCCTACAGGTGGGCGTGCCCCCCACCCTTGTGGGCCCCTCGAGCGTCCACCGGCGTACTTCTTCCTCCTATATATACCCACGTACCCTGAAACCATTGAGGAGCACCACAAAAAACTATTTCCATCGCCGCAACCTTCTGTATCCGTGAGATCCCATATTGGAGCCTTCGCCGGCGCTCCACTGGAGGGGGAATCGACCATGGAGGGCCTCTACATCATCTCCAAGGCCCTTCCGATGAGTTGTGAGTAGTTTACCACAGACCTTCGGGTCCATAGTTATTAGCTAGATGGCTTCTTCTCTCTCTTTGTATCTCAATACAAAGTTCTCCTTGATCTTCTTGGAGATCTATTCGATGTAACTCTTTTTGCGGTGTGTTTGTCGTGATTCAATGAATTGTGGGTTTATGATCAAGTTTTTCTATGATAAATATTTGAATCTCCTCTGAATTCTTTTATGTGTGATTAAGTTATGTTTGGAAGTCTCTTCGAATTATCAGTTTGGTTTGGCCTACTAGATTGATCTTTCTTGCAATGGGAGAAGTGCTTAGCTTTGGGTTCAATCTTGCGGTGTCCTTTCCCAATGACAGCAGGGGCAGCAAGGCACGTATTGTCTTGTTGGCATCGAGGATAAAAAGATGGGGTTTATATCATATTGCATGAGTTTATCCCTCTACATCATGTCATCTTTCTTAATGCGTTACTCCGTTCTTATGAACTTAATACTCTAGATGCATGCTTGATAGCGGTCGATGTGTGGAGTAATAGTAGTAGATGCATGCAGGAGTCGGTCTACTTGTCACGGACGTGATGCCTATATACATGATCATGCCTAGATAATCTCATAATCATTCGCTTTTCTATCAATTGCTCGACAGTAATTTGTTCACCCACCATAATACTTATGCTATCTTGAGAGAAGCCACTAGTGAGACCTATGGCCCCCGGGTCTATCTTTTATCATATAAGTTTGCTATCTACTTTTATTTGCATCTTTACTTTTCCAATCTATATCATAAAAATACCAAAAATATTATCTTATCATATTATCTCTATCAGATCTCACTTTCGCAAGTGGCCGTGAAGGGATTGACAACCCCTTTATTGCGTTGGTTGCGAGGTTCTTGTTTGTTTGTGTAGGTGCGTGAGACTTTTGAGGAGCCTCCTACTAGATTGATACCTTGGTTCTCAAAAACGGATGGAAATACTTACGCTACTTTGCTGCATCACCCTTTCCTCTTCAAGGAAAAGCAATGCAAGCTCAAGACGTAGCAATCCCCAAGCTTGAGCTATTGCCTCTTATTCTTCTTCTCACATCGAGACCTCCTCGATCTTCGAACACTTCATCCACACAAAACTCAATAGAAAGTTCAGTAAGATCCGTTAGTATAATAAAGCAAATCACTACTCTAATTACTATTGCAAACCAATTCATATTTTATTTTTGCGTTGTAGCTACTGTAATATAACTTTGCCATGGCTTAATCCACTGATAGAAATTGATAGTTTCATCAAAACAAGCAAACTATGCATCAAAAACAGAATCTATCTTAAGCAGGACAGTCTGTAGTAATCTGAACATTCACCATACTTCTGGTACTCCAAAAATTCTGAAACAATTAGGAAAACTAAAAAAATTGTATATAAAGACAGTGCAAAAAGTGTCAGAACCGTTTGACGTTCCAGTAAAAAAATGTAAAATCGAGCATTACAACCAAAGTTTCTGTCCTGCACCGCACAAACCAACAAGCATTGTAAACATGCTAAAGGCAAACCTTGGCACATTATTTTTATTATATTATGGAATTGTACAATGGGATAATTATTTTTGTTGAAAAATTCTATAATCAAGATTCACAAAGTTTCCGTGAGCATGAACGAAGTTCAAGGCTAGCTCCCACTTTAACAATGCTCGTCTTTCTCACTTTTGCTTTTCTTTTTGAAAAAGTTTTGGGTTCCCCTCTTTATTTTTTTTGTTTTTTAAACTTTATGAACACAACAGAAATAAATGGCTCTCTAAAACTTCCGGGTTGTCTCCCTGGGAGCGCTTTCTTTAAAGCCATTAAGCTAGGCATATAATGCTCAAGTAATGAATCCACCCGGATCCCAAGGTATATCAAAGCCAATTTTAATTAACAATGATTTTTAATTTAGTAGTGAGCACAAAGTAACATATATCATGTAACAACGAAGTCTAACTCTCTTCCTATGCATCGGCATGTCATAGAAGAACAATTCATGCACACCAAGTAAAGGCCAATGCATAGATAAACAGTTTCTTGCAATTTTATCATATTGGAAACCTGGAGAGGCAAAGATGTAGTTCCTCTCTCATAATAATTGCAAGTAGGAGTAGCAAGCACATGCATATTACATCTATCAAAATCATCATGTGCAACGGTAAAATGCAACCCATCAACATAATCCTTAATAAGCACAAACTTCTCCGGTATAGTGTAGTTTGGAGAATTCAAAAAGATAATAGGACTATTATGTGTGGGTGCAATAGCAACAATTTCATGTTTAACATAAGGCACTATAGCAAGTTCATCTCCATAAGCATCATTTATATTGGCATCATGGCCACAAGCATAGCAAGCATCATCAAAAAGGGGTATTTCAAGAGAATCAACGGGATCATAACAATCATCATAGCAATCATCCTTCGGTAAGCACGAAGGGAAATTAAACAATGTAAGAGTTGAGGAGTTACTCTCATTAGAAGGTGGGAATGGGTGATCAATCCACTCTTCCTCCTTTTGTTCTTCGCTCTCCTCCTCATCTTTTTCATCCAATGAGCTCACAGTTTCATCAATTTCTTCTTCCATAGATTCCTGCAAAATATTAGTCTCTTCTTGGACAGCGGAGACTTTCTCAATAAATGCATCAATATCGGAATTATATTCATAATTCTCATAGCAATATTTCAATACAGCAAAATTTTCAGGCCTATAAACATCATCATCAAAAGCTTCATACTTTTCAAACAAAGATTCAATTTCATAAGCATCCTTAAAAGCAACAAATTCCTCAATTTGTTCAACATCATAGTAATCATATATACCATTAGCATAAGAAGCTAAGGTTTCATAATCATTAAATTTGCATGAAAAGGGAAGGTGTGGAGCCTTCATCCTAGAGCAACAAGTATAATCATATCTCAAGCATAGTTGCCGAGCATACCAACGCAACATATAAATTTGATCCCATAATAGTTTCCCTTTTTGTGTCAATCGATAATCCCTAAAGTATTCACGTTGATCCAACGTGTCTCCCATTATATAATTGAATGGGGTTTTCTCAGGATTATTAAAGTAGTGCATGATATCTTTCACATAATAAGCATCGAGGGTAGGAAGTTCCCCATCTCCATGAGTAGTCTTTCGTGTTCCATATCCATAACTAAATATAGAGAACAACTTAGAACAGGAAA
The DNA here is from genome assembly GCF_002162155.2 of Triticum dicoccoides. Taxonomy (NCBI): domain Eukaryota; kingdom Viridiplantae; phylum Streptophyta; class Magnoliopsida; order Poales; family Poaceae; genus Triticum; species Triticum dicoccoides. The sequence goes on along the minus strand of NC_041381.1, from coordinate 549,853,787 downwards.
TGAAAACTACTTAGTGCTAAAGCAAACAAGAACACATGAGAATATTCACCCCATGCTATGACTCCCCGGCAACGGCGCCAGAAAAAGGTCTTGATAACCCACAAGTATAGGGAATCAATTGTAGCCTATTTCGATAAGTAAGAGTGTCGAACCCAACAAGGAGCTAAAGGTAGAACAAATATTCCCTCAAGTTCTATCGACCACCGATACAACTCTACACACGCTTAACGTTCGCTTTACCTAAAACAAGTATGAAACTAGAAGGACTTTGTAGGTGTTGTTGGATAGGTTTGCAAGATAATAAAGAGCACATAAATAAAAACTAGGGGCTGTTTAGATAAAGAAGCAATAAAGTTAGTATAGAGAGTGTGGAAAAGTGGTGGTAGGAGTTGTGAAATTGTCCCTAAGCAATTGACTACTTTACTAGACCGATAGCAAGTTTTATGTGGGAGAGGCCACTGCTAGCATGTCATCCCTGACTTGGAATTCTATGCACTTATGATTGGAACTATTAGCAAGCATCCGCAACTACTAACGTTCATTAAGGTAAAACCCTACCATAGCATTAAGATATATTGGTCCCCCTTCAATCCCGTATGCATCAATTTCTATGCTAGGTTGAAGCTTCTGTCACTCTTGCCCTCCAATACATAGTCCTATCAACATACAACTAACCCTATGGTCTGATCCACGCGCGCACTCATATGATGTGCGCCAAAGGATAGCAACATAACCACAAGCAAATTAAACCAATCATAGCAATTCACCAATTACCGATAGGACAACGAAAATCTACTCAGACATCATAGGATGGCAACATATCATTGGATAATAATATGAAGCATAAAGCACCATGTTGAAGTAGAGGGTACAACGGGTTGCAGGAGAGTAGACTGCTAAATATAGATGGGGGAAGGTGATGACGATGTTTGTGAATATGACGGAGATGTTGGTGTAGATTCGCGGTGATGATGATGGCCTCGGCGGTGTTCCGGCGCCACTGAAAGCGAGGGGGAGAGAGCTCCCCTTCTTATTCTTCTTCCTTGACATTCCCCCTAGATGGGAGAAGGGTTTCCCCTATGGTCCATGGTCTCCATGGCGTGGGAGGGGCGAGAGCCCCTCCAAGATTGGACCTGTCTCTCTATCTCTCTTTGTTTCTGCGTTCCAGATTCTGCCCTTTCACCGTTTCTTATATTCCCGGAGATCCATAACTTCGATTGGGCTGAAATTTCAACACGATCTCTATCCGGATATTGGCTTTCTTGCAGCGAAAGAAGGGCACCAACCGCCTTATGGGGTGGCCACGAGGTCCCAGGGCGCGCCTGACCCCTGGGCCCCGCCCCCCTGCCTCGTGTCCCCCTCGGGCATCATCTCGCATTGATTCTTCTTCCCAAAATCATAAATATTCCAAAAAAATGTCCGCAGTTTTTATCCCATTTGGACTCCGTTTGATATGGGTTTTCTACGAAACAAAAAACATGCAACAAACAGGAACTGGTACTAGGCATTGGATCAATATGTTAGTCCCAAAAATAGTATAAAAAGTTGCCAAAATTATGTATGAGTTGTAGAATATTGGCATGGAACAATCAAAAATTATAGATACGAAGGAGACGTATCAAAAATTAAAATCATGATGACAAGTTTCATGGTTAACATTATTCTTTATGGCATACATGTCATCACATTAATCATCATAGATGGAACCTTTGTTCTCATAATCAATTGGAACCTCTTCCGAAATAGTGGAATCATTACTAACTAAAGTTGACACTCTTCCAAATCCACTTTCATAAATATCACACTAAGATTCAACACCCTCCAAAATAGAGGGATCACTAATTCCTCAAGTTGACACTCTTCCAAACCCACTTTAGATGATAGTATTATTCATACTCCAAAACATATAAGTGGAGATCATGGAGCATTCTACAATTAATATAGACTAACCAATATCCAAGCTCAAAATATATAAGTGAAGCACACGAAGCATTCTGTAAAACCATACTCAAAAGATATAAGTGAAGCACATGAAGCATTCTATAAATCAACGAAGGGCTATCTCATACTAGCATGGTTCCTAAAGAACAAGAAAAACAAAAGGGACACAAATCATGTGAACAAAACAAAAACCGAGGTATACCGATGGTTTTTGAAGAAGAAAGATGGGATGCCAACCGGGGCATCCCCAAGCTTAGATGTTTGAGTATCCTTGAAATATTTACTTGGGGTGCTGATGACCCACAAGTGTAGGGGATCTATCGTAGTCCTTTTGATAAGTAAGAGTGTCGAACCCAACGAGGAGCAGAAGGAAATGACAAGCGGTTTTCAGTAAGGTATTCTCCGCAAGCACTAAAATTGTAGGTAACCGATAGTTTTGTGATAAGATAATTTGTAACTGGTAACAAACAATGAAAGTAAATAAGGTGCAGCAAGGTGGCCCAATCCTTTTTGTAGCAAACGACAAGCCTGGACAAATTCTTATATAGAGAAAAGCGCTCCTGAGGACACATGGGAATTATCGTCAAGCTAGTTTTCATCACGCTCATATGATTCGCGTTCGTTACTTTGATAATTTGATATGTGGGTGGACCGGTGCTTGGGTACTGCCCTTTCTGGGGCAAGCATCCCACTTATGATTAACCCCTATTGCAAGCATCCGCAACTACAAAAGAAGTATTAAGGTAAACCTAACCATAGCATGAAACATATGGATCCAAATCAGCCCCTTACGAAGCAACTTATAAACTAGAGTTTAAGCTTCTGTCACTCTAGCAACCCATCATCTACTTATTACTTCCCAATGCCTTCCTCTAGGCCCAAACAATGGTGAAGTGTCATGTAGTCGACGTTCACATAACACCACTAGAGGAGATACAACATACATCTCATCAAAATATTGAACGAATACCAAATTCAAATGACTACTAATAGCAAGACTTCACCCATGTCCTCAGGAACAAACGTAACTACTCACAAAGCATATTCATGTTCATAATCAGAGGGGTATTAATATGCATTAAGGATCTGAACATATGATCTTCCACCAAATAAACCAACTAGCACCAACCACAAAGAGTAATCAACACTACTAGCGACCCACAGGTACCAATCTGAGGTTTCGGTACAAAGATTTGATACAAGAGATGAACTAGGGTTTGAGAGGAGATGGTGCTGGTGAAGATGTTGATGAAGATTGACCCCCTCCCGATGAGAGGATCGTTGATGATGATGATGGTGATAATTTCTCGCTCCCGGAGGGAAGTTTCCCCGGCAGAACAGCTCCGCCAGAGCCCTAGATTGGTTCCGCCAAGGTTCCGCCTCATGGCGGCGGAGTTTCCTCCCGTAAGCTTGCTTATGATTTTTTCCAGGGTAAAAGACTTCAAATAGCAGAAGATGGGCACCGGAGGGCTGCCACGTGGCCCACGAGGCAGGGGGGCGTGACTAGGGGGGTAGGGCGCGCCCCCACCCTCATGGACGGTGGGTGGCCCCCTCAGGTATTTCTTCCGCTGAATATTTATCATTAATTCCAAAAATGACTTTCATGGAGTTTCAGGACTTTTGGAGTTGTGCAGAATAGGTCTCCAATATTTGCTCCTTTTCCAGCCCAGAATCCCAGCTGTCGGCATTATCCCTCTTCATGTAAACCTTGTAAAATAAGAGAGAATAGCCATAATTATTGTGACATAACCTGTAATAACAGTCCATAATTTAATAAATATTGATATAAAAGAATGATGCAAAATGGATGTATCAACTCCCTCAAGCTTAGACCTCGCTTGTCCTCAAGCGAAAGCCGATTTCGAAAAATATGTCCACATGTTTAGAGGTAGAGGTGTCGATAAAAATAAAATACGGACATGAGGGAATCATGATCATTCTTATAACATCAACACATATATATATATATATTGTCATATGATTTCTTATGCTCAAGTAACAATCTATTCACAATGTTGATTCAGAAACTTCATCGGGAACTAACAAACTATAATCTCAGTCATTGAAGCAATTGCAATTTATCATAACATCGGAAAGAGTCAATATAAGAGCTTTTCAGCAAGTCCACATACTAAACTATCATTTAGTCTTTCACAATTGCTAACACTCATGCAATACTTATGGTTATGGAGTTTTAATCGGACACAGAGAAAGATAGGGGCTTATAGTGTTGCCTCCCAACCTTTTACCTCAAGGGTAATGTCAACAATAATAGTTCATGCTAATTTACATCCAATTGGAAATATATATCAGGATCTTTCCAACACGAGGCACTTGCCAAAGGATAAAATGTAAAAAGGAAAGGTGGAGATCACCTTGACTCTTGCATAATGCAAAAGACATAAAGTAAAAGATAGGCCGTTCGCAGAGGGAAGCAGAGGTTGTCATGTGCTTTTATGGTTGGATGCACGAAATCTTAATGCAAAGGAACGTCACTTTATATTGCCACTTGTGATATGAACCTTTATTATGCAGTCCGTCGCTTTTATTACTTCCATATCACAAGATCGTATAAAGCTTATTTTCTCCACACTAATAAGTCATACATATTTAGAAAGCAATTTTTATTGCTTGCAACATGACAACTTACTTGAAGGATCTTACTCAATCCATAGGCAGATATGGTGGACTCTCATGGCAAAACTGGGTTTAAGGATATTTGCAAGCACAAGTAGTATATCTACTTGGTGCAAGGAATTTGGCTAGCATGAGGGGGAAAGGCAAGCTCAACATGTTGGACGATCCATGACAATATACTTTAACTAAGATGTGAGAAAACATAACCCATTACATTGTCTTCCTTGTCCAACATCAACTCTTTAGCATGTCATACTTTAATGAGTGATCACAATCATAAAAGATGTCCAAGATAGTATATTTATATGTGAGAACCTCTCTTTCTTTATTACTTCCTATTAATTGCAACAGTGACCAAAACTATGTTTGACAACTCTTAACAACTTTTATATATCATACTCTTTATGTGTGAAGTCATTACTCTCCATAAGATCAATATGGTCTCTTTTATTTCTTTTTATTCTATTATTACCTCAAGATCATAGCAAGATAGCAAAGCCCTTGACTCAACACTAATCTTTATTATATATAGCTCACAGACTCGATTACATAGAGGGGTCACAAAGCAAAACTCAAAACTAATTCATACCAAAATTTATTCTACTAGATCAAGATATTACCAAAAGAATCGAACTAAGAAAAAAGGGTAAAGATAGGAGTGTGATGGTGATACGATACCGGGGCAACTCCCCCAATCTTGGCAGTTGCCAAGGGGAGTTCCCATACCCATGTGATTATGTCCTCGGAGATGGTGAAGAAGGAGTTGTTGATGATGTCGGCTTGTCGTCCGTCTTCCGAGGCATAGGCTCACCATCATAGAAGGATGATCGAGTCTCCGAGATCCTCAAATCTGCAGCTAAACTCATCCTCTTGAATCTATATTCATACTCACAGTTTTGGTTTTGCATGTCATAGATCTGAGCTTGGAGGTGCTCGATTTTCTCATGAAGCTTGAAGATGGTCTCCCCAATGTTCTTGGCATCCAGCTTGTGGTTGTTGGTATCCCCAATGTTCTTGGCATCCCCAAGCTTAGATGTTTGAGTATCCTTGAAATATTTACTTGGGGTGCTGATGAGCCACAAGTGTAGGGGATCTATCGTAGTCCTTTTGATAAGTAAGAGTGTCGAACCCAACGAGGAGCAGAAGGAAATGACAAGCGGTTTTCAGTAAGGTATTCTCTGAAGCACTGAAATTGTAGGTAACAGATAGTTTTGTGATAAGATAATTTGTAACTGGTAACAAACAATGAAAGTAAATAAGGTGCAGAAAGGTGGCCCAATCCTTTTTGTAGCAAAGGACAAGCCTGGACAAATTCTTATATAGAGAAAAGCACTCCCGAGGACACATGGGAATTATCGTCAAGCTAGTTTTCATCACGCTCATATGATTCGCGTTCGTTACTTTGATAATTTGATATGTGAGTGGACCAGTGCTTGGGTACTGCCCTTTATTGGACAAGCATCCCACTTATGATTAACCCCTATTGCAAGCATCCGCAACTACAAAATAAGTATTAAGGTAAACCTAACCATAGCATGAATCATATGGATCCAAATCAACCCCTTACGAAGCAACTTATAAACTAGAGTTTAAGCTTCTATCACTCTAGCAACCCATCATCTACTTATTACTTCCAAATGCCTTCCTATAGGCCCAAACAATGGTGAAGTGTCATGTAGTCGACGTTCACATAACACCACTAGAGGAGAGATAACATACATCTCATCAAAATATCGAATGAATACCAAATTCACATGACTACTAATAGCAAGACTTCACCCATGTCCTTAGGAACAAAGGTAACTACTCACAACGCATATTCATGTTCATAATAAGAGGGGTATTGATATGCATTAAGGATCTGAACATATGATCTTTCACCAAATAGACCAACTAGCATAAACTACAAGGAGTAATCAACACTACTAGCGACCCACAGGTACCAATCTGAGGTTTTGGTACAAAGATTTGATACAAGAGATGAACTAGGATTTGAGAGGAGATGGTGTTGGTGAAGATGTTGATGAAGATTGACGCTCCCGATGATAGGATCATTGATGATGATGATGGTGATGATTTCCCCCTCCCGGAGGGAATTTTGTTGGGGAACGTTGTAGAAAATAATTTTTTTCCTACGGTTTCACCAAGATCCATCTATGAGTTCATCTAAGCAACGAGTGATAGGAGTGCATCCACATACCTTTGTAGATCGCACGCGGAAGCGTTCAAGAGAACGGGGATGATGGAGTCGTACTCGCCGTGATCCAAATCATCGATGACCAAGTGCCGAACGGACAGCACCTCCGCGTTCAACACACGTACGGAGCGGATGACGTCTCCTCCTTCTTGATCCAGCAAGGGGTAAGGAGAGGTTGATGAAGATCCAGCAGCACGACGGCATGGTGGTGGATGCAGCAGGACTCCGGCAGGGCTTCGCCAAGCAACTGCGGGAGGAGGAAGAGGTGTAGCAGGGGGAGGGAGGCGCCAAGACTCAGGGTGCGGCTGCCCTCCCTCCCCCTCCTTTATATAGGCCCCCAAGGGGGGGCGCCGGCCCTGGAGATGGGAATCTCCCAAGGGGGCGGCAACTAGGGGGGTGGAGTGCCCCCCAAGGCAAGTGGTGCGCCCCCACCCTAGGGTTTCCAACCCTAGGCGCAGGGGGGGCCAAGGGGGGGGGGGCGCACCAGCCCACTAGGGGCTGGTTCCCCTCCCACTTCAGCCCACGGGGCCCTCCGGGATAGGTGGCCCCACCCAGTGGACCCCCGGGACCCTTCCGGTGGTCCCGGTACAATACCGGGTGACCCCGAAACTTTCCCGATGGCCGAAACAGCACTTCCTATATATAATTCTTTACCTCCGGACCATTCCGGAACTCCTCGTGACGTCCAGGATCTCATCCGGGACTCCGAACAACTTTCGGTTTGCTGCATACTTATATTCATACAACCCTAGCGTCACCGAACCTTAAGTGTCTAGACCCTACGGGTTCGGGAGACACACAGACATGACCGAGACGGCTCTCCGGTCAATAACCAGCAACGGGATCTGGATACCCATGTTGGCTCCCACATGATCCTCGATGATCTCATTGGATGAACCACGATGTCGAGGATTCAATCAACCCCCTATACAATTCCCTTTGTCAAACGGTATGTTACTTGCCCGAGACTCGATCGTCGGTATCCCAATACCTCATTCAGTCTCGTTACCGGCAAGTCACTTTACTCGTACCGTAATGCATGATCACGTGACCAAACACTTGGTCACTTTGAGCTCATTATGATGATGCATTACCGAGTGGACCCAGAGATACCTCTCCGTCATACGGAGTGACAAATCCCAGTCTCGATCCGTGTTAACCCAACAGACACTTTCGGAGATACCTGTAGTGTACCTTTATAGTCACCCAGTTACGTTGCGACGTTTGATACACCCAAAGCACTCCTACGGTATCCGGGAGTTACACGATCTCATGGTCTAAGGAAAAGATACTTGACACTGGAAAAGCTCTAGCAAAAGGAACTACACGATCTTGTGCTATGCTTAGGATTGGGTCTTGTCCATCACATCATTCTCCTAATGATGTGATCCCATTATCAACGACATCTAATGTCCATAGTCAGGAAACCATGACTATCTGTTGATCAACGAGCTAGTCATCTAGAGGCTTACTAGGGACATATTATGGTCTATGTATTCACACGTGTATTATGATTTCCGGATAATACAATTATAGCATGAATAAAGACAATTATCATGAACAAGGAAATATAATAATAATCCTTTTATTATTGCCTCTAAGGCATATTTCCAACAAATTTTCCCCGGCAGAACAGCTCCGCCGGAGCCCTAGATTGGTTCCGCCATGGTTCCGCCTCATGGCGGCGGAGTTTCGTCCCATAAGCTTGTTTATGATTTTTTCCAGGGTAAAATACTTCATATAGCAGAAGATGAGCATCGGAGGGCTGCCAGGTGGCCCACGAGGCAGGGGGCGCGCCCAGGGGGGTAGGGCGTGCCCCCACCCTCGTGGACGGTGGGTGGCCCCCCTCAGGTATTTCTTCTGCTGAATATTTATCATTAATTCCAAAAATGACTTTCATGGAGTTTCAGGACTTTTGGAGCTGTGCAGAATAGGTCTCCAATATTTTCTCCTTTTCCAGCCCAGAATCCCAGCTGCCGACATTCTCCCTCTTCATGTAAACCTTGTAAAATAAGAGAGAATAGCCATAAGTATTATGACATAACGTGTAATAGCAGTCCATAATGCAATAAATATCGATATAAAAGCATGATGCAAAATGGACGTATCAGGTGCCTTGGCATACCCAAGCTTGAACTCTTGCCTCTCTTTATTCTTCTCACATCGATAACTCCTCGTTCTTTGAACACTTCATCCACACAAAAACTTAACAAAAACTTTGTGAGATCCGTCTGTATGATAAAGAAAATCACTACCTTTAGGTACTGTTGAAAACTCATTCCAATTTAATATTATCACTTTATCTACTGTATTCCAACTTCACCATGGTTCATACCCCCCGATACTACCCATGGATTCATCAAAATAAGCGAACAACACATAGAAAACAGAATCTGTCAAAAACAAGATAGTCTGTAGTAATCTGGAAATTTAGTAAACTTCTATAACTCCAAAAATTCTAAATAAAATATGAAATTTTTAAAAAATTATACAGAAGTAATTTGCAAAATGTTTCAGACCCATTTGACTTTCCAGTAAAAAATGTAAATTCACATGCTACAACCAAAGTTTCTGTTTTTGTACTGCATATAGTAAACAAGCAATCTAATCATCCTAGAACCAAAGCTTGGAAGATTATTTTTATAATAGAAACGATATATACAAGGGGATAATTATTTACAGATAAATTTCCATGAAAAATTCTACATTGCTTCCATGAGCATGAGCACAAGTGCTCAAGGTCGACCCTCACTTCTTCAATGCATAACTTTCCAATCACTTCTCTTTTTTAAAAACTTTTTAGGCATATGAGGCAAGTGCATCTTTTTGTATTTTCATTTTTTGATTTTTTTGTATGTTTCACCCACAACTAAGCGAAATTAAAAGGGAAAACAAAAACTACTTAGTGAAGAAAGCAAACAAGCACACACGAGAATATCAGCCCCACGCTATTGCTCTCCGACAACGGCGCCAGAAAAGAGCTTGATAATCCCCAAGTGCAGGGAATCATCGTAGCAATTTCCAAAGGTGGTAGTGATAAGTATGGAGTGTCGAACTCACAAGGAGCTAAAGGTAAGATCAATATTCTCACAAGTCCTATCTGCCACTGATACGACTCTACGTACACCGAACGTTTGCTTCCAACTAGAAACGAGAAATAAAACTACGTTGTGGGTATGAACAAGATAACTTTGCATGATATCAGAGAGCTAAAATATAAAAGTAGGTGCTGTTGTCATAAAGCTAGAATATATTACTAAATATTATAAATAGTGAGTGTGGAATAATGATGGGTCAGTGTGCGGAATTGTCCTAGGCAATTGTTAACAAGACCGATGGTCGTCATTGCAACTTCATATGGGGGAGAGGCATAAGCTAACATACTTTCTCTTCTTGGATCATATGCACTTATGATTGGGACTCTAGTAAGCATCCACAACTACTAAAGATCATTAAGGTAAAACCAAACCATAGCATTAACATATCAAGTCCCCTTTATCCCATACGCTGTGACCCACTTATCTGTGTTTATGCTTCTGTCACTCAAGCAACGCAGACAATAAGTAAACCATGGACATATTGCAACACCCTACAACGGGAATCCCTCACGCTTGCGCGACATGGAGGGCACAATAGGACAGCACCAAATAAAACATACAACTCATACCAATCTAGATCATCAATCAACCCAAAGACAAAAGATATCTACTAAAATCATCATAGGATGGTAACACATCATTGGATCATAATATGTGGCATAAAGCACCATGTTCAAGTAGGGATTATAGCGGGGTGCGGGAGAGTGGACTGCGTAAAAGAGATGAGGATGATGATGATGATGGTGATGTTGATGAAAACGATCACTGCGGTGATGATTCCCCTCCCAATGGCACTCCAGCGCCACCGAGAGAGAGGAGGAGAGGTTCTCCCCCTTGTGCTTCCTCCTCCATGGCCTCCCCCTGGATGGGGAGAGGTTCCCCCTCTGGTCCTTGGCCTTCATGGCGATGATGGCCCCTCCAAGATCCTTCCCCATGGCCTCCGGTGATGATGGCCCCCTCCGGCAGGGTGCCAGAGAGGGCCTAGATTGATTTCTTGTGGATACAGAGGCTTGCAACGATGAAACTCCCGATCTAGGTTGTTTTCTTGAGGTTTGGGTATTTATAGAAGAGGTTGGCGTCAGGGACAAGTCAAGGGGCCCCACAGGGAGTCCATGAGGCACAGGGGCGCGCCCTAGGGGGGTGGGCGCGGCCCCCACCCTCGTGGAGCCCACGGGACTCCCCCCTGGTAGATTTTTGTTCCAGTATTTTTTACATTTTCCCAAAAGAATCTCCGTTGATTTTCAGCGCATTCCGAGAACTTTTATTTCTGCACAAAAACAACACCACGGTAGTTCTGCTGAAAACATCGACAGTCCAGCTTAGTTCTAATCAAATCATACAAAAAACATATAAAACTATTGTAAACATGGCATGAATACTTCATAAATTATAGATACGTTGGAGACGTATCACCTCTCCTTATGTTGAGATTGCTATTGTTGCTTTCTTCTTCCTTGCATATGCTAGTTTTTGTTTGCCTTGATAATTTGTTTGCTTATAAAATGCCTATGCATATGAATTATGTTAGACTTAGATGTTTTGTCACATGTTTTATGATGCTCTCTTTGTGCTTCAATTCACGTTTTCCATGTGAGCATCATTGAAATCTCATTACCTAGCTAAGGACGTTAAACGATAGTGCTTGTTGGGAGGCAACCCAATTTTATTTTTGTTCTTTGCTTTTTGATCCTGTTTAGTAATAAATAATTCATTTAGACTCTGGTTAGATGTTTTTTAAGTTTTAATTAGTGTTTGTGCCAAGTAGAACCTTTGGGAAGACTTGGGTGAAAGTTAATTTGATCTTGCTGAAAAACAGAAACTTTTGCGCTCACGAGATTAGTTGTCATTTTTAACAGAAGAGTGATTTTTAGTTAATTATTTCTGAAGAATATTAATAGACAAATTCCTCACGTCCACCAGTTTATTTCAGAATTTTTGGAGTTATAGAAGTATTCAAGAGTTACAGATTACTACAGACTGTTCTGTTTTTGACAGATTCTGTTTTTCGCGTGTTGTTTGCTTATTTTGATGAATCTACGAGTAGTATCGGGAGGTATGAAACATGGAGAAGTTGGAATATAGTAGATATTACACCAATATAAATAAATAATGAGTTCACAACAGTACCTTAAAGTTTTGATTTATTTTCTTATACTAACGAAGCTCATGAGATTTTTTCTTGAGTTTTGTGTTGTGAAGTTTTCAAGTTTTGGGTAAGGATTTGATGGACTTTGGAATAAGGAGTGGCAAGAGCCTAAGCTTGTGGATGCCCAAGGCACCCCAGGGTAATATTCAAGGACAACCAAAAGCCCGGAAGGCATCCCCTCTTTCGTCTTCGTCCATCGGTAACTTTACTTGAGGCTATATTTTTATTCACCACATGATATGTGTTTTGCTTGGAGCGTCTTGTATGATTTGAGTCTTTTCTTTTTAGTTTACCACAATCATACTTGTTGTACACACCTTTTGGGAGAGACACGCATGAATCGTGATTTATTAGAATACTCTATGTGCTTCACTTATATCTTTTGATCTAGACAATATTGCTCTAGTGCTTCACTTATATCTTTTTAGAGCACGGTGGTGGTTTTATTTTATTGAAATTGTTGAACTCTCATACTTCACTTATATTATTTTGAGTATCTTTTAGAACAGCATGGTAATTTTCTTTGGTTATAAAATTAGTCCTAATATGATGGGCATCCAAGATGGATATAATAAAAACTTTCATATAAAGTGCATTGAATACTATGAAAAGTTTGATTCTTTATGATTGTTTTGAGATATAAAGATGGTGATATTAGAGTCATGCTAGTGGAGTAATTGTGAATTTGATAGATACTTGCGTTAAAGTTTGTGATTCACGTAGCATGCATATATGGTGAACCATTATGTGATGAAGTTGGAGCATGATCTATTTTTTGATTGTCTTCCTTATGAGCGGAGGCCGGGATCGCGCGATGGTTAACTCCTACCAACCCTTCCCCTAGGAGCATGCGTGTAGTACTTTATTTTGATGACTTGTAGATTTTTGCAATAAGTATATGAGTTCTTTATGGCTAATGTTGATTCCGTGGATTATACGTGCTCTCATCCTTCCACCATTGCTAGCCTCACTTGTGCCACGCAACTTTCGCCGGTACCATAACACCCACCATTACCTTCCTCAAAACAGCCACCACATACCTACCTATTATAGCATTTCCATAGCCATTCCAAGATATATTGCCATGCAACTTTCCACCGTTCCGTTTATTATGACACACTTCATCATTGTCATATTGCTCTGCATGATCATGTAGTTGACATTGTATTTGTGGCAAAGCCACCGTTCATAATTTTTTCATACATGTCACTCTTGAATCATTGCACATCCTAGTACACCGCCGGAGGCATTCACATAGAGTCATATTTTGTTCTAAGTATTGAGTTGTAATTTTGAGTTGTAAGTAAATAAAAGTGTGATGATGTTCAACATTAGATCATTGTCCCATGTGAGGAAAGGATGAGGGAGACTATGATTCCCCCACAAGTCGGGATGCGACTCCGGACGAAAAAAAGAGGCCATAAAAAAAGAGAAGGCCAAAATAAAAAAATGAGAGAAAAAGAGAGAAGGGGCAATGTTACTATCCTTTTTACCACACTTGTGCTTCAAAGTTGCACCATGATCTTCATGATAGAGAGTCTCCTGTGTTGTTACTTTCATATACTAGTGGGAATTTTTCATTATAGAACTTGGCTTGTATATTCCAATGATGGGCTTCCTCAAATGCCCTAGGTCTTCGTCAGCATGCATGTTGGATGCACACCCACTTAGTTTCTTTTTGAGCTTTCATACTCTTATAGCTCTAGTGCATCCGTTGCATGGCAATCCCTACTCACTCACATCGATATCTATTGATGGGCATCTCCATAGCCCATTGATACGCCTAGTTGACGTGAGACTATCTTCTCCTTTTTGTCTTCTCCACAACCACCATTCTATTCCACCGATAGTGCTATGTCCATGGCTCATGCTCATGTATTCCGTGAAGATTGAAAAAGTTTGAAATACTAAAGTATGAAACAATTGCTTGGCTAAAACCGGGGTTGTGCATGATTTAAATATTTTGTGTGATGAAGATAGAGCATAGCCAGACTATATGATTTTGTATGGATAGCTTTCTTTGGCCATGTTATTTTGAGAAGACATGATTGCTTTGTTAGTATGCTTGAAGTATTATTGTTTTTATGTCAATATTAAACTTTTGTCTTGAATCTTTCGGATTTGAACATTCATGCCACAATAAAGAAAATTACATGGATAAATATGTTAGGTAGCATTCCACATCAAAAATGCTATTTTTATCATTTACCTACTCGAGGATGAGCATTAATTACGCTTGGGGATGCTTGATACGTCTCCAACGTATCTACAATTTTTTATTGTTCCATGCTATTATATTATCTGTTTTGGATGTTTAATAGGCATTTATATGTTATTTTATATTATTTCTGGGACTAACCTATTAACCGAGGGCCCAGTGCCAGTTTCTGTTTTTTTGCCTATTTTAGAGTTTTGCAGAAAAGGAATACCAAACGGAGTCCAAATGGAATGAAACCTTCGCGATGATCTTTCTTGGGCCGAAAGCAAACCAAAAGACTTGGAGATGGAGTCAGAGACGCAACAAGGGAGCCATGAGGCAGGAGGGCGCGCCTAGTGGGGTAGGGCACACCCCCACCCTCGTGGCTCCCCTGACCTAGTTCCTTCGCCTATATATACTCTTATACCCTGAAAACATCCAGGAGAGCCACAAAACCACTTTTCCACCGCCACAACCTTCTGTACCCGTGAGATCTCATCTAGGGACCTTTTCTGGCGTCCTGCCGGAGGGGTATTCGATCATGGAGGGATTCTACATCAACACCATTACCTCTCCGATCAAGCATGAGTAGTTTACCACAGACCTTCGGGTCCATAGTTATTAGATAGATGTCTTCTTCTCTCTCTTTGATTCTCAATACCAAGTTCTCCTCGATGTTCTTGGAGATCTATTCGATGTAATACTGTTTTGTGGTGTGTTTGCCGAGATCCGATGAATTGTGGATTTATGATCAAGATTATCTATGAATATTATTTGGTTCTTCTCTGAACTCTTATATGCATGATTTGATATCTTTGCAAGTCTATTCGAATTATCGGTTTAGTTTAGCCTACTAGATTGATCTTTCTTGCAATGGGAGAAGTGCTTAGCTTTGGGTTCAATCTTGCGGTGTCCTTTCCTAGTGACAGTAGGGGCAGCAAGGCACGTATTGTATTGTTCCCATCGAGGATAACAAGATGGAGTTTTCATCATATTGCTTGAGTTAATTCCTCTACATCATGTCATCTTGCTTAATGCGTTACTCCGTTCTTTATGAACTTAATACTCTAGATGCATGTTGGATAGCGGTCGATGTGTGGAGTAATAGTAGTAGATGCAGGCAGGAGTTAGTCTACTTGACATGGACGTGATGCCTATGTTCATGATCATTGCCTTAAATATCGTCATAACTATGCATTTTTCTATCAATTGCTCGGGAGTAATTTGTTCACCCATCATAATATTTGCTATCTTGAGAGAAGCCACTAGTGAAACCTATGGCCCCCGGGTCTCTTTTCCATTATATTGAATCTCTTTTCCATATTATTGAATTTCTTTTACATCTTGTTAGTTTCCGATCTACTATTTTGCAATCCTTACTTTCCAATCTATAAACCAAAAATACCAAGAATATTTACTTTACCGTTTATTTATCGCTATCAGATCTCACTTTTGCAAGTGACTGTGAAGGGATTGACAACCCCTTTATCGCGTTGGGTGTAAGTTGTTGATTGTTTGTGCAGGTATTCGGTGACTTGTGCGTTGTCTCCTACTGGATCGATACCTTGGTTCTCAAAACTAAGGGAAATACTTACACTACTTTGTTGCGTCACCCTTTCCTCTTCAAGGAAAACCAACGCAAGCTCAAGAGGTAGCAACCATCAGCAAGATAGTAGCGCTTTGTGTACTGATGCCCATTCACCATGTAGTTAGAAGCAAGAGCATCACCACTAGCAAGTCTAGCAAACAAATGAGACCGATGCAACACATTGATGTCACCGAGAGTACCTAGCAAACCAAAAAAGCAATGCCAAATCCATAAATCCTCAGATGCAACGGCCTCTAGCACAATTGTTGCATCACGAGACTTACCACAATACTGCCCGTGCCATGTCTTCGGACAGTTTTTCCAAGTCTAGTGCACACAAACAATGTGAAGATACTCATCGGCATAGTCAGTCGGAATGCCATATGCAATCACCCGCATAGTTGCCAAGATTTTTTTATATGCGCTAAAACCCTTCAAGCCCGCAGTGTTTCTCCTTTGGGTAAAAAATCGAGAATTGGCCTCACAAGCTTCTACTATTTTTACAAAGAGGGATCGGCGCATTCGATTCCTTCTCTGGAAGAGGTGCGGCGGATACGTAGGTGTCGCCATGAAGTAGTCTTGCATGAGCTTCTCGTTCCCGAAATGGCGGTTGCGAGGGATGCATAGACGACCGACGGTCGATCCTCGCGCGTCTCTTTCTGTTCCTATCCTCGAGCTCCTTCACAGCAAGGACCACCACCACCATCTGATGCCGATTGTTGTCGAGCAACGTCTCTATGTCCGAGTCGTCGGAGGAGGACGAATCCTCGAGCAAAAATTCCTCAAAGGGCTCAAATCCATCTACAAATCGCAACAGAGCTCGTTGAGTGGAAATCGTTCGCTAAATCAAACTTGAAGGGGTAGAAAAGGACTCACCGGCGGATCCTGGGTGGGCGGCGACTCAGAGCGGCTGGGCGCGGTGGCGAAGCTGCACGTCAGAATCAAAGGCGGCGGGCGGGTGGCGACGGCGGTGGGTGGCTGCGGAATGGGGGGAGGGAACGCGTGCGGACTGAAATGCCTCTCCCAACAACCGCCTTCTTACTATACAGGGCACGACGCGGCGGGATTGTGGGGAGGGAGGGATTTAACGCGCCCCTCGAATTTTTTTAAGTATCGGAGGTGTTTAAGGTGTCTGTTCGGGCCTTTTTTTCGCGGAAAACTATAAAGTAGCGGTTATTTTGTAGTTCAACGCGATATAATAGGTATGCTAGAGATTCTCTAAGTGAATTCGTAGATGCATAGAGTTTTGCCCAATTTAAGTTTAGAGCACCGATGGTCTATGATCACGCCGATAGTTCAGTGGACGCCGTGAGCAGCCGCACGACCGCACCGTGGCACCCAGCACTCATAGAGCCTCGACGGGCGTGGCCGACGCTTCTTACGACCATGATCGGCAGCGCGGACATGACGGTGGGCAGCGTCCGCCCGTGCAACGCACGCACGTCGGGACGACAGTCTACATGGATCCGACGTGAGTTTGCGTCGACATGGCCTGCCATCAGTAACACGCCGATAGGAATGTGACTACTAGCACGTACGCACGTGGTCCGCTAAACTCCTAAAAAAAGTAGTCCTCTAAACTCGCCAGGTTGAAAGCAATGAATCTAGTAGGTAGCTCTACAAATCAGTCCAACTGCCTGCTTGCTTTGGCCTTGGGTTAGCTTCTTGCACTTACACGTCTCGCTGAATCGATGCATCTATGGTCATACCCTCATAGTCTCTCTTGTCTCTGTTTGTTTTCTATGGACGCACACACATGCTGTGTTTCAGAAAGATGTCTGCTTCAGAGTTTTAGAGAAAAACAGAGTAACTGAAAGTATTTGGTTCCGAGCAACACATGCCCTTCTCTTCTTTAGTTTTCAATTAGCCTTTACTGTACAAAAAATTCCTGAACATTTATACAAAATTCAGTTGCCAACACAACCTGACTAAAACACTGAAGCGACGCACCCTAGCTGGTTCAACTCAGCAGGATAGAGAAACATTCCGGGACATGTGTAAGTTGGCTTCAGTTGCAGGCAAACTGCAACATGCCACTGCACTTCGGCACCCACACAGTTATACTGTTCAGTTTAGATCACCGTGTGGAGCGATCGGTGTTGCTTGCGGCCATGATCGACACCCATCATTTTTCATTATGGTGACTAAGCTCCCATGAATTACTGCCCTGTGGTCCATCGAGGCTTTAGGCGGCGCTCCAGGCCCCATCTGTAAGGGAATGAATCATACACAGAGTCGGTTTGGCCACACACGCCGGTTCGCTGCCCTCTCCAACCTATCCGATCCTTCCCCTAATCCTGATCCTCTTGTGCCTAACGCCGCCGCAGGTGTCCACCATCATCAGGGACGAGCGCCCCTCGGTCCATCCTAGCATGATCTTGTACATGATGATGGGCAAGTTTGTAGTATTGAATAGGCTTCATCATCTTAATAGACTACAAAACACTATGAATTTATGATGTTTAATGTCTTACTTGCTGCATCTTCTAAGATATTAATTCCTTCGACCAGTAAAAAGTGACTGATTACTTATGTAATGTTATTCTTTTTATAGATCATCTGAAAAAGATATTGGAAAGGGATCAACATCAGCAAGAACAAGTGCAAGTGCAGTTCAGAGTATGGTTGTATCACCCCCAGCTGAAAGTCAAGATGAAGAGCCACCGAATATTGGCAGTGGCAATGAAGTTGCAAATGAAGTGATTGATCTGGTGTGCGAGAATCAGGATGCAAGAGTGGATTAGCCTATAGGGAAGGAACATAACAATACCACATCAGTGTTGGGACCATTTTGATAAGTTTTTCAAGACGGTGGTGGTAGATGGCAAGAAAGTTAAGGAAGCATGGGGGTGGCTATATGCATTGATTGATGCAGAGGCCAGGGGTTTTAACCTCCTTTTCCAAAAGAAAGAAAATGCAAGTACCACACTTATGAAGCAAAGAGAAATAGCAGGAATGGGACATCAGTCTTCTTGAACCATATTAAGATGCATAGTGTGAAGTCAGGCCAACAATTGCTCAAAGTAGAAAAGAAGGAACATGGTTTGCTATTGAGGCTTATAAGTGTGAACAAGAGTCTTCCTTGAGAAAGCTCTACTTGGCAATAATCATGCATGAATATCGCTTCAATATTGTTCAGCATGAATACTTCCATGACTTCATCAAATTCCTACGCCATTCATTTCCTATGAAGAACCATAACACCATTAGAAATGAAATAGTGGCCATGTTTCAAACAGAAAAGGATAAGCTATATGGGTATTTCAAAACAATTAACAGTTGTTTTAGCACCATAATGGGCATGTTGGCATCTAATCGGAATAAAGGGTACATGTGTGTCACTGTACATTGGAATGACGAGGAATGGATTATTCAGAAAATGATCATATTTATGTATGTAAAAGGGCCCCATACTGGTCTTAACATGTATGAAGAGTTTCTTGCAAGCATTTTGCGTTGGTTCATTGAAAAAAAAAATGCTTTCTCTTACTTTGGACAATGCAGCTTCAAATGAAGTTTGTGTTAAATATGCCATTAGTAAACTGAAAGAGTATCCCCTCTAGTATGTGATGGTCAGTTCTTTCATGTGAGATGTGCAAATCATGTTCTAAATTTGGTTGCTATATTAAGGCATTTGTTTTGGCAGTAAAATCGTCTCCTCGGTTGGAGGAGGAATTCTATAAGTGTGCATGTGAGTGTGGGTTGTCCAGAAAAAAGTTTGCAGCTGGAAGTCCAAATGAAGTGGAATTCTACATACTATATGTTGAGTAATGCTCTATATTATATGAATGCCTTTGATAGGTTGCATGCGATTGACAAAACAAGTTTAACAAATTTGCTCCAACAACTGCTGATTGGGAGAAGGCGGCTACTCTTTGTAGATGCTTGAAGAAGTTTGATGATCTCACTACTCTACTCTTAGGCACTATTCAAAAATCGTCTGATTCAATGATTTATCATTCGATTTAGCACTACTCGGGGAGTGACCGATAGAATTATGCCATATCATCATTGTTTATCATTTGGGCCAAAATTAATCATTCTGACAAGTGATTAATCTGGAATCTACCGATAAATCGATCCTATTCCTACCACTATGTGCAAGAATTATGTTTATTTGTGTCTTTTGGACCTTGTTATGTAATATGTATTGTTGTCCTATTTTGTTTGTCATTGTACAAGGATTCAAAGCCAAGTAATCAAGGTAACACTTTTGTCCAATGTTGTTTTTGTGTTGAATATGCCATATTTTAGTGTTGGGAATATGCAATTTGCAAACAAATGGTCCATTAACAGTCGACCAATAAAATTGATTAATCGGCCGATTTCTGATTAATCTCTAATAAGTGATATCCTCAACATTGCTATCAGATAATCAATATCCAACAACAAATTAATTCTGTAAAGGCTTCTGTGAGATCAAGGCTTTAATTTCTGGTTGGCGTAAAAGTTGTGACACTACTATTAGAAAGATGGCGGCTTCTATGCAAACGTTTGATAAGTACTGGAGGAAGTCAAATCTTGCTCCTGTGGTTGCCTTCTTTCTTGACCCTAGATACAAGAGAAGTAGAATTGAACATTACATGAGAAAGGTTGACGGGAAACTATTGTATCATGGTAGAAGTTGATCGTTGTTTGTGAAGCAGATGTACCAAGCATATGCTTCTAACTATTCACAAAGCACTGATAGACCAAGCTCTACTACCACTTCCCAAGAAGGTGATGCCGATTTCATGGTAGCAAATGAAGATGATTATTTTTTGTGTCAGTAGGACACTCATGGGCTTAATGAAGGTGACATTGACTTGGATAAGTACTTGGCGGAAGTTACGGTAAGACTTTGAAAGGTTTCTTTTGATAAATTTGATATCTTATCATGGTGGAAAACACATCAAGATGTATATCCCGTGTTATCAATGCTTGCTCGTGATGTTTTGTCCATACAAGTGTCCACTATTGCCTCGATCCGAATCAGCTTTCAGTGTTGGTGGTCATGTTTTTTTCCAGTGCTAGTGGTCATGTTATTGACCCATTTCGCAGTCATCTTGACACCCAAGTGGTAGAAGCATTGATATGTACAAAATAATGGATAGCTGCATCTAGGAGACGTGACAATAAAAGAGGGGATATACTTGGTTCTATTGTGCCTGATCTGGAGGTGGTGGAAACACTTGTTGCTAATATGAGTCTTGAGGAACAGCTTGACGAAAAGGTAAGGCTCTGCCCTCTCTGCCGCTCTTACTCATTTTGTAAGGGAATTGGCTTCTTAATCAGGGACGGAGCTAGGAATCCCACATGAGGGGGGCCAATGGAAGATATAAATAGTTGGAGGGGGCCAAACACCCGAACTAAGAGCCTTTTGTGTTGATAATATAGAACCTATAGGGGTGGTTTTAGAAGAAAACAAAATCATGGGGGAGCCATGTCCCCTGCATGCCCCTTTGGTTCCGTCAATGTTCTTGATCATTAATGCCTTTTACATGATGTAATGCTAATATATTTTTTGGACTTTGTAGCAACAAGAAAAAGATGGCAATGATGATGATAGATCTGACTATATCATGGGTACTACAATCTTAGGGGAGAGGCTAGCTATGCAAGTATGTTTGATTACCTCTTGATCGTTGCTGCTATTTTATTTCTATAAAGTGACAACATCTTTTTTTTCGTAAGTTTGCATGCTGCTGGTACAAAGGACAATCAAGGAATGGATGTTGAATACTTGGCTGATCAACTGCATTAGGAGCAAGTAATTTAGGCATGCAGTTATACCAACAATTCGCTAATGTATATTAGTATATATTACCTAGCTTGTATCCTCGTTGCACATACAAATTAGTTTTACTAATATATGACCTACTCGTTCCTTGAATATGTGTGTTGCTACTTGCTAGCACTTATATATAATTGTTAGTTACCAATCCCTACTCCTACCTTGAATATGTGTGTTGCTAGTTACCATCAGATTATACTACTATAATTTAATTAGTCATGCTTCATCTCATGCTAGATTTTTTTGCATGTGAGATAGTATCGTGCATATAATATGTCATGCCTCATGTTTCTCTTCTCTCCTTATATACACACGCTAAAAATTTGCATGTTAATCATGTGGATGCATGCACCTTAGAATCAATGCGTGTGTGTTCGAACTACTTAATTCTCCACAACTAATTATCAATTATCTCTTTGATTTTAAAGTGTAACATTTAAATATCTCTTATCATTCTCACAGTATGTTGCAATTGGACCGAAACAAATATCATGTTGAAGAGAAGTCAAGGATGTGTTATGGGCTTCTACTTGGCCGACTATTTTCCTTTTATAAATACAAACTTCAATAGAACATTGAATTAAATATTTCTTAAGTACAACCTTCGTCTTGGATGTGTGTAATGCTATCATCATTCTACCGATACTGTTTATTGTTGCCATATTGGTGTGAATTATGACTTTAAAAAAGGTTGGCCACTCTCTAGTGTAATGTGGTTGGATAAAAACGTGTTTACATATTGTTTAGATAGTAGAAATAAGTTCATTTTTCTTTGCACCTACCACTCTATATTTTTTTGTCCGTTTCCTGTTTGAGTCCGTTCCAAATCAGTAATCCAATATAATGTGCATCCGATCAATATCTGCTCCGCTCCAAATCCGACAAAAAAATATGGTAAAGGGTATGATAAAAGCATTATCCAATTCGAGCCGATCCGTTTACATCCATGTGTCACTTCAATTTTCACATCAATTTTGAGGCATGCCGAAGCATAAAGACTGTTAAGTACCTGTTCAAGTACATATACAAGGGACATGATCATGCATCTATTTCAATGAGCGAGGCTGGAAAGGCAGATAGTAGTGGAGAGATAGATGAAATAAAACAATATAGGGACGCGAGGTGAGTGACTCCTCTGGAGGCCTTGTGGAGGATACACGGCTTTGAATTGAGTAAGAACTCGCCGCTTGTGATGCAACTACAACTCCTTCCAAACATGCACATGGTGTCCTTCAAAGAGGGCCAAGATACCCAACATGTAGTTAATCATGAAGGTCTTGAGAAGCCAATGCTTACAGAGTACTTCGAGGTGAACAAGTTACAAGAGGAGGCTCATTCTATCTTGTATAGGGACTTCCCCGAATGGTATACTTGGCAGACATGTAAGAATAAATACTAGAGAAGAAGGTCATGAGACACAGGTGGATAGGTTGGAAGAATTGTGTCGGCTCATCCAGCTGAGGGGGGGACACTATTAACTGCGAGTCCTTCTAAACCATGTCATCGGGGCCACCTCCTATGATGACCTAAGGACAGTTAATGGCGAGATCCTACCAACCTTTCGTGAAGCTGCCGAGAGAAGGGGGTTGATCAAAAGGGGACAATACATTGTACGAGTCCCTTACTAAATCTACATTGTACGAGATGCCATCATAGATATGATGGCTCTTTGCAACAATAATGGTATTTTTTGAGGCAAGCGATGCGCAACATCTCTAGAAGAAGCACTTGGAGGCAATGTCAGAAGACTATCACCGCAGCAATCCATCCAAAGTGGCAGTAGAGAAAATGCTTCTGATAGATATTAGGAATATGCTACAGTCAATTGGCAATGGCATAGAGTCATTTCCTCTTCCTGATATCGATGAGGAATATGTCAATGCCACTAGTGTGCCAAGGGAGTTCATTGAAGAGTCCACCATCAAGCTCAACGCCGAGGACACAAATCTATCAGACTCATTCAATATGGATTGGAGGGCTGCATATCATGAAATTATGTCTGCTATTGATGGTGATGAGAGTGGCATGTTCTTTGTGGACGGGCCTGGAGGAACCAAAAAGACTTTTTTGTATAGAGCACTTCTCGCAATGGTATGTGGGCACAAAAAGAGTACTATAGCGGCAACTAATTCTAGTATTGAGGCTTCCATAGTGCCCGGAAGGAGAGCAACCCATTCACGGTTCAAGATACCATTGATCATTGATGATGGTGGGTTTTATAGCTTCACTAAACAAAGTGGGACTGCCAAGCTCCTACAGTCAACTTCTCTCATTATTTGGGATGAGGCTTCGATGAAAAACGAACATGCAGTGGAGGCTTAGGATAATAGTATGCACGATATAATGAACTAACTAGACCTGCCTTTTGGTGGAAAGAGGGTTGCCTTTGATGGAGAGTTCAGGTAGGTCCTTCCTATTATCCGTATGGGGTTGTGGGCTCAAATCACTACGCAGGTCTTACCTTTGGGATTGCATGTGTCACCTTAAGTTAGTGCCCTCCTCGTGGAAAACTGGTGGCACACTATGGCGCAGTCGCCTAACGCAGCGGCGGAGGCGACCAATAGTCACTACAGCTCTCCGATGGTGCGTGGCAAAGCATGGCCCTAATGCTTGTCAGCGACATCGGCGTGATGTCCTTCTGACATGGTTCTCAGCCTATGGACAACTTTTCTCGCGGCACGGTGCTGGTGTTACTCAGCCAGCACACAAAGGCACTTTAAAGGGCGGTCTCGCCCTCCTGGCGATTCAATAGCATGGTTGTTGGAAATATGCCCTAGAGTAAATAACAAAATGGTTATTATTATATTTCCTTGTTCGTGATAATTTTCTATTGTTCATGCTATAATTGTATTGACCGGAAACCGTAATACATGTGTGAATACGTAGACCACAACATGTCCCTAGTGAGCCTCTAGTTGACTAGCTTGTTGATCAATATATGGTCATGATTTCCTGACTATGGACATTGGATGTCATTGATAACGGGATCACATCATTAGGAGAATGATGTGATGGACAAGACCCAATCATAAGCATAGCACAAGATCGTGTAGTTCGTTTGCTAAAGCTTTTCTAATGTCAAGTATCATTTCCTTAGACCATGAGATTGTGTAACTCCCGGATACCGTAGGAATGCTTTGGGGTGTAGCAAATGTCACAACATAACTGGGTGGCTATAAAGGTGCATTACAGGTGTCTCCGAAAGTGTCTGTTGGGTTGACACGAATCAAGACTGGGATTTGTCACTCCATATGATGGAGAGGTATCTCTGGGCCCACTCGGTAATGCATCATCATAATGAGCTCAATGTTACTAAGAAGTTAGTCACGGGATCATGCATTACGGAACGAGTAAAGTGACTTGCCGGTAACGAGATTGAACGAGGTATTGGGATACCGACGACCGAATCTCGGGAAAGTAACGTACCAATTGACAAAGGGAATTGTATACGGGATTGCTTGAATCCCCGACATTGTGGTTCATCCGATGAGATCATCGTGGAGCATGTGGGAGCCAACATGGGTATCCAGATCCCGCTGTTGGTTATTGGCCGGAGAGATGTCTCGGTCATGTCTACATGATTCCCGAACCCGTAAGGTCTACACACTTAAGGTTCGATGACGCTAGGGTTATAGGGAAGGTTTGTATGTGGTTACCGAATGTTGTTCGGAGTCCCGTATGAGATCTTGGACGTCACGAGGAGTTCCGGAATAGTCCATAGGTGAAGATTTATATATGGGAAGTCATCATACGGTCACCGGAAGTATTCGGGGGTTTGCCGGTATTGTACCGGGACCACCGGGAGGGTCCACCTGCCCCGGAGGGCTCTATGGGCTATATGTGGAAGGGAACCACCCCCTAAGTGGGCTGGGCGCCACCCCCCTAGGGCCCATGCGGCTAGGGTTGGAGGAAACCCTAAGGGGGCACCCCCTTGGCTTCGGGGGCAAGCCCCCTCCCCATTGCCACCGCCCCCTCTAGATCTCATCTAGAGGGGCCGGCCCCTTCCCCTTCACCCTATAATAGAGGGAAGGAGGGAGGGCAGCCACAACTCATACAAGGCGCAGGCCTCCCCCTTTCGAACACCCCCTCCTCCTCCGTTTGAGCTTGGCGAAGCCCTGCCGGAGAACCGCTGCTCCACCACCACCATGCCGTCGTGCTGCTGCTGGAGTTGTCTTCCCCAACCTCTCCATCCTCCTTGCTAGATCAAGGAGCGAGAGACATCACGGGGATGCACGTGTGTTGAACATGGAGGCGCTGTTGTTCGGCACTTAGATCGGAATCAACCGCGAACTGAATCGCTAGGAGTACGACTCCTTCATCCGCGTTATTGTAATGCTTCCATGTCGCGATCTTCAAGGGTATGAATATGCACTCCCCTCTCTCTCGTTGCTAGTCTCTCCATAGATTGATCTTGGTGATGCGTAGAATTTTTTTAATTTCTTCAATGATCCCCAACAGTGGCATCATGAGCTAGGTCTATGCGTAGTTTCTATGCACGAGTAGAACACAAGTTGTTGTGGGCGTCGATTTTGTCAATTTACTTGCCGTTACTAGTCTTATCTTGATTCGGCGGCATCGTGGGATGAAGCGGCCTGGACCGACCTTACACGTACGCTTACGTGAGACAGGTTCCACCGACTGACATGCACTAGTTGCATAAGGTGGCTAGCGGGTGTCTGTCTCTCCCACTTTAGTCAGATCGGATTCGATGAAAAGGGTCCTTATGAAGGGTAAATAGCAATTGGCATATCACGTTGTGGTTTTGGCGTAGGTAAGAATCATTCTTGCTAGAAACCTATAGCAGCCACGTAAAAACTTGCAACAAAGGAGCAAAATGATATTGGCCATATCATGTCACTATTTGTTGGATGCGATGTTTATCATGTTTTACATCTTATTTGCTTAGAACGACGGTAGCATAAATAAGATGACCCCTCATAAAATTTCAAGAAAGTTTTCCCCCTAACTATGCACCGTTGCGAAGGTTCGTTGTTTTGAAGCACCACATGATGATCGGCTGTGATAGATTCTAACGTTCGCATACAACGGGTGTAAGCCAGATTTACACATGCAAAACACTTAGGTTGACTTGAGGAGCCTAGCATGTACAGACATGGCCTCGGAACACAAGAGACCGAAAGGTCAAACATGAGTCGTATAGCAGATACGATCAACATGAAGATGTTCACTGATGATGACTAGTCCGTCTCACGTGATGATTGGACACAGCCTTGTTGACTCGGATCATGTATCACTTAGATGACTAGAGGGATGTCTGTTTGAGTGGGAGTTCAGTAAATAATTTGATTAGATGAACTTAATCATCATGAACTTAGTCTAAAAGCTTTGCAATATGTCTTGTAGATCAAATGGCCCACGCTAATGTTGCCCTCAACTTCGATGCGTTCCTAGAGAAAACCAAGCTGAAAGACGATGGTAGCAACTATACGGACTGGGTCCGGAACTTGAGGATCATCCTCATAGCTGCCAAGAAAGCATATGTCCCAGATGCACCGCTAGGTGAAGCACCTGTTTTCCCAGCAACTCAAGACGTTGTGAACGCCTGGCAATCGCGTAGTGATGATTACTCCCTGGTTCAGTGCGGCATGCTTTACAACTTAGAACCGGGGCTCCAAAAGCGTTTTGAGAAGCATGGAGCATATGAGATGTTCCAAGAGCTAAAAATGGTTTTCCAAGATCATGCTCGGGTCGAGAGATATGAAGTCTCCGAAAAGTTCTACAGTTGTAAGATGGAGCAGAATGGTTCTGTCAGCGAGCACATACTCAAAATGTCTGGGTTGCACAACCGCTTGTCTCAGCTGGGAGTTAATCTCCCGGATGACGCGGTCGTTGACAGAATCCTTCAGTCATTTCCACCTAGCTACAAGAGCTTTGTGATGAATTTCAATATGCAGGGGATGGTGAAAACCATTCCTAAGGTATATTCAATGCTGAAATCAGCGGAGGTGGAGATCAAAAAGGAACATCAAGTGTTGATGGTCAATAAAACCACTAGTTTTAAAAGGGACAAGGGTAAGAAGAGCTTCAAGAAGGACGGCAAGGGAGTTGCCGCGCCTGGTAAGCCAGTTGCCGGGAAGAAGCCAAAGCATGGACCCAAACCTGAGACTGAGTGCTTTTATTGCAAGGGAAACGGTCACTGGAAGCGAACTGCCCCAAGTACTTAGCGGACAAGAAGGCTGGCAACACCAAAGGTATATGTGATATACATGTTATTGATGTGTACCTTACTAGTACTCGTAGTAGCTCCTGGGTATTTGATACCGGTGCTGTCGCTCATATTTGTAACTCAAAACAGGAGCTGCGGAATAAGAGGAGATTGGTGATACGTCCATTTTGCATCATGCTTTTATATCAATATTTATTGCATAATGGGCTGTTATTACACATTATATCTCAATACTTATGGTTATTCTCTCTTATTTTACAAGGTTTACCATGAAGAGGGGGAATGCCGGCAGCTGGAATTCTGGCTGGAAAAGGAGCAAACATTGGAAACCTATTCTGCACTGCTCCAAAAATCCTGAAACTCCACAAAACTTATTTTTGGAATTAATAAGAATTATTGAGCGGAAGAAACACCTCAGGGGGCCCACACCCTGGCCACGAGGGTAGGGGGCGCGCCCCCTGTCTTTTGGCCTCCCTGGTGGCCCTCTGGTGTCCATCTTCTGCTATATGAAGGCTTTTACCCTGGAAAAAAATCGTGAGCAAGCTTACGGGATGAAACTCTGCTGCCATGAGGCGGAACCTTGGCGGAACCAATCTAGGGCTCCAGCGGAGCAGTTCTGCCGGGGACACTTCCCTCTGGGAGGGGGAAATCATCACCATCGTCATCACCAACGATCCTCTCATCGGGAGGGGGTCAATCTCCATCAACATCTTCACCAGCACCATCTCCTCTCAAAACCCTAGTTCATCTCTTGTATCCAATCTTGTATCAAAACCACAAATTGGTACCTATGGGTTGCTAGTAGTGTTGATTACTCCTTGTAGTTAATGCTAATTGGTTTACCTGGTGGAATATCATATGTTCAGATCCTTAATGCATATTATTACTCCTCTGATTATGAACATGAATATGCTTTGTGAGTAGTTATGTTTGTTCCTGAGGACATGGGTGAAGTCTTGCTATTAGTAGTCATGTGAATTTGGTATTCGTTCGATATTTTGATGAGATGTATGTTGCTTTTCCTCTAGTGGTGTTATGTGAACGTCGACTACATGTCACTCCACCATTATTTGGGCCTAGAGGAAGGCATTGGGAAGTAATAAGTAGATGATGGGTTGCTAGAGGGACAGAAGCTTAAACCCTAGTTTATGCGTTGCTTCGTAAGGGGCTGATTTGGATCCATATGTTTAATGTTGTGGTTAGGTTTACCTTAATACTTCTTTTGTAGTTGCGGATGCTTGCAATAAGGGTTAATCATAACTGGGATACTTGTCCAAGTAAGGGCAGTACCCAAGCACCGGTCCACCCACATATCAAATTATCAAAGTACCGAACGCGAATCATATGAGCGTGATGAAAACTAGCTTGACGATAATTCCCATGTGTCCTCGGGAGCTCTTTTCTCATTACAAGAAATTGTCCAGGCTTATCCTTTGCTACAAAAGGATTGGGCCACCTTGCTGCACTTTATTTACTTTATCTACTTGTTACCCGTTACAATTTATCTTATCACAAAACTATCTGTTACCTACAATTTTAGTGCTTGCAGAGAAAACCTTACTGAAAACCGCTTATCATTTCCTTCTGCTCCTCGTTGGGTTCGACACTCTTGCTTATCGGAAGGACTACGATAGAGCCCCTACACTTGTGGGTCATCAAGACTCTCTGGCACCGTTGTCGGGGAGTGTAGCGCTTTTGGTGAGTGGAACTTGGTAAGGAAACATTTATCTAGTGTGCTGAAATTTTCTGTTACTTGTCACTATGGAAACTAATCCTTTGAGGGGCTTGTTTGGGGTATCTTCACCCCGACCAGAAGAGAAAAGAGTTGCTCCTTGATACGTCTCCAACGTATCTATAATTTTTGATTGCTCCATGCTACTTTATCTATTGTTTTGGACTATAATGGGCTTTATTTTCCACTTTTATATTGTTTTTGGGACTAACCTATTAACCAGAGGCCCAGCCCAGAATTGCTATTTTTTGCCTATTTCAGTATTTCGAAGAAACAGAATATCAAACGGAGTCCAAACGGAATGAAACCTTCGGGAACGTGATCTTCTCACCGAACGTGATCCAGGAGACTTGGACCCTACTCCAAGAAGCACCAGAGGCGGTCATGAGGGTGGAGGGCGTGCCCCCCTACCTCGTGGGCCCCCTGATGCTCCACCGACGTACTCCTTCCTACTATATATACCTACGTACCCCCAATAGACCAGACAGAGAGCCAAAAACCTAATTCCACCGCCGTACCTTTCTGTATCCACGAGATCCCATCTTGGGGCCTGTTCCGGAGCTCCGCTGGAGGGGGCATCTACCACGGAGGGCTTCTACATCAACACCATAGCCCCTCTGATGAAGTGTGAGTAGTTTACTTCAGACCTTCGGGTCCATAGCTAGTAGCTAGATGGCTTCTTCTCTCTTTTTGGATCTCAATACAATGTTCTCCCCCTCTCTCGTGGAGATCTATTCGATGTAATCTTCTTTTTGCGGTGTGTTTGTTCAGACCGATGAATTGTGTAAAAAAGTTTATGATCCAGCTTATCTATGAATAATATTTGAATCTTTTTTGAATTCTTTTATGTATGACTGAGTCATCTTTGCAAGTCTCTTCGAATTATCCGTTTGGTTTGGCCAACTAGATTGGTAGTTCTTGCAATGGGAGAAGTGCATGGCTTTGGGTTCAATCTTGCGGTGTCCTTACCCAGTGACAGAAGGGGCAGCAAGGCACGTATTGTATTGTTGCCATCGAGGATAACAAGATGGGGTATTTATCATATTGCATGAATTTATTCCTCTACATCATGTCATCTTGCTTAAGGCGTTACTCTGTTTTTAACTTAATACTCTAGATGCATGTTGGATAGCGGTCGATGAGTGGAGTAATAGTAGTAGATGCAGAATCGTTTCAGTCTACTTGTCTCGGACGTGATGCCTATATACATGATCATACCTAGATAACCTCATAACTATGCTCAATTCTATCAATTGCTCAACAATAATTTGTTCACCCATCGTAGAATACTTATGCTCTTGAGAGAAGCCACTAGTGAAACCTATGGCCCCCGGGTCTATTCTCATCATATCAATCTCCATCACTTTATTTACTTGCTTTGCTTTTACTTTTTACTTTGCATCTTTATACCAAAAATACCAAAAATATTATATCTATCAGATCTCACTCTCGTAAGTGACCGTGAAGGGATTGACAACCCCTAATCGCATTGGTTGCGAGTAGCTATCGTTTTGTGCAGGTACGAGGGACTTGCGCGTGACCTCCTACTGGATTGATACCTTGGTTCTCAAAAACTAAGGGAAATACTTACGCTACTGTGCTGCATCATCCTCTCCTCTTCGGGGAAAACCAATGCAAGATCAAGACGTAGCAAGAAGGATTTCTGGTGTCGTTGCCGGGGAGGCCTACGCAAAAGTCAACATACCAAGTACCCATCACAATCCCTCTCTCTCGCATTACATTATTTGCCATTTGCCTCTCATTTTCCTCTCCCCCACTTCACCCTTGCCATTTTATTCGCCCTCTCTTTCCCAATCTCCTCCTCTTTTTCCCTTTGCCTTTTTCCTCGTCCGTTTGTTTGCTCGTGTGTTAGTTTGCTTGTTCGTCGCGATGGCTCAAGATGCTACCAAATTGTGTGACTTCACCAATACCAATAATAATGATTTCCTTAGCACTCCGATTGCTCCTCTTTTCAATACTGAATCTTGTGAAATCAATACTGCTTTGTTGAATCTTGTGATGAAAGATCAATTCACCGGCCTTCCTAGTGAAGATGCCGCTACTCATCTGAATAGCTTCGTTGATTTATGTGATATGCAAAAGAAAAAAGATGTCGATAATGATGTCGTTAAATTGAAGCTATTTCCTTTTTCGCTTAGAGATCGTGCTAAAGCATGGTTTTCATCTTTGCCTAAAAATAGTATTGATTCTTGGAACAAGTGCAAAGACGCTTTTATCTCTAAGTATTTTCCTCCCAGTAAGATTATCTCTCTTAGAAACGATATTATGAATTTCAAGCAACTTGATCATGAACATGTTGCTCAAGCTTGGGAGAGAATGAAATTAATGCTATGTAATTGTCCTACTCATGGTTTGAACTTGTGGATGATTATACAAAATTTTTATGCTGGATTGAATTTTGCTTCTAGAAATCTTTTAGATTCGGACTCGGGAGGCACTTTTATGGAAATCACTTTAGGAGATGCTACTAAACTCCTAGATAATATTATGGTCAATTATTCTCAATGGCATACTGAAAGATCTACTAATAAAAAGGTGCATGCTATAGAAGAAATCAATGTTTTGAGTGAAAAGATGGATGAACTTATGAATTTATTTGCTAAGAGTGTTTCTTCTGATCCCAATGATATGCCTTTATCTACTTTGCTTGAGAACAATAATGAATCTATGGATGTGGATTTTGTTGGTAGGAATAGTTTTGGTAACAACGCGTATAGAGGGAATTTTAATTCTAGGCCTTATCCTAGTAATCCTTCTAAAAATTATGGAAATTCCTACAACAACTCTTATGGAAATTTTAATAAGATGCCCTCTGAATTTGAGAGTAGTGTTAAAGATTTTATGAATTCACAAAAGAATTTTAATGCTTTGCTTGAAGAGAAATTGCTTAAAGTTGATGATTTGGCTAGGAACATTGATAGAATTTCTCTCGAGATTGATTCTTTAAAGCTTAGATCTATTCCTCCTAAGCATGATATCAATGAGTCTCTCAAAGCTATGAGAATTTCCATTGATGAGTGCAAAGAAAGAACCGCTAGGATGCGTGCTTCCAAAGATGCCTTTATTAAAGCATGTTCTTCTAATCCCTATGAAAATCAAGATGGAGATCTAAAAGTTATTGATGTGTCCCCTATTAAATCTTTGTTTTGCAATATGAATCTTGATGAAACTGAATATGATCCTCCTTTACCTAGAAGGCGTTCTAAGAATTCTGAGTTTTCAGATCTTGATGATGAAATTGATAAAAGTGGGATTGATAAAAATCGAGATATTGCTAAACCCACTATTTTGGATCTCAAGGAATTTAATTATGAAAATTTCTCTTTAATTGATTGTATTTCCTTGTTGCAATCCGTGTTAAATTCTCCTCATGCTTATAGTCAAAATAAGGCCTTTACCGAACACATTGTTGATGCCTTAATGCAATCTTATGAAGAAAAGCTTGAGTTAAAAGTTTCTATCCCTAGGAAACTCCATGATGAGTGGGAACCTACTATCAAAATTAAAATAAAAAATTATGAGTTTCATGCTTTGTGTGATTTGGGTGCTAGTATCTCTACTATTCCCAAAACTTTATGTGATTTGCTAGACTTCCGTGATTTTGATGATTGCTCTCTAAACTTGCATCTTGCGGATTCCACTATTAAAAAGCCTATGGGAAGAATTAATGATGTTCTTATTGTTGCAAATAGAAATTATGTGCCCGTAGATTTTATCGTTCTTGATATAGATTGCAAACCTTCATGTCCTATTATTCTTGGTAGACCTTTCCTTAGAACGATTGGTGCAATTACTGATATGAAGGAAGGGAATATTAGATTCCAATTTCCCTTAAAGAAGGGCATGGAACACTTCCCTAGAAAGAAAATAAAATTACCAGATGAATCTATCATGAGATCCACTTATGGATTGCCTACCAAAGATGGCAATACCTAGATCTATCCTTGCTTTTATGCCTAGCTAGGGGCGTTAAACGATAGCGCTTGTTGGGAGGCAACCCAATTTTATTTGAAGTTTTTTGTTTTTGCTTCTGTTTAGGAATAAATAATCCATCTAGATTCTGTTTATATGTGGTTTTATCTTTTAATTAGTGTTTGTGCCAAGTTAAACCTATTAGATCTTCTTGGAAGATAGTTATTTGATCTTGCTGTAATTTCCAGAATCTTTGCGCTCAGTGCCCGAATTTTTAAAAATAACAGGAACATGCTTTTGCGTTGGTTATTTTTTCTGCTGATCCATAAACAAATTTCCCAGGTCTTCTAATTTTGGTAAAAAAATTTGGGTTCCATAAGTTTGCGTTAGTTACAGATTACTACAGACTGTTCTGTTTTTGACAGATTCTGTTTTGCGTGTGTTGTTTGCTTATTTTGATGAATCTATGGCTAGTAAAATAGTTTATGATCCATAGAGAAGTTGGAATACAGTAGGTTTAAAACCAATATAAATAAAGAATTAGTTCATTACAGTACCTTAAAGTATTCTTTTGTTTTCTTTCTCTAACGGAGCTCACGAGATTTCTATTGAGTTTTGTGTTGTGAAGTTTTCAAGTTTTGGGTGAATTCTTTTGATGGATTATGGAACAAGGAGTGTCAAGAGCCTAAGCTTGGGGATGCCCATGTAACCCCCAAGATAATCCAAGGACACCAAAAAGTCAAATCTTGGGGATGCCGCGGAAGGCATCCCCTCTTTTGTCCACTTCCATCGGTAATTTACTTGGAGCTATATTTTTATTCACCAACATGATATGTGTTTTGCTTGGAGCGTCTTGTATTATTTGCGTCTTTGCTTGTTAGTTTACCACAATCATACTTGCTGTACACACCTTTTGAGAGAGCCATACATGAATTGAAATTTTATAGAATACTCTATGTGCTTCACTTATATCTTTTGAGCTTGATAGTTTGCTCATAGTGCTTCACTTATATCTTTTGAGCGTGATAATTTTTGCTCTAGTGCTTCACTTAGATCTTTTAGAGCACGGTGGTGGATTTGTTTTAAAGAAACTTGATCTCTCATGCTTCACTTAGATTATTTTGGGAGTTGTTAATAGCATGGTAATTTGCTTAATGTTAATATACTTGGTATTCAAGATATATGAAACTTTCTTTTGAGTGCGTTGAATACTAAGATAAGTTTGATGCTTGATAATTGTTTTGAGATATGAAGGTGATAATATTAGAGCCATGCTAGTTGAGTAGTTGTGAATTTAAAGAATACTTGTGTTGAAGTTTGTTATTCCCGTAGCATGCACGTATGGTGAACCGTTATGTGATGAACTCGGAGCATGATTTATTTATTGATTGTCTTCCTTATGAGTGGCGGTCGGGGACGAGCGATGGTCTTTTCCTACCAATCTACCCCCTAGGAGCATGCGCGTAATACTTTGCTTTGATAACTTCTAGATTTTTGCAATAAGTATATGAGTTCTTTATGACTAATGTTGAGTCCATGGATTATACGCACTTTTTCCCATCCTTCCAGCATTGCTAGCCTCTCTAATACCGCGCACTTTTCGCCGGTATCATACACCCACCATAAACCTTCCTCAAAACAGCCACCATACCTACCTATCATGGCATTTCCATAGCCATTCTGAGATATATTGCCATGCAACTTTCCACTGTTCCGTTTATTATGACACGCTCCATCATTGTCATATTGCTAGCATGATCATGTAGTTGACATCGTATTTGTGGAAAAAGCCACCTTTCATAATTCTTTCATACATGTCACTCATGTTTCATTGCATATCCCGGTACACCGCCGGAGGCATTCATATAGAGTCATATTTTGTTCTAAGTATCTAGTTGTAATGGTTGAGTTGTAAGAAAAATAAAAGTGTGATGATCATCATTATTAGAGCATTGTCCCAAGTGAGGAAAGGATGATGGAGTCTATGATTCCCCCACAAGTCAGGATGAGACTCCGGACGAAAAAAAGAGGCCATAAAAAAAGAGAAAAGGCCCAAATAAAAATGAGAGAAAAAGAGAGAAGGGACAATGCTAATATCCTTTTACCACACTTGTGCTTCAAAGTAGCACCATGATCTTCATGATAGAGAGTCTCTCATTTCGTCACTTTCATATACTAGTGGGAATTTTTCATTATAGAACTTTGCTTGTATATTCCAATGATGGGCTTCCTCAAAATGCCCTAGGTCTTCGTGAGCAAGCGAGTTGGATGCACACCCACTTAGTTTCTTTTGTTGAGCTTTTATATACTTATAGCTCTAGTGCATCCGTTGCATGGCAATCCCTACTCACTCACATTGATATCTATTGATGGGCATCTCCATAGCTCGTTGATACGCCTAGTTGATGTGAGACTATCTTCCCTCTTTTTGTCTTCTCCACAACCACCGTTCTATTCCACATATAGTGCTATATCCATGTCTCACGCTCATGTATTGCGTGAAGATTGAAAAAGTTATGAAAATGTTAAAGTATGAAACAATTGCTTGGCTTGTCATCGGGGTTGTGCATGATTTAAATACTTTATGTGGGGAAGATGGAGCATAGCCAGACTATATGATTTTGTAGGGATAACTTTCTTTGACCATGTTATTTTGAGAAGACATAATTGCTTTGTTAGTATGCTTGAAGTATTATTATTTTTATGTCAATATGAACTTTTGTCTTGAATCTTTCGGATCTGAACATTCATACCATGATTAAGAAGATTTACATTGAAATTATGCCAAAGTATCACTCCGCATCAAAAATTCTCTTTTTATCATTTACCTACTCGAGGACGAGTAGGAATTAAGCTTGGGGATGCCTGATACGTCTCCAACGTATCTATAATTTTTGATTGCTCCATGCTACTTTATCTATTGTTTTGGACTATAATGGGCTTTATTTTCCACTTTTATATTATTTTTGGGACTAACCTATTAACCGGAGGCCTAGCCCAGAATTGCTGTTTTTTGCCTATTTCAGTATTCCAAAGAAACAGAATATCAAACGGAGTCCAAACGGAACGAAACCTTCGGGAACGTGATCTTCTCACCGAACGTGATCCAGGAGACTTGGACCCTACTCCAAGAAGCACCAGAGGCGGTCACGAGGGTGGAGGGCGTGCCCCCTTGGGCATGCCCCATTACCTCGTGGGCCCCCTGATGCTCCACCGATGTACTCCTTCCTCCTATATATACCTACGTACCCCCAATAGACCAGACAGAGAGCCAAAAACCTAATTCCACCGCCGTACCTTTCTGTATCCATGAGATCCCATCTTGGGGCCTGTTCCAGAGCTCCGCCGGAGGGGGTATCTACCATGGAGGGCTTCTACATCAACACCATAGCCCCTTCGATGAAGTGTGAGTAGTTTACTTTAGACCTTTGGGTCCATAGCTAGTAGCTAGATGGCTTCTTCTCTCTTTTTGGATCTCAATACAATGTTCTCCCCCTCTCTCGTGGAGATCTATTCGACGTAATCTTCTTTTTGCGGTGTGTTTGTTGAGACCAATGAATTGTGGGTTTATGATCCAGCTTATCTATGAATAATATTTGAATCTTTTCTGAATTGTTTTATATGTGATTGAGTTATCTTTGCAAGTCTCTTCGAATTATCAGTTTGGTTTGTCCAACTAGATTGGTAGTTCTTGCAATGGGAGAAGTGCATGGCTTTGGGTTCACTCTTGCGGTGTCCTTACCAGTGACAAAAGGGGCAACACGGCACATATTGTATTGTTGCCATCGAGGATAACAAGATGGGGTATTTATCATATTTCATGAATTTATTCCTCTACATCATGTCATCTTGCTTAAGGCGTTACTCTGTTTTTAACTCAATACTCTAGATGCATGCTGGATAGTGGTCGATGAGTGGAGTAATAGTAGTAGATGCAGAATCATTTCGGTCTACTTGTCTCGGACGTGATGCCTATATACATTATCATACCTAGATAACCTCATAACTATGCTCAATTCTATCAATTGCTCAATAGTAATTTGTTCACCCACCGTAGAATACTTATGCTCTTGAGAGAAGCCACTAGTGAAACCTATGGCCCCCGGGTCTATTCTCATCATATCAACCTCCATCACTTTATTTACTTGCTTTGATTTTACTTTTTACTTTGCATCTTTATACCAAAAATACCAAAAATATTATCTCTATCAGATCTCACTCTCGTAAGTGACCGTGAAGGGATTGACAACTGACGGTGTCCTGGACTAGGGGGTACTCAACGCGTCGTCTCCCGATCAGTTGGATTGGGCCGAGGACCCCCATGGCCGTATACTCATGGGCCAGTCCGGACAGCTGCCGCATACAAGGAAGAATCCACAAGACTTGGCGATCAAGAGAAGGACTTCTCCCCCACCGGCGTATTCGGCTAGGACTCATGTTATCCTAGGCCTCTATTGCATTATATAAACTGAGGCCAGGCTAGTCGATAGATATACAACAACAATCATACCATAGGCTAGTTTCTAGGGTTTAGCCTCTCTGATCTCGTGGTAGATCAACTCTTGTAATACCCACATCATCAATATCAATCAAGCAGGACGTAGGGTTTTACCTCCATCGAGAGGGCCCGAACCTGGGTAAACATTGTGTCCCTTGCCTCCTGTTACCATTGATCCTAAGACGCACTGCTTGGGACCCCCTACCCGAGATCCGCCGGTTTTGACACCGACATTGGTGCTTTCATTGAGAGTTCCGCTGTGTGATCGGCGAAAGGATCAATGGCTCGACGGTAGGTCAACTGCGACGTCGGCTTCTTCGTCACCAACTCGACTGGTCACCTTGGCTTGACCGAGGACTGCGCCCTACCTCCGGTCGTCATGTTCGGATGAGGGCCTTCATCAACACCAACTCCGATCTCTATCAAGATCATGGAGGAGTCATCCAGGGAGCTCGGGGGCTCAACGTCAACATTGCCCTCAGGCGACCGTGCTGTTTTTCTGGACAGCAAACTTGTATCCGCCGCCGCCGCCTCCTCGAGTGTCGCCTAAACGATTACTACGGTGGAACTATGTGGAATTAAGTCTACAACAACCCTGCAAAACTTTCGTCGAGTTCCGATGGAGGAATCTCCGGCAATCTACGATATACCGGAGCCCTGTTGAATCTGGACGAGAATCCGGACGAGTTTAGGGCGTGGTATCCAGCATCTAGCTTGGATGTCCTTGGAAGATCCAACCATTGATTTTCTGCGGAATTACCATATCTACCACCTGCCAACAATTCAGCTCGATCCGACCGTCCAAATTCCGGGAAACTTCCGATTGGTGCATCACTTTTTGGATCTACTTTCTGCGCGAGAACGAATCCGACCCGAATTCATCTTCTTTATGAACGGGATCTCGGACATCCTTTTTGAAGGAAGTTTTCGTACGGGGTGCTGTGTTTTATTCTCAAACACATCCCAATAGTATTAAAAGTATTCTTGCAATACGGACTTCACCGTCGCGCCGGTGTCAAACCAGCCCGACAACATCACTCCACGGCGGCCAACCTGCGTTAGACACGTCGTCGCTTTGTTGAGCCGGGCTCAATTTCTCTGGATCATCATCTCGGCCAGCCGAACAATAGTTCGGCATCGCGAAGGATAAATCGCCACCAACATCGCCGCCCCGCGGATTACACGGAGCGGGCACACCTGCATCACCGCATGGTCACTTCCTCAAGCCGGCATTGACCACGTCACGACCTGCATTGGCAGGGCCGCACTGTTGCTTTCTCAAGCTGGTGTCCACCACGCCGACCTACTTCGACTCATCGGCTGACATCGAGGCTTCATCACGTTAGCTGGACCGGGGGCTTCATCATCTCTTCATCAACCTACTCCGGAAAATTCGGCGTCGCTGGCCGACCGGCTCCGTCATGTTAGCTAGACCGAGGACTTTGCCTCGGCGAGCCAACCTTTGCCAGCATCGCCATGCCGTTGCTTTATCGCCCATCAGGCGATAGGTGTGCGGATCGAGTCCCAATTTTGGGAATCACCTTTCTTCGGATTGCTACAACAAATAAGCCAGGTGCTATTAATCCTAGTATTTTTTTGCTTGTTAGGGTTCATTTTTCCCAATGAATTATTACTCTGGTTCGTTCGTCATATGTACGCAGGTCTATCAAATGGTGGCCGCATTAACGACGGCCGCATGGTGGTTCGGTCAGTTTCCGTACATAGTCCAGCGAACGCCGCATCCGGAACTCGAACCGACCTGTGAATTCAGGCCTTGCCATGCCTTTACCGCATCACGCCGCCGCCCTGCATCGACATTGACTTTGGCGCCATGCTATATTTCTTTTATTACTCACTTTGCATAAATTATTTGTTATGCAACGAATTTTTTTATTTTTATTTTTATTACTATTATCTCCGGTTTGCACTATTTTCTGTGCACAGGAAAATGATCCAGCCGGACTATATCCTTTGGCGTCACCTCGGCTGGACGGGGGGCTTCGTCAACACTTCATTACCCCATGCCGGGGACTTCGGCATCACCCTGCTGTCCTGCATTGACCGTGCTATGTCACCACTTCGGAATGCCGAGCTCTTTGCTCCGCCACCTCGGGACCGGCTCTGGGATGGAACCTTGTCCCGCATCAAGCTCGGACCGCGTCATCAGTACCGAACACATTAACCAGCTAAGTTGTCTTCATGCTCAAAGTTTCAAATTTTAACTTGTGTTCGGCTCGGCCAAGCATTATACTTTTTTGGAAAAAAGTTGCTTGTAAAAATTTCCTTGTCCAAACTTTGTTTGTGACGCACAAATCCAAATACCTCGTTTACTTGGGGGCTTCCTTCATGAAGCTTTTTCCTCTTGCATATGGTTATACTTGTACGGCTTCGTTCCTTGTTCGTGTATTACGCCACAATATGCACCATATTGACTTAAGCGATTTGCAAGCTGGATTGCCTGGCTCCTATGCTTACCCCTACGTTCCCGATTGTTTGGCTAGGGAGTAAAGGGAGCATCTCTGCGATTGTCACGATCGGGTCACCCGAGCCGGACCTCAGACTGGGTGAAGCCGAAATCTAGCGCTCTTATTGTTTTCAATCATGGTCGGCACACAACGGAACTCATGAGTACAAAAAATCTGTTGCACAAGTCTCATAATAACAATGAGCACCGAAGAAAGGTATCGGTGGGGGTACTATTTTCTTCGAAGATGCTTCTTACACTTTGCAGTAATATAGCATAAGTTCCCTGAGCGCGCTTTGTCTGTTATAGCCTTATGGCCTGATTGCCTGGTTATTGGAAACACCGTCGATATTCTCGACAGATGGAGTACATAACACTTTTCGGTCCTTGACCGAAGAGGGAGAAGCCGACGGTCGGTTAAGACACGTTTAAAGTTTGGTTGAACATAGATATGATATAAGTACTTCGGTACATGCAATCATTCTTTTACCCAAGTCACTTGGGGGCTCTTAAATTTATATGAGCCGTTTTATGATAAGTGTTTTTCTTCTTAGTCGTTGCAAAGTTTTTATTATTATTTATCACTCCTTTTTTCGACACAAGTGTGCGGTCACTAGCCGGGGAGCCTAATTTCTCTCTCAAAGAAGTCGTAGGCTGACCCGCTTGAAGTTTTGAGATAGGATGTGTCATGTTAAAGCACGGTAGAAGCACCTTTTTTTCCTTCTAAAGTCCAATTTTCGGATTGGCACCGAACACTTGATCTAGTTTGGACATTAACCTTTTGAATAAGTTTTTTGGCTTTTAGAGCCCATGGCACTTTTAAACTATTTGTGTGTTTTTAGCACAAGTCTCGCAGTGCAATGTCGGACACCTTTAGAGATTCGGCAAAAACATTCTCGGATATTGCTATATATGCATCGGTTTCGAATTGTGTCTTCGGTCAATAGTTGGGTTGCCCGGCTCCTGCGCTTGCCTCCTATGTTCCGCTTTGTTCGGCTAGGTGTGCAAAGGGAGAACCTCTGCGATTGTGCTTCCAGCTCACATGGTTAAGCACCTCAGTGGAGAAAGCCGAAAACTGAGTGTCACAATAAGCGTAAACTGGTCGGCGATCCGATGACGGCGTTAAACAACGGGCCATTCATAACAATGTATGAAGTGTTTACGGCTTGACCTCGACTATCGCCGAACACTACCGGGGGCTATTAACTGGCCTCCCAAACTAAATCCTCGATATTTTGCTCTTACATTGGAGCTGAGATTTCATGATCATGCTTAGCATGACAACCCAAAGAAAGGAACCGATAGCGGGACTACTTTCTTTGGAAGACATTTCTTCTGTTAAATAGTAATATAACATGTCTCTCCGCGTACCTTTGTTTATAAAACCGTATGGCCAGATTGCCTTGTTTGTTGTAAATCTTTGCCCTCATAAAGGCTTTATAAAGTAGGACAAACACTCCTCGGCTATTGGCCGAGGAGGTGGAAGCCGATGGTCGGTCAACAAAGTTTTGTACAATGCGGATCCGAGCATTAATGACGTAAAGTACTTGGATACATAGAGTCATTACACATAATTTGTGATTTTACTATGGATATCAATCCTTAATTCGGCCTCCCGTGCCCGCTTAAGGCTCGGGGGCTACTGGGCTTCGGGCTTATTATTTACAAATATTAAAGGGGCACATCAATCCCCTGATCTAGTGTTGCCACCCGACCAGTGTCTCGGGGGCTACTGCATTACCTGTTCTATGCAGAAAATTTTAAGTGCAATACAGTTTCTGAGGAGATTTTCATCCTCAGGTTGGTCGGCCGCACCCAACCCGAGTCTTGAGGACCGAGCATGCCGCTTTTTGTGTCCCGAAGTATTCTGTCGAGCTAGGACTTGATCCTCAGACCGATTTTGCAAATCAACCTGAGTCTCAGCAGCTACGGGGATCAGCGGTCTTATGTCATCCTTCATGGGCATCTCAGCATTGGAGCTCGGATACAGTCCGGCGTTGGAGCTCGGATACATAGTCCGGCGTTAGAGCTGGGAAGCAGTCCGGCATTGGTGCTCGGCTGCAAAAGATACCTCGAATGCAGTCCGGCGTTGGAGCTCGGACGCAAGAGGACGTTGCCGCCCGGGAACAACTTCAAACCCGAGGTGTGGCATAAAAATAACAAGGCATTGATAAAGGCCGGAAACTTAAAGGGGCTCCTCGGATACCCGACGTATAAACTTGTCGAATGCATTTCGGCAATCCTCAAGATCAAAGATGAGAAGATTTGTTGAACCACTTTTCAAGACCGGCAACCGAAGATGAAGAACAGTTCGGAAGAATCGAGGAGCGTCCCTAACTTGAAGAATGGTTCACGGGGCTACTGACGGTGTCCTGGACTAGGGGGTACTCAACGCGTCGTCTCCAGATCAGTTGGATTGGGCCGAGGACCCCCACGGCCGTATACTCATGGGCCAGTCCGGACAGCTGCCGCATACAAGGAAGAATCCACAAGACTTGGCGATCAAGACAAGGACTCCTCCCCCACCGGCGTATTCGGCTAGGACTCATGTTATCCTAGGCCTCTGTTGCATTATATAAACCGAGGCCATGCTAGTCGATAGATATACAACAACAATCATACCATAGGCTAGCTTCTAGGGTTTAGCCTCTCTGATCTCGTGGTAGATCAACTCTTGTAATACCCACATCATCAATATCAATTAAGCAGGACGTAGGGTTTTACCTCCATCGAGAGGGCCCGAACCTGGGTAAACATTGTGTCCCTTGCCTCCTGTTACCATTGATCCTAAGACGCACTGCTTGGGACCCCCTACCCGAGATCCGCCGGTTTTGACACCGACAACAACCCCTAATCGTGTTGGTTGCGAGTAGCTATCATTTTGTGCAGGTACGAGGGACTTGCGCGTGACCTCCTACTGGATTGATACCTTGGTTCTCAAAAACTAAGGGAAATACTTACGCTACTATGCTGCATCATCCTCTCCTCTTCGGGGAAAACCAACGCAAGCTCAAGAGTAGCACTCCTCAACCTACTCAACTATTTTAAAATATTTACTTTGATATTCCTTCAGGTATGATAGAGAAACTGCTAGCTAATCCATTTGCAGGAGATGGAACATTGCATCCCGATTTACACCTTATCTTTGTGGATGAAGTTTGTGGATTATTTAAGCTTGCAGGTATTCCCGATGATGTTATCAAAAGGAAGGTCTTCCCTTTATCTTTGAAGGGAGATGCATTGACATGGTATAGGCTATGTGATGATACGAGATCTTGGAATTATAAACGTTTGAAGTTGGAATTTCACCAGAAGTTCTATCCTATGCATCTTGTTCATCGTGATCGTAATTACATATATAATTTCTGGCCTTGCGAAGGAGAAAGCATCGCTCAAGCTTGGGGGAGGCTTAAATCAATGTTATATTCATGCCCCAATCATGAGCTCTCCAGGGAAATGATTATTCAAAAAATTTATGCTCGGCTTTCTCTCAATGATCGCAACCTGCTCGATACTTCCTGTGTTGGTTCTTATATGCTAAAGACTATTGATTTCAAATGGGACTTATTGGAAAGAATTAAACGCAACTCTGAAGATTGGGGTTCCGACGATGGTAAGGAGTCAGGTATGACACCTAAATTTGATTGTGTTAAATCTTTTATGGATACCGATGCTTTTCGTGGATTTAGCGCTAAGTATGGACTTGACTCTGGGATAGTAGCTTCTTTCTGTGAATCTTTTGCTACTCACGTTGATCTCCCTAAGGATAAGTGGTTTAAATATAATCCTCCCATTGAAGTAAAAGTAGTTGCACCTATTACAATTTAAGAAAAGACTGTCACTTATAGTGATCCTGTTGTTCCTACTACTTATGTTGAGAAACGTCCTTTTCCTGTTAGGATAAAGGATCATGCTAAAACTTCGGTTGTTGTTCGTAAGAGTAATACTAGGACTTATACACCTCTTGAGCAAATCAAAGTTGAACCTAGTATTGCTATGGTTAAAGATCTCTTAGATGATAATTTAGATGGGCATGTTATTTATTTCTGTGGTGAGACTGCTAATATTGCTAGACCAGATGCTAAGATACATAGACCTATTGTAGGCATGCCTGTTATTTCTGTTAAAATAGGAGATCATTGTTATCATGGCTTATGTGATATGGGTGCTAGTGCTAGTGCAATACCCTATGACTTATATAAAGAAATTATGCACGATATTCACCCGTTGAATTGGAAGATATAGATGTTACTATTAAGCTTGCCAATAGGGATACTATTAAGCCATTTGGGATTGTTAGAGATGTTGAAGTTTTGTGTGGGAAGGTTA
Source organism: Triticum dicoccoides (assembly GCF_002162155.2). Classification (NCBI taxonomy): domain Eukaryota; kingdom Viridiplantae; phylum Streptophyta; class Magnoliopsida; order Poales; family Poaceae; genus Triticum; species Triticum dicoccoides. Next base: position 549,809,067 of record NC_041381.1, on the reverse strand, counting down.
AATACCCTGCTGATTTTCTTGTTCTTGGTTCCCCACAAGACAACTTTTGTCCCATTATTTTTGGTAGACCCTTCTTGAATACAGTTAATGCTAGGATTGATTGTGAAAAAGATACTGTTACAATTGGCTTAGAGGGTATGTCTCATGAGTTTAATTTTGCTAAGTTTCATAGACAACCTCGTGATAGAGAGTCACCTAGTAAGGATGAAATTATTAGTCTTGCTTCTATTGCCGTGCCTCCACTGATCCTTTAGAACAATATTTGCTTGACCATGAAAATGATATGTTTATGAAGGAAAGAAAGGAAATAGATGAAGTGTTCCTTAAACAGGAACCTATGCTGAAACACAACCTTCCTGTTGAAATTCTTGGGGATCCCTCTCCACCCAAGGGTGATCCCGTGTTTGAACTCAAACCATTACCTGATAATCTTAAGTATGCTTATCTTGATGAAAAGAAAATATATCCTGTTATTATTAGTGCTAACCTTTCAGATCAAGAAGAAGAAAGATTATTGAAAACTCTGAAGAAGCACCGTGCTGCTATTGGATATACTCTGTATGATCTCAAGGGCATTAGTCCCACGTTATGTCAACACAAAATTAATTTGGAGCCCGATGCTAAACCAGTTAGAGATCCTCAACAACGACTGAATCCCAAGATGAAAGAAGTGGTAAGAAAGGAGATACTAAAGCTCCTTGAGGCAGGTATAATTTATCCCGTTGCTGATAGTGGTTGGGTAAGCCCTGTCCACTGTGTTCCTAAAAAGGGAGGTATTACTGTCGTTCCTAATGATAAAAATGAATTGATCCCACAAAGAATTATTACAGGTTATAGGATGGTAATTGATTTCCGTAAATTAAATAAAGCTACTAAGAAAGATCATTACCCTTTACCTTTTATCGATCAAATGCTAGAAAGGCTATCCAAACACACACATTTCTGCTTTCTAGATGGTTATTCTGGTTTCTCTCAAATACCTGTGTCAGCAGGGGATCAATCAAAAACTACTTTTACTTGCCCTTTCGGTACTTTTGCTTATAGACGTATGCCTTTTGGTTTATGTAATGCACCTGCTACCTTTCAAAGATGTATGATGGCTATATTCTCTGACTTTTGTGAAAAGATTTGTGAGGTATTCATGGATGACTTCTCCGTTTATGGATCCTCTTTTGATGATTGCTTGAGCAACCTTGATCGAGTTTTGCAGAGATGCGAAGACACTAGTCTCGTCTTGAATTGGGAAAAGTGCCACTTTATGGTTAATGAAGGCATTGTCTTGGGGCATAAGATTTCCGAGAGAGGTATTGAAGTTGATAAAGCTAAAGTTGATGCTATTGAAAATATGCCATGTCCCAAGGACATAAAAGGTATAAGAAGTTTCCTTGGTCATGCTGGTTTTTATAGGAGGTTCATTAAGGACTTTTCTAAAATCTCTAGGCCTTTGACTAATTTATTGCAAAAAGATATTCCTTTTGTCTTTGATGATGATTGTGTAGAAGCATTTGAAATACTTAAGAAAGCTTTGATCACTACACCTATTGTTCAGCCACCTGATTAGAATTTACCTTTCGAAATTATGTCTGATGCTAGTGATTATGCTGTAGGTGCTATTCTAGGGCAAAGAGTTGATAAGAAATTGAATGTTATCCAGTATGCTAGTAAGACTCTTGATACTGCCCAGAGAAATTATGCTACTACTGAAAAAGAATTCTTAGCAGTTGTGTTTGCATGTGATAAGTTTAGACCTTATATTGTTGATTCCAAAGTTACTATTCACACTGATCATGCTGGTATTAAATATCTTATGGAAAAGAAAGATGCTAAGCCTAGACTCATTAGATGGGTTCTCTTGCTCCAAGAATTTGATTTGCATATTATTGATAGAAAGGGAACTGAGAACCCCGTTGCAGACAACTTGTCTAGGTTAGAGAATGTTCTTGATGACCCACTGCCTATTGAATATAGCTTTCCTGATGAACAATTAGTGGTCGTTAATGCTTCTCATACTGCTCCATGGTATGCTGATTATGCTAATTATATTGTTGCTAAATTTATACAACCTAGTTTCACATACCAGAAAAAGAAAAAGTTCTTTTATGATTTAAGACATTACTTCTGGGATGACCCACACCTTTATAAAGAAGGAGTAGATGGTGTTATTAGACGTTGTGTACCTGAGCATGAACAGGAACAGATCCTACGCAAGTGTCACTCTGAATCATATGGAGGACACCACGCTGGAGATAGAACTGCACACAAGGTATTGCAATCTGGTTTTTATTTGCCTACTCTCTTCAAAGATGCTCGTAAGTTTGTCTTATCTTGTGATGAATGTCAAAGAATTGGTAATATTAGTAGATGTCAAGAAATGCCTATGAATTATTCTCTTGTTATTGAACTGTTTGATGTTTGGGGCTTTGATTATATGGGACCCTTTCCTGCCTCTAATGGTTATACAGATATTTTAGTTGCTGTTGATTACGTTACTAAGTGGGTAGAAGCTATTCCAACTAGTAATGCTGATCATAACACTTCTATTAAAATGCTTAAAGAAGTTATTTTTCCGAGGTTTTGAGTCCCTATATTTCTTATGACTGATGGTGGTTCACATTTTATTCATGGTGCTTTCCGTAAGATGCTTGCTAAGTGTGATGTTAATCATAGGACTGCATCTCCTTATCACCCGCAGTCTAGTGGTCAAGTAGAGTTGAGCAATAGAGAGCTCAAATTAATTTTGCAAAAGACTGTGAATAGATCTAGAAAGAATTGGTCCAAGAAACTTGATGATGCATTATGGGCCTATAGAACTGCATACAAAAATCCTATGGGTATGTCTCCATATAAGATGGTTTATGGAAAAGCTTGTCATTTACCTCTAGAACTTGAACACAAAGCATATTGGGCTATCAAAGAGCTCAACTATGACTTCAAACTTGCCGATGAGAAGAGGTTGTTTGATATTAGCTCACTTGATGAATGGAGAACCCAAGCCTATGAGAATGCCAAGCTATTCAAAGAAAAAGTCAAACACTTGCATGACAAAAGGATACAAAAGCGTGAGTTTAGTGTAGGTGATTATGTGTTATTACTCAACTCTCGTTTAAGATTTTTTGCAGGAAAACTACTCTCTAAATGGGAAGGTCCTTACGTTATCGAGGAGGTCTATCATTCTGGTGCCATAAAAATCAACAACTTCGAAGGCACAAGTCCGAGGGTGGTGAACGGTCAAAGAATAAACATTTTATCTTAGGTAATCAGATCAATGTTGAAACTAATATTATTGAAACCGTAACCCCCGGAGGAATACATAAGGGACACTTTCCAGAACGTTCCAGACTCCGAAAAGGAATAGGTATGTGGTACGGTAAGTAAACCGATTCCAAAACAATTCCAATGGCAATTTTTATCAGTTTTGGAATATTTAAGAATTTTAGGAAGAAATAAGTAGTCCGGGAAGGACACGAGGCCTCCACGAGGGTGGAGGGCGCGCCCACCCTTACTAGGCGCGCCCCCCTGTCTCGTGGTCACCTCGTGTGCCTCCCGGACTCCATTTTCCTGCAGGTTACATATTTTGGTCGGTAAAAAATCATTATATAAACTCCCGAACGTTTTGACCACCGTATCACGCAAATATCCTCTGTTTTCATTTCGAGTTGTTTCTGTTTCAGATCTAGAGCATCATGGCGTCTCCAAGCTCTCCCAAGGACAAGTTATTTGAGAGCGTTATCAACCCCTATCTCGCGGAGGTGCTGCAATACCCCTCAAACCATTGAGATGCGTAGGTGGGTGCTGCACATCCGCGATGTGGAGGGACCTAGGCATACCGGAAGCGTGGAGACAAAGCTAGAAGCCGTGGAGCAGCAAGTCTTCAAGTGCCAAGGGATGGTGGAGCGTGGACTCAATGCCAACCAGATGATGATCACAGAGTTCACCAACAATCACAAGCTAGACGCCAAGGTCATTGGGGAGACCATCTTCAAGCTTCAAGAGAAAATCGAGCACCTCCAAGCCCAGATCTATGACCTGCAAAACCAGAACTGTGAGTATGAATATAGATTCAAGAGGATAAGTTTGGCTGCAGATTTAAGGATCCCGGAGACTCGATCGTCCTTCTATGATGGTGAGCCTATGCCTTGGAAGATGGACGACAAGCCTACATCATCAACAACTCCTACTTCACCACCTCCGAGGACATAATTACATGGGTATGGGCACTCCCCTTGGCAACTGCCAAGCTTGGGGGAGGTGCCCTGGTATCGTATCACCATCACACTCCTATCTTTACCGTTTTATTTAGTTCGATCCTTTTAGTAGTATCTTGATCTAGCAGATTGAAGTTTTAGTATCAAGTAGTTTTGAGATTTGCTTTGTGATCTCTTTATGTAATCAAGTCCGTGAGCTATCTATAATAAAGATTAGTGTTGAGTCAAGGGCTTTGCTATGTTGCTATGATCTTGAGAAAGTAGAAAGAATAAAAGAGTTTGTATTGATCTTATGGATAGTAATGACTTCACACATAGAAAGTATGAGGCATAAAAGTTGTTGAGAGTTGATAAACGTAGCTTTGGTCATCCTTGTAATTAATAGGAAGTAATAAGGAAAGAGAGGTTCACATGCAAATATATTATCATGGACATCTTTTATGATTGGGAGCACTCATTAAGTATGACATGCTAAAAGAGTTGATGTTGGACAAGGAAGACAACATAATGGTTTATGTTTTCTCACATCTCAGTTCAAGTATATTGTCATTGACCTTCCAAACATGTTGAGCTTGCCTTTTCCCCTCATGCTAGAGAAATTCCTTGCACTAAGTAGAGATACTACTTGTGCTTCCAAACATCCTTAAACCCAGTTTTGCCATGAGATTCCACCATACCTACCTATGGATTGAGTAAGATCCTTCAAGTAAGTTGTCATGTTGCAGGCAATAAAAAATTGCTATATAAATCTGTATGACTTATTAGTGCAGAGAAAATAAGCTTTATACGATCTTGTTGTGGAAACAATAAAAGCGACGGACTGCATAATAAAGGTCCACATACAAGGGGCAATATAAAGTGACATTCTTTTGCATTAAGATTTTATGCATCCAACCCTAAAAGCACATGACAACCTCTGCTTCCCTCTGCGAAGGGCCTATCTTTTACTTTATGTTTTTACTTTATGCTTGAGTCAGGGTGATCTTCACCTTTCCCTTTTTCATTTTATCCTTTGGCAAGCTCCTCGTGTTTGAAAGATCATGATATATATATCCAATTGGATGTAAGTCAGCGTGGGCTATTATTGTTGACATCACCTAAAGGTGAATACGTTGGGAGGCAATACAATAAGCCCCTATCTTTCTCAGTGTCCGGCTGAAACTCCATAACCACAAGTATTGCGTGAGTGTTAGCAATTGTAGAATATTACATGATAGTTGAGTATGTGGACTTGTTGAAAAGCTCTATTCTTGACTCTTTCTGATGTTATGATAAATTGCAATTGCTTCAATGACTGAGATTATAGTTTGTTAGCTTCCAATGAAGTTTCTGAACCATACTTGACATTGTGAATTGATCGTTACTTGAGCATAAGAAATCATATGATACTATTTATGTTGCTGTTATAAGAATGATCATGATGCCCTCATGTTCGTATTTTTTTTATCGACACCTCTATCTCTAAACATGTGGACATATTTTTCGATTTCGGCTTCCGCTTGAGGACAAGCGAGGTCTAAGCTTGGAGGAGTTGATACGTCCATTTTGCATCATGCTTTTATATCAATATTTATTGCATTATGGGCTGTTATTACACATTATATCTCAATACTTATGGCTATTCTCTCTTATTTTACAAGGTTTACCATGAAGAGGGGGAATGCCGACAGCTGGAATTCTGGCTGGAAAAGGAGCAAACATTGGAAACCTATTCTGCACTGTTCCAAAAATCCTGAAACTCCATGAAACTTATTTTTGGAATTAATAAGAATTATTGAGCGGAAGAAACACCTCAGGGAGCCCACACCCTGGCCAGGAGGGTGGGGGCGCGCCCACCCCTACTGGGCGCGTCCCTGTCTCCTGGGCCCCCTGGTGGCCCTCTGGTGTCCATCTTCTGCTATATGAAGGCTTTTACCCTGGAAAAAATCGTGGGCAAGCTTACGGGACGAAACTCTGCTGCCACGAGGCGGAACCTTGGCGGAACCAATCTAGGCTCCAGCGGAGCTGTTCTGTCGGGGACACTTCCCTCCGGGAGGGGGAAATCATCACCATCGTCATCACCAACAATCCTCTCATCGGGAGGAGGTCAATCTCCATCAATATCTTCACCAGCACCATCTCCTCTCAAAACCCTAGTTCATCTCTTGTATCCAGTCTTGTATCAAAACCACAAATTGGTACCTGTGGGTTGCTAGTAGTGTTGATTACTCCTTGTAGTTGATGCTAATTGGTTTACTTGGTAGAAGATCATATGCTCAGATCCTTAATGCATATTATTACTCCTCTGATTATGAACATGAATATGCTTTGTGAGTAGTTACGCTTGTTCCTGAGGACATGGGTGAAGTCTTGCTATTAGTAGTCATGTGAATTTGGTATTCGTTCGATATTTTGATGAGATATATGTTGTCTTTTCCTCTAGTGGTGTTATGTGAACGTCGACTACATGACACTTCACCATTATTTGGGCCTATAGGAAGGCATTGGGAAGTAATAAGTAGATGATGGGTTGCTAGAGTGACAGAAGCTTAAACCCTAGTTTATGCGTTGCTTCGTAAGGGGCTGATTTGGATCCATATGTTTAATGCTGTGGTTAGGTTTACCTTAATACTTCTTTTGTAGTTGCGGATGCTTGCAATAGGGGTTAATCATAAGTGGGATACTTGTAGAAGTAAGGGCAGTACCCAAGCACCAGTCCACCCACATATCAAATTATCAAAGTACCGAACGCGAATCATATGAGCGTGATGAAAACTAGCTTGACGATAATTCCCATCTGTCCTCGGGAGCTCTTTTCTCATTATGAGAAATTGTCCAGGCTTATCCTTTTCTAAAAAAGGATTGGGCCACCTTGTTGCACTTTATTTACTTTATCTACTTTTTTCCCGTTACAATTTATCTTATCGCAAAACTATCTGTTACCTACAATTTCAGTGCTTGCAGAGAAAACCTTACTGAAAACCGCTTATCATTTCCTTCTGCTCCTCGTTGGGTTCGACACTCTTACTTATCGAAAGGACTACGATAGATCCCCTACACTTGTGGGTCATCAATTGGCGAAGGACGAGGTGATGATGCGCGTCGGGAATGGTTCCAAGGTCGATGTGATCGCTGTCGGCACGCTGCCTCTACATTTACCTACGGGATTAGTTTTAAACCTCAATAATTGTTATTTAGTGCCGGCTTTGAGCATGGACATTGTATCTGGATGTCGTTTAATGCGAGATGGCTACTCATTTAAATCCGAGAATAATGGTTGTTCTATTTATTTGAGAGATATGTTTTATGGTCATGCCCCGCTGGTCAATGGTTTATTGTTATTGAATCTCGAACGTGATGTTACACATATTCATAGTGTGAGTACCAAAAGATGTAAAGTTAATAATGATAGTCCCACATACTTGTGGCACTGCCGCCTTGGTCACATTGGTGTCAAACGCATGAAGAAGCTCCATGCAGATGGACTTTTGGAGTCTCTTGATTATGAATCATTTGACACATGTGAACCATGCCTCATGGTCAAGATGACCAAGACTCCGTTCTCCGGAACAATGGAGCTAGCAACCAACTTATTGGAAATCATACATACTGATGTGTGCGGTCCAATGAGCGTTGAGGCTCGCAGTGGCTATCGTTATGTTCTCACCCTCACTGATGACTTAAGTAGATATGGGTATGTCTACTTAATGAAACACAAGTCCGAGACCTTTGAAAAGTTCAAGGAGTTTCAGAGTGAGGCGGAGAATCAATGTGACAGGAAAATAAAGTTCTTATGATTTGATCATGGGGGAGAATATTTGAGTCACGCGTTTGGTATGCACTTAAGGAAATGTGGAATTGTTTCACAACTCACGCCGCCTGGAACACCTCAGCGTAATGGTGTGTCTGAATGTCGTAATTGCACTCTATTGGATATGGTGCAATCTATGATGTCACTTACCGATTTGCCGCTATCATTTTGGGGATACACTTTAGAGACAGCCACATTCACTTTAAATAGGGCACCGTCTAAATCCGTTGCAATGATACCGTATGAATATGGTTTGGGAAGAAACCTAAGTTGTCATTTCTAAAAGTTTGGGGATGCGATGCTTATGTCAAGAAACTTCAACCTGAAAAGCTCAAACCCAAGTCGAAAAATGCGTCTTCATAGGATACCCTAAGGAAACCATTGGGTATACCTTCTACCTTAGATCCGAAGGCAAGATCTTTGTTGCCAAGAATGGGTCCTTTCTGGAGAAAGAATTTCTCTCAAAAGAAGTAAGTGGGAGGAAAGTAGAACTTGATGAAGTGCTACCTCTTGAACCGGAAAGTAGCGCAGCTCAGGAAGATATTTCTGTGGTACCTGCATAGACTAGAGAGGAAGTTAATGATGATGATCAAGGTACTTAGGATCAAGTTGCTACTAAACTTCGTAGGTCCACAAGGACACATTCCACACCAGAATGGTATGGCAACCCTGTCCTGGAAATCATGTTGTTAGACAAGGTGAACCTTCGAACTATGAAGAAGCCATGGTGGGCCCAGATTCCAACAAATGGATTGAAGTCATGCAATCTGAGATAGGATCCATGTATGAAAACAAAGTATGGACTTTGACAGACTTGCCCGATGATCGGCGAACGATAGAAAATAAATGGATCTTTAAGAAGAAGACAGACGCGGATGGTAATGTTACCATCTATAAAGCTCAACTTGTCACTAAGGGTTATCGACAAGTTCAAGGGGTTGACTACGATGAGACCTTCTCACCCATAGCGAAGCTGAAGTTCGTCTGAATCATGTTAGTAATTGCCGCATTCTATGATTATGAGATATGGCAAATGGACGTCAAAATGACATTCCTTAACGGCTTCCTTAAGGAAGAATTGTATATGATGCAGCCAGAAGGTTTTGTCAATCCTAAGAATGCTAACAAGGTATGAAAGCTCCAGCGCTCCATCTATGGGCTGGTGCAAGCATCTCGGAGTTGGAACATTCGCTTTGATGAAATGATCAAAGTGTTTGGGTTTATGCAGACTTATGGAGAAGCCTGCGTTTACAAGAAAGTGAGTGGGAGCTCTGCAGCATTTCTCATATTATATGTGGATGACATACTATTGATGGGAAATGATATAGAACTTTTGGATAGCATAAAGGCCTACTTGAATAAGTGTTTTTCAATGAAGGACCTTGGAGAAGCTGCTTACATATTAGGCATCAAGATCTATAGAGATAGATCGAGACGCCTCATAGGTCTTTCACAAAGCACATACCTTGATAAGATATTGAAGAAGTTCAATATGGATCAGTCCAAGAAGGGGTTCTTGCCTGTATTACAAGGTGTGAAATTGAGCTCGGCTCAAAGCCTGACCACGGCAGAAGATAGAGAAATGATGAGTGTCATCTCCTATGCCTCAGCCATAGGGTCTATTATGTATGCCATGCTGTGTACCAGACCTGATGTAAACCTTGCCGTAAGTTTGGCATGGAACACTGACAGCGGTCAAGAATATCCTGAAGTACCTGAAAAGGACTAAGGATATGTTTCTCGTTTATGGAGGTGACGAAGAGCTCGTCGTAAAGGGTAACGTCGATGCTAGCTTCAACACAGATCTAGATGACTCCAAGTCACAAACCGGATACGTGTATATTTTGAATGGTGGGGGCAGTAAGCTGGTGCAGTTGCAAGCAAAGCGTCATGGCGGGATCTACATGTGAAGTAGAGTACATGGCAGCCTCGGAGGCAGCACATGAAGCAATCTGGATGAAGGAGTTCATTACCGACCCAGGAGTTATTCCCAATGCGTCAGGTCCGATGACTCTCTTCTGTGACAAAACTGGAGCTATTGCCCTTGCCAAGGAGCCCAGGTTTCACAAGAAGACCAGGCATATCAAGCGTCGCTTCAACTCCATTCGTAAAAATGTTCAAGATGGAGACATAGATATTTGTAAAGTGCATACAGATCTGAATGTAGCAAATCCGTTGACTAAACCTCTTCCATGAGCAAAACATGATCAACACCAGAACTCTATGGGTGTTCGATTCATCACAATGTAAGTAGATTATTGACTCTAGTGGAAGTGGGAGACTGTTGGAAATATGCCCTAGAGGAAATAATAAAATGGTTATTATTATATTTCCTTGTTCGTGATAATTGTCTATTGTTCATGCTATAATTGTATTGACCGGAAACCGTAATACATGTGTGAATACATAGACCACAACATGTCCCTAGTGATCCTCTAGTTGACCAGCTCGTTGATCAACAGATGGTCCTGGTTTCCTGACTATGGACATTGGATTTCATTGATAACGGGATCACATCATTAGGAGAATGATGTGATGGACAAGACCCAATCATAAGCATAGCACAAGATCGTGTAGTTCGTTTGCTAAAGCTTTTCTAATGTCAAGTATCATTTCCTTAGACCATGAGATTGTGTAACTCCCGGATACCGTAGGAATGCTTTGGGTGTACCAAATGTCACAACGTAACTGGATGGCTATAAAGGTGCATTACAGGTGTCTCCGAAAGTGTCTGTTGGGTTGACACAAATCAAGACTGGGATTTGTCACTCCGTATGACGGAGAGGTATCTCTAGGCCCACTCGGTAATGCATCATCATAATGAGCTCAATGTGACTAAGTAGTTAGTCACGGGATCATGCATTACAAAACGAGTAAAGTGACTTGCCGGTAACGAGATTGAACGAGGTATTGGGATACCGACGATTGAATCTCGGGCAAGTAACGTATCGATTGACAAATGGAATTGTATACGGGATTGCTTGAATCCCCGACATTGTGGTTCATCCAATGAGATAATCGTGGAGCATGTGGGAGCCAACATGGGTATTGCTACGTATTGAGCTAGCGTTGGTTTTCCCCGAAGAGGAGAGGGTGATGCAGCAAGTGTAGCATAAGTATTTCCGTCCATTTTGAGAACCAAGGTATCAATCCAGTAAGAGGCTCCTCAAAAGTCCCACGCACCTACACAAACAAACTGAGAACTCGCAACCAACACAATAAAGGGGTTGTCAATCCCTTCACGGCCACTTACGAAAGTGAGATCTGATAGAGATAGTAATATATTTTTGGTATTTTGTAATATAGATGCAAAAATGTAAAGATGCAAATAAAAGTAGATTGAAAGCAAATATGATAAGAGATAGACCCGGGGGCCATAGGTTTCACTAGAGGCTTCTCTCGAGATAGCAAAAGTATTACGGTGGGTGAACAAATTACTGTCGAGCAATTGATAGAAAAGGGCATAGTTATGAGATTATCTAGGCATGATCATGTATATAGGCATCACGTCCATAACAAGTAGACCGACTCCTGCCTGCATCTACTACTATTACTCCACACATCGACCGACTCCTACCTGCATCTAGAGTATTAAGTTCATAAGAACAGAGTAACACATTAAGCAAGATGACATGATGTAGAGGGATAAACTCATGCAATATGATATAAACCCCATCTTGTTATCCTCGATGGCAACAATACAATACGTGTCTTGCAACCCTTTTTGTCACTGGGTAAGAACACCGCAAGATTGAACCCAAAGCTAAGCACTTCTCCCATGGCAAGAAAGACCAATCTAGTAGCCAAACCAAACTGATAATTCGAAGAGACTTGCAAAGATAACTCAATCATACATAAATGAATTCAGAGAAGATTCAAATATTATTCATAGATAAACTTGATCATAAACCCACAATTCATCGGATCTTGACAAACACACCGCAAAAGGAGATTACATCGAATAGATCTCCACAAGAGAGGGGGAGAACATTGTATTGAGATCCAAAAAGAGAGAAGAAGCCATCTAGCTAATAACTATGGACCCGTAGGTCTGTGGTAAACTACTCACAACTCATCGGAGGGGCAAGGATGTTGATGTAGAAGCCCTCCGTGGTTGATTCCCCCTCCGGCAGAGTGCCGACGAAGGCTCCAAGATGGGATCTCGCGGATACAGGAGGTTACGGCGGTGGAAATTGTGTTTCGCGGAGACAGGGGGCGCGCCCTACAGGGGGGGCTATCTCGTGGGCCCCTTGGAAGCTTCTTGACTTGCACTCCAAGCTTTCCGGATCATGTTCGTTCCAAAAATCACGCTCCCGAAGGTTTCATTCCGTTTGAACTCCGTTTGATATTCCTTTTCTTCGAAATACTGAAATAGGCAAAAAATCAGCAATATGTGTTGGGCCTCCGGTTAGTAGGTTAGTCCCAAAAATGAAATAAATGTGTAAAATAAAGCCCATAAACATCCAAAAGGGGTAATATAATAGCATGGAATAATCAAAAACTATAGATACGTTGGATACGTATCAAGCATCCCCAAGCTTAATTCCTGCTCGTCCTTGAGTAGGTAAATGATAAAAAAGAAATTTTTGATGTGGAATGCTACCTAGCATAATTCATGATGTGATTTTCTTTATTGTGGCATGAATGTTTAGATCTAAATGATTCAAAATAGAAGCTTATAAAACATAAAAATAATAACGCTTCAAAGCATACTAACAAATAATCATGTCCTATCAAAATAGCATAGCCAAAGAAAGCTTATCCCTACAAAATCATATAGTTAGGCCATGCTTCATTTTCATTACACAAAATATTCCCATCATGCACAACCCCAATGACGAGCCGAGCAATTGTTTCATACTTTTTAACGCGCTTCAGCTTTTTCAATTCTTACACAATACATGAGCGTAAGCCATGGACATAACACTATGGTGGTATATGGTGGTTGTGAGGACAAAAGGAGGGATAAGATAGTCTCACATCAACTAGGCGTACTAACAGGCTATAAGGAGATGCCCATTAATAGATATCAATGTGAGTGAGTAGGGATTGCCATGCAACGGATGCACTAGAGCTATAAATATATGAAAGCTCAACAAAAGAAACTAAGTGGGTGTGCATCCAACTTGCTTGCTCACGAAGACCTAGGGCATTTTGAGGAAGACCATCATTGGAATATACAAGCCAAGTTCTATAATGAAAAGTTCCCACTTAGTATATGAAAATGACAACATAGGAGACTCTCTATCATGAAGATCATGGTGCTATTTTGAAGCACAAGTGTGGAAAAAGAGATAGTAGCATTGCCCCTTCTCTCTTTTTCTCTCATTTTATTTTTTTCTTTTTCTTTTTCTTTTTCTTCTTTTTTTTCTTTGGCCTCTTTTTTTCTTTTTGGCCTTTCTCTTTTGTTTCTTTTCTCATTTTTTTCTTTCTTTTTGTAAAGTCCGAAGTCTCATCCCGACTTGTGGGGGAATTATAGCCTTCATCATCCTTTCCTCACTAGGACAATGCTCTAATAATGAATATCATCACACTTTTATGGATTTACAACTCAAGAATTACAACTCAAAGCTAGAACAAGATATGACTCTATATGAATGCCTCCGGCGGTGTACCGGGATATGCAATGAATCAAGAGCGACATGTATGAAAGTTATGAAGGTGGCCTTGCCACAAATACGATATCAACTACATGATCATGCAAAGAGCAATATGACAAAAGTAATGTGTGTCATATGAACGGAACGGTGGAAAGTTGCATGGCAATATATCTCGGAATGGCTATGGAAATGCCATAATAGGTAGGTATGGTGGCTGTTTTGAGGAAGGTAAATAAAGGGTTTATGATACCGGTGAAAGTTGCGCGGTAATAATAAAGGCTAGCAAAGTAAAAGGATGAGTGTGCATATGTCCATGGACTCACATTAGTCAAAAAGAACTCATATACTTATTGCAAAAGTCTACTTCGCCCTTGAAGCAAAGTACTACTACGCATGCCCCAAGAGGGATAGATTGGTAGGAAAAGACCATCGCTCATCCCCGACTGCCACTCATAAGGAAGACAATCAAAAGAGCACCTCATGCAACCAATTTGTCACACAACTTTTACCATACGCGCATGCTACGGGACTTGTCAACTTCAACAAAAGTATTTCTCAATTGCATAATTACCCACTAGCATGACCCTAACATTACTACCTTTATATCTCAAAACAATTATCAAGCATCAAGTTGATCATAGCATCCAATTCTTTTTCTATGATAGTTTTTATTATACCCAACTTGGATGCTCATCATTCTAAGACCAACTTTGTAACCATAGCAAATACCATGCTGTTCTAAAAGACTCTCAAAATAATATAAGTGAAGCATGAGAGACTAGCAATTTCTTCAAAATTATTCCACCGCCTTGCTCTAAAAGATATAAGTGAAGTACTAGAGCAAAAACTATCAAGCTCAAAAGATATAAGTGAAGCACATAGAGTATTCTAGCAAATTCTAATCAAATAGGCTTCTCCCAAAAGGTGTGTACAGCAAGGATGATTGTGGTAAACTAAAAAGCAAAGACTAATATAATATACGACGCTTCAAGCAAAACACATATCATGTAGCGAATAAAAATATAGCTCCAAGTAAAGTTACCAATGAACGAAGACGAAAGAGGGGATGCCTTCCCGGGGCATCCCCAAGCTTAGGCTTTTGGCTATCCTTGAATATATTGGGGTGCCATAAGCATCCCCAAGCTTAGGCTCTTGCCACTCCTTATTCCATAGTCCATAAAAGCTTTACCCAAAACTTGAAAACTTCACAACACAAAACTCAACAGGAAATCTTATAAGCTCCGTTAGTGAAAGAAAACAAAACCACCACATAATGTACTGCCATGAACTCATTCTTTATTTATTTTGGTGTTAAACCTACTGTATTCCAACTTCCTTATGGTTTATAAACTAATTTATTAGCCATAGATGCATTGAAATAAGCAAACAACACACGAAAAATAGAATCTGTCAAAAACAGAACAGTCTGTAGCAATCTGTAACTAACGCAAACTTCTGGAACTCTAAAAATCCTACCAAAATAGGACGTACTGGAAAATTTGTCTATTGATCAGCATCAAAAAGAATCAATGCAAAAGCACATTTATGTGATTTATTGATTTTTTTTCTCGTGAGCGCAAAATTTCTGTTTTTCAGCAGAATCAAATCAACTATCATCGTAGTTTATCCTATAGGTTCTACTTGGCAAAAACACTAACTAAAAGATAAAAACACATATAAACAGAGAGTAGATGCAAGATTTATTCCTAAACAGGAGCAAAAACAAAAAACATAAAGAAAAATTGGGTTGCCTCCCAACTAGCGCTATCGTTTAACGCCCCTAGCTAGGCATAAAAGCAAAGATAGATCTAACGAGTGCCATCTTTGGCACTTGAATCATAAGTAGCACGCATGATAGATTCATAAGGTAATTTGACTTTCTTTCTTGGAAAATGTTTCATGCCTTTCTTTAAGGGAAATTAGAATCTAATGTTTCCTTCCTTCATATCAATAATCGCACCAATCGTTCTAAGGAAAGGTCTACCAAAAATAATAGGGCAAGAAAGATTGCAATCTATATCAAGAACGATAAAGTTTACGGGAACCAAATTTCTATTTGCAACAATAAGAACATCATTGATCCTTCCCATAGGCTTTTTAATGGTGGAATCCGCAAGGTGCAAATTTAAAGAGCAATCTTCAAGATCATGGAAACCTAGAATATCACATAAAGTTTTCGGAATCGTGGAAACACTAGCACCCAAATCACACAAAGCAAAACACTCATAATCTTTAATTCTAATCTTTATAGTAGGTTCCCACTCATCATTAAGTTTTCTAGGTATAGAAACTTCCAAATTAAGTTTTTCATCATAAGATTGCAACAAGGCATCAACGATATGTTTGGTAAAAGCTTTATTTTGACTATAAGCGTGAGGAGAATTAACAACGGATTGCAACAAGGAAATACAACCTTTTAAAGAACAATTATCATAGTCAAATTCCTTGAAATCCGAGATAGTGGGTTCAACATTATTAGAAGTTGATGATGCTCCAATCTCACTTTTACCAAATTTAGCATCAAGATCTAAAGACTTCGAATTCTTGGGACGCCTTCTAGGCAAAGTTGATTCATCATCAGTCCCATAACCATCAAAATTCATATTGCAAAACATAGATCTAATCGGAGATGCATTAATAACCTTAAGATCCTCATCATTATTTTCACGTAATTTTTCTGGCTTAGCAACCATCTTAGTGACTAAGGTGGCTTGCTTGTCAGAAATTTTGGCTATAGCATTTTCAAGCTGGGTAATTTAAGCATTAACACCATAGAATTCCTTATTCATACATCAAGCTCTTTGTTCATAAAACCCAAAAAACTTTTTTGTTCCTTAAGATCTTTTCTAAAGAAATTATTATGCTCAAATTGGAAGTTCATAAAGCTTCTAATATTTGATTCAATCTCATCCATCCTTCTGAGAAGGTGGTCAGGACCCTTAGGCGCGTCCATAAGGTCCAACAAGCAAACAAGCACACAAAAGAAGGCAAGCGAAAAGAGAGGAGGAGATTGGGAGAGAGAGGGCGAATAAAACGGCAAGGATGAAGTGGGGGAGAGGAAAACGAGAGGCAAATAATGTAAATGCAAGGGAGATGGGTTTGTTATGGGTACTTGGTATGTCTTGACTTGAGCGAAGACCTCCCCGGCAACGGCGTCAGAAATCCTTCTTGCTACGTCTTGAGCTAGCGTTGGTTTTCCCCGAAGAGGAGAGGGTGATGCAGCAAGTGTAGCGTAAGTATTTCCCTCAGTTTTGAGCAAGGTATCAATCTAGTAGGAGGCTCCTCAAAAGTGACACGCACCTACACAAACAAACTGAGAACTCGCAACCAACGCAATGAAGGGGTTGTCAATCCCTTCACGGCCACTTACGAATGTGAGATCTGATAGAGATAGTAATATATTTTTGGTATTTTGTAATATAGATGCAAAAAAGTAAAGATGCAAATAAAAGTAGATTGAAAGCAAATATGATAAGAGATAGACCCGGGGGCCATAGGTTTCACTAGAGGCTTCTCTCGAGATAGCAAAAGTATTATGGTGGGTGAACAAATTACTGTCGAGCAATTGATAGAAAAGCGCATAGTTATGAGATTATCTAGGCATGATCATGTATATAGGCATCACGTCCATAACAAGTAGACCGACTCCTGCCTGCATCTACTACTATTACTACACACATCGACCGACTCCTGCCTGCATATAGAGTATTAAGTTCATAAGAACAGAGTAACGCATTAAGCAAGATGCCATGATGTAGAGGGATAAACTCATGCAATATGATATAAACCCCATCTTGTTATCCTCGATCGCAACAATACAATACGTGTCTTGCAACCCTTTCTGTCACTGGGTAAGAACACCGCAAGATTGAACCCAAAGCTAAGCACTTCTCCCATGGCAAGAAAGACCAATCTAGTAGGCCAAACCAAACTGATAATTCGAAGAGACTTGCAAAGATAACTCAATCATACATAAAAGAATTCAGAGAAGATTCAAATATTATTCATAGATAAACTTGATCATAAACCCACAATTCATCGGATCTCGACAAACACACCGCAAAAAGAGCTTACATCGAATAGATCTCCACAAGAGAGGGGGATAACATTGTATTGAGATCCAAAAAGAGATAAGAAGCCATCTAGCTAATAACTATGGACCCGTAGGTCTGTGGTAAACTACTCACAACTCATCGGAGGGGCAAGGATGTTGATGTAGAAGCCCTCCATGGTCGATTCCCCCTCCGGCAGAGTGCCGGCGAAGGCTCCAAGATGGGATCTCGTGGATACAGGAGGTTATGGCGGTGGAAATTGTGTTTCGTGGTGCCCCAGGATGTTTTCGGGGTCCATAGGTATATATAGGAGGAAGAAGTACGTCGGTGGCTGCCCAAGGGGCCCACGAGACAGGGGGCGCACCCTACAGGGGGCGCGGCCCCTATCTCGTGGGGCCCTCGGAAGCTTCTTGACTTGCACTCCAAGCTCTTCGGATCATGTTCGTTCCAAAAATCACGCTCCCGAAGGTTTTATTCCGTTTGATATTCCTTTTCTTCGAAATACTAAAATAGGCAAAAAAACAGCAATACGGGCTGGGCCTCCGGTTAGTAGGTTAGTCCCAAAAATGATATAAATGTGTAAAATAAAGCCCATAAACATCCAAAAGGGGTAATATAATAGCATGGAACAATAAAAAATTATAGATACGTTGGAGACGTATCAGGTATCCAGATCCCGCTGTTGGTTATTGGCCGAAGAGATGTGTCGGTCATGTCTACATGATTCACGAACCTGTAGGGTCTACACACTTAAGGTTCGATGACGCTAGGGTTATAGGGAAGGTTTATATGTGGTTACCGAATGTTGTTTGGAGTCCCAGATGAGATCCCGGACATCATGAGGAGTTTCAGAATAGTCCGGAGGTGAAGATTTATATACGGGAAGTCATCATGCGGTCACCGAAAGTATTCGGGGGTTTGCCGGTATTGTACCGGGACCACCGAAGGGGTTCCGGGGGTCCACCGGGAGGGTCCATCTGCCCCGGAGGGCTCTATGGGCTGTATGTGGAAGGGAACCAACCCCTAAGTGGGCTGGGGGCCATTCCCCCCTAGGGCCCATGCGCCTAGGGTTTGGGGAAACCCTAAGGGGGGCGCCCTCTTGGCTTGGGGGGCAAGCCCCCTCCCCTTGGCAGCCGCCCCCTTCTAGATCTCATCTAGAGGGGCCGGCCCCCTTCCCCCTTCGCCCTATAAATAGAGGGGAGGAGGGAGGGCAACCGCACCTCATCCAAGGCGCATCCCTCCCCCTCTCCAACACCCCCTCCTCCTCCGTTTGAGCTTGGCGAAGCCCTACCGGAGAACCGCTCCTCCACCACCACCACGCCATCGTGCTGCTGCTGGAGTTGTCTTCCCCAACCTCTCCCTCCTTCTTGGTGGATCAAGGCGTGGGAGACGTCACCGGGCTGCACGTGTGTTGAACGCGGAGGCGCCGTTGTTCGGCGCTTAGATCAGAATCAACCGCGATCTGAATCGCTATGAGTATGACTCCTTCATCCGCGTTCTTGTAACGCTTCTATGTCGCGATCTTCAAGGGTATGAAGATGCACTCCCCTCTCTCTCGTTGCTAGTCTCTCCATAGATTGATCTTGGTGATGTGTAGATTTTTTTAATTTCTGCAACGATCCCCAACAATGGCCACGAGGAACGACACCCTCTTCTATACGGCTCACTGCTCACATCTTCCATAATTTCTAATTTCTTTCACCTGCCTTTGTCCCATAATATAAGACAATATAAAATGTTATTACATCCAATATGCACTTTATACTGTGGGACAGAGAGAGTATGTGATATTTTCCTTCTTGAAGTTGTTTGATTGGTTATATAGGCATAATCATGAGCTTAAACTCAAATTTTTCTTTTTGAGAAAACCTAAAACTAATCCGGACTGAGTGTTTTTGTTCTATAGATGATTTACTTGAACTGCATGTATTAACTTACAATTGTTCCAGTAATACATTCACGTCACATACATCTCGCCTTGCCATTGCCTTAGGGCATCTCCAATGCTAACCCTCAAATCGCCCACAACCGTCTGTACTGGTCGGTTCGGACATGTTTTACCATCCAACACGGTCCTGTATCGGTTCGCTCGATGGTCTGGACGTCCTTTTACCTGGAAACAAGAAGCAAGCCGAGGGAGCTTTGCGGGTGTCCAGACCGCTGCCACACAAACGTCCGACAACCCAGGCCCGCCCAAAAACCCTCTCCCTTGTCAACATGCTTTCTCGCCCCAAGCCAGCCACCCGACTCCTGAACATCAGCGTCGCATTCATGCCAGCCCAAGCGGAGGCGACCTCTCATTGGAGCTAGCATTGAAGAGACACGACTACTGAGAGTATTGCCCGCTGCACGCCCGCCTGCGCACGCCTTCTCTCTGCATTGAAAAGGGTTCCGTCTGCCGGTATACCTCCATTAGAACCGTGCGTGTGCCGAGAAACCTAATCTGACCAAAAATCCTTCGGCGAGCCGGACAACATTAAACACAACGCCGGTTGGATCCTTGCGTCCATCCCCTATTTAAACATGGCCAGATACCGGGAAAAACCACACCACACCTCTGCTCTCCAAGTCCTCCTTGCACCTCACTTTCCATGGTATCCGGCGAGCAGGAAAAGGAGTTCTCCGACATTAAAGGGCCTGGAGAGGATTGCTTCTGAGGAGTTGCTCGACCATTTTGTCAAGTTGTGGGAGCTGCTCCAACACATAGTGCTCTCTGATGTCCCCGACTCCATTCGATGGAGGTTCTCCGCTCATGGTTGCTACTATGTGGCCACCGCCTTCAAGGCTCAGTTTTTGGGCCGCAACTGCTCTCTGTGTGGAAGGGCAGGGCCGAGCCGAATGTTAGATTCCACCTCTGGTTAATGCTCCAGAAAAAAATCCGGACAGCTGATCGGCTTGCCACGAGGGGATGGCCACACACCGAGAAGTGCACGTTCTGTGACCAGATCATCAAGTCGGCTGCCCATCTTACTTTGACCAACCCTTTTGCCCTGGAGGTTTAGTTCTCCTTTCAGCAAAGTGAACCTAAGGCTACTATTGTTTCTTCTACCTCGATAACTATTAACGGTTGGTGGAGGAGGGTTTTGAATCTACGCAACAACCCAAATACACGCATGCAGATCACCTCGGTTGTTTACATCGCTTGGAATCTTTGGAAAGAGAGAAATAGATGGACTTTTGAAGGAAAGAGATGCTCCCCCGAGACTGTTGCTAGGCCAGACATGAAATAGCAATGTTCAAGGAGGCTATTTTGTGTTTCCTTCCTTTTTTGTTTCCTAAGTTTTTGTTCTTCGGAGTTTGTGGGTTCTTGATGCTCTGTACAACGACTGGAACCTCGATTCCATTTCCCCATCTTCTAGTATGGAAAGGCAGAACTACTGCCATGCACCTTAAAAAAAGGTTGTGGCTAAATGTCGTGCTGGCACAACTATGGATTCATGGCCGGATTCTTACCAATGACAACGCCTCCGTCAAGGGATTAGCTCATAACCAGATGTGTGACCAGGTTGAGGAGACCCCTCTGCGCCTCATCCTCAAGTGCCCATTTGCCAAGCTGGGAGGTGTGGCTGCTGGGGGCGGAGTTGTGTGAGTGCTTGACCTTGCTTCTAATGCGGACTACTGCCAAAACTTATAGAAATGTCATACAGGGAACAAAATAAAGTTTGAGTGCAAAACAGGAAGAAATTTTTACAAGGATAAAAAAGGAAACCAAATTTTAAGGAAGACCAAATAATGAATTCTCTCCTTGGAGAGTGTAATGCGGCCACCTCTGGTCCATCTTGGTGGAACGACCAACGCATCACCACCGCCATATACACATACATGTTGGAACTTGTGAAAGGGGCGAAATAGGCGGTTGTTTGAGCATTCTTCTCTGCAAGGCCCTGGAGTCATTCGTCTGATTAAGCAAGATTTTCTTTTGCTTGAGCCCACAACATCTTCTCATTGGCTTTCAGACTGAAAACGAATCACCACCTGAGCCTGACTAATGTTATCCCTGTATCATTATTCCTCAAGATGGGAATGGGCCGACCCGGCCCAGTAGCCCCAAGGTCAATATATGAGGCCATGGGTCGGCCCATTTTATTAAAAAATTATGGCCCCTTCGACCCATTGGGTATATGAGGCCGACCCAAGATCAAGATGAAAAATTCATGAATCCTGAGCACATTCTAAAGACAGGGAAGGCCAATGGGATAGCAAGCTGGGGATGGCGAGGTCGACGGCGACCGAGACGGCGAGCCTCAACGGTGACCGAGACGAACAAGAGGCTGGTTGCTTCGCTTCTGCATGCATGTACTAGTTCACGTGATAATGAATCAACCTGTATATCTGCCTGCTTCTTATATAGGGACGTCTCCAACCGAATGGATCCACTTTGGTCAGCTTCGCATATCATAGATGTTCTTGTGTACATGATCTAATTTGTGTACACGAGCGGCCAACAGCTATTATATAGTGTATAAAAAAAATAGTGTATATCGATTCAACTGGGTCGACCCGTCTGATCCATCGGGTCGCACGGTGCCGGCTCCATTGACCCGTATATCATTTGAAGGCCGACCCACTTAGCCCATTGGCCTCGATTTTTTGGGTCGGGTCAGTGACCCAACGGGTCGACCTGCATTCCCATCTTGAATTATTCCTTCTGAATACTACCTCCGTAAACTGCAAAAACATCTTATATTTTGGTATGGAGGGAGTACTATACAGGCAATAGTTGCCGCCCACCCAAACTGACTCATGTACTAGTACGTACACGCGGGACTTTTTCCTACCCTAGCCGCCGCCACCACCAGGCGACTAGGGAGGCGATCTCTTTCCTCCGATCTTCACCGGCCAGGGCGCTGGCCCCCTCTCCCTTCAGCTGCTCCGGTGGCAGGAGGGAGGGGGGACCCCGTTCCTTCGCTCCGTAGTTAGGTTTAGGATTTCTAGATCGTGGTGCGTCGTTGAGGTGACGGGAGCGGCTTCCGGACGAATAAATCTACCTCAACTCCACTCCCACACCGGTGGTGCCCTTCGTGGCGGCGTCTCGGAGTTGATGGCATCGTATCTCTGTCGATCCCACAGATCGGCAGCTTTAGGGTTCATGGATGGTGTTGGCGAGGCGGCGGCGGCGACTCCATCAGGTGTGTTTCTCCTTCTGCTCTGTCCCCATTGCTGTGATGTTGTCTCCGACGTCATGGTGAAGCAGAGAGGTTTTGTCATTCAGAAGTACGCACCGACGGTTCGGTGGTCTGTCTTTTTACTCTTTGGTGGCCGCTTCGGTGGCGTCGAAGGAAAAAGGCAGGCGCTGGTATTTTGCATAGGATTTTTCTATCTTTTCAGTCATGTATGATCGATGTTTACGTGTCTAGTAACATAATCTTTATTCTATACAAATGAAACACGTATTACCATGAAAAGAAAAGCAATCGTTGCCGGTTGCTAAAAGACTGGATTATATTTTCGTGGAGATGTTGTAACATTTTATTTTATTTTGACATCTGGAGATGTTGTAACATGATTGCAACTGGTATGCAAGATAAGTACTAACTGGCAATTACGCACACCAAGCCAACCACCCGGCATAGACCACGTATACAAAATAAAGAGTAGACTTCACACATGAGTGAAGAACGGCCTGTCAAACTCTTCAAACTCTAGCGTTGTATCGAATTGCTAACACACAAGCTCGTGCCTGTCTTCCACATCAAATTTATGCTCCGATTATTTCCGTCTCACGCTCACCGAGTATATCAGCTTACGACGACGGCTGCTCCGCGGTTGCCGAAGATTCCGCCTCTAAGGTGGGTGAATCAGAAGGCGTCTCCTCGGGCGCGGCCGCTTCCACGACAGGGGGGCTCGACTGGACCGAGAATGCCGCGGCGGCCGGCTGGAACTTGGCGACGTAGTAGCTGAGAGGCGGGCCGGAGTATTCCGTGGTCTGCACGGGCGGCTGGTTCTTGCTCACCTGGATGAGGATGGAGGCCGCCCCGGCGATGAAGATGAGGGCCAGCCCGCCCGTGAGCGCCGCGGTGTTCTCAGACCCATCGGACGACGTCCCCGCCGTGCCGGAGCTGATGGCGCTCTCCGCCACGTACACCGCCGGCTGCGCGCGCGCGCGAATACGCCGTCAGCTTGAGATGCCGAGAAGATGGAAGACAAGGCCAGAAGAAGAGTCTTCAGAAAGAATTGGTAGGAGTGCGTACCTCGATGGAGTAGATGTTGGTCTGGCCGGCGGTGTCCTTCTCGACGAGGCCGGTCCATCCTTTCTTCTTGGGAGGGAAGGTTCCCACGACCTTGGTCCTCTCCTCCGCCAGCCACTCCACGCTCAGGCTCCCGACCTGCGCAGGCACATATGCAAGCTCAGATAACAGCAGCAGCAACAACAACAAGAAGACAGTACATAAGGCGATTAGATAGGTCCCGTGCCTCCTTCTCTGGGGCGCACTCCACGTCGTTGCATTCGGAGTCGTCCGGAGACGAAGAAGCATTGCAGGACAGTGTCAAGAACCTGTTGCTGCCGTTGATTCCTCCTCCTCGCGGAATCGTAGCCTGCTGGGGCTTGCTGCTCCTGAGGAGCACGCAGCTGCTTGCAGAGAGCATGGATTGGGCAGGGCAAGCCATCTTCATCTTCTCTCAATTCTCTCAGTCTCGCTCGCTCGCTTGCTCTAGCCTTACACACACCAGAAAACGAGTGGGAGGATATGGCTGTGGACTCAGGAACACCACAGAATTGCAAGGTGTGGCCTCGGGGCTTTTGTGGAGATATTTATTTTTCTTTTGGCTTTTCCTCTCCGCTTACCTGCGTGTGGATGACCAGTCGTCCACGTTCTCTTGCTGGTTGCTACGGAATTTTCTCTAGAGCTGCCAACATTTCCGGCAGGTGATTTGGTGGAGACTGGCTCCAAATCTCTTCATCGTACGCGTCCGTTCGCGTCGCTCCTAGCGGTCGGCCCATCGGCTCTCATGTGCGTACGCTTTTTTTTGCAGGAAATTGGGAGCTTTTAATTTATTCAACCTTCAATCGCACCCACATGATCAGCCATCAAGCTAGTCATGAGGAA
>NC_041381.1:549708457-549784127 GCF_002162155.2 Triticum dicoccoides | reverse complement strand
GCATCCAGCAACTCGTCGCGTGCTTGTTTTGCACACGTGGGCCGAGTTGGAATTTCTCAATACATGTGGAATACAGAAAAAATGAAACGACGAGGCTAGCCCTTCAATCTCAGAAAGAATTGGCGCTATCAGAGAGCGGAAAAACTGTGTGAGTCCCAAAGGTGAACCAACTCTAAGCAATCCACTTCAAATACCACTTGTCATGACCGGAAAGACCATTACACACACGCATACATGCACGTCGTAACTAAATACACTTGGAGATCCTAGCTACTAGCCTAGTAGCGCGGGTCCACCATGCGGAAAACCCTCGGGTGACAGGGAAGGCGATCATGAGGGCGAATTTGCGCTAGGGTTTCTCTATGGGGGTGGTGTCTACTGCGGTAACCCGTGAGTCAGCGACAATGCTGATTCTAGGGCGGATCAGTGGCAAGAGTGTGTATCTGCTGGAGAAGCCATGTCAGATTAGAGAGGAAGCAGAGGCGTTGCGACCCCAAAAAAGTTGCCCACACCGAACATGAAGGCAGGGAATCCTCCCAATCTCCAGCTACTGGGAAATTCTCGGAGGAAGCAAAAAGCCTCTCTGGCGTCTAGGCGAGATGATCTTGACACATGAAGAACAAGAGGGACTAACATTTGAAGAACTAGACCCGAAGCAAGACCATGTTGCGAGGTGGTCGGTGGTGGGCAAAGTGTGCTCGCCGCACCCCGCTCAATATACATGCACTAGAGAAAACCATGCAGAGGGCTTGGGGTGCATCTTGAAGCACAATTGAAGGATATAGGGAGTAACATATTTGTGGTTCGGCTTGGAAGTGAAGGTGATTGGAAACACGTGTTGAGTAATGGACCATGGTAGTTCAATTTCAGTGTTATAGTCATCAAGGATTATGAAGGAAATATTCGGCCGTTGGATATGGTCTTCGATACTATTGAAGCATGGGTTTGAAAGGCTGATCTCCCATTGGACAAGCGGTGTGAAGATTTTGGTAGAACTCTTGGGAACTGGCTAAAGGAAGTGGATCGAGCTGATGTTGGTAAAGGTGGAATGGCACGAGCGAAATATATTCGTGATTGTGCCAATATTTCCGCGTATGATGGTCAAAATATCTTTGTTTCTGGCTTGAATCTTCACAAGAAGATCGAGTCTGGACGTGGGTTGACTTTTGCTATGAATGGATCCCTTAGTTCTGTTCTGAATGTTGGAGACTGTTACATGTCGATGGAGTTTGTGAGCCGCTAGTCGACTCTCCAGCAAATGGGGAGAATGATTTCATGCTTTCCCAAGGCATAGTATAGCACAAAAGAGTAACTCCCACGGGGGAGCTACGAGCAGCAATAACAGCAAGGGGAATTCATGGATTGGAGATAGTGACTGTGGTGGCTAGGGCATGCTACTATTCGAGATATACCTACTAAGCGGAACCTCTGCCGTGAATTTACCCTGTCAGCCGACTTCCACACTGGCGATGGGCGCGGTCCTAATCGCGAAGAAGTGTGTATCCCAAACAAGGAGAAGCATATAAGAGATGGACGTGATGGAAAGGACCTATGGGAGAAGTTAAACAACAAGAGGGAAAAGGACATGATACGCGACCTAAAGCAACGCCGGGCTGGTAGAGCTCAAGAGTTTGAACGCAAGTCTGACCAGAGGGGGAAGTAGATTCAGCCAGCACCGGGGTTCTTGCGGGAGGGTGACAGATGAAGGGGTACATACGTGAAGAGGCTTATGATGGACTATGAAGATTCTCTAAGCAGGAGGAAAGTGTATCAAGAGAAACCAAGAGATAGAAAGAGGAGGCCGAAACAGCTATGGGTGGTGAAAGGAGACAAGAACAGGCAGGTTACACATGATGCGTTCATTCGTGATGCGAGGCAAAAAAACATCCTCGGTATTTGACAGCATCTCTGAAAAGGATGGCAGACCCTACGACGCAGGACCGCTAGGACAAATGAATATATTGGTCTGGAATCATCGAGGACATGGTTGGACTTGACAGTTGGCGAGCTTAGGGACCTGATTAGGTCATACCACACAACAATGGTGTTTTTGGATGAAACAAATAGAAATCAAGGGAGATGGAGAAGTTAAAATGGAGTGTCTTTTAGAGAAGGGGTGGCGGTGAATTGTGTAGGCACGAGTGGAGGGATTGCTCTTTGATGGAGGGATAGTGTGCATGTCATGGTCAGGCCTTGGTGCCAATATTTTTTTTAGATACAAAAACTGTTTTCAAGGGAAGGCCTATAGATTTGCTTGTTTATATGGGGAATCCTAGACTGATCTAAGGCAAAAATTGTGGGATGCCATAAGATACTTCAGGAGGTAGGACAGTTAACCGTGGATCTGTGTAGGAGATTTTAATGAAGCTCATTGTCAATCTGAGCAGGCAAGGGGGACCCAAAGACTTTTCACAAATGGATTACTTTCGGGAATGCTTAGACGACAACAGTCTAACAGACCTAGGATATTCGGGGTACCTGTACACGTGGTATAATAAACTAGAAGGAGACGAGAATGTCCAAGTCAGGCTAGACCACGCCAAATGCAACAATGGGTTCCTTAGACTATTCCCAGATACAACTGTTGAACATGTGATTACGGAGGAGTCAGACCACGTTGTGTTTGTTATCCATGTGAGGGAGATAGCTCCCTGCCCTATCAAGGGGGTTTGATGATTTTGTTTTGAGAAAATGTGGACAAGGAATGGACAATATGACAATTTGGTGTCCGAGGCGTGGAATGGATCAAGATCTAGCGGTCAATAGCTAGAAAGGTTACGTGAAAGGTTGCAGCGAGTCACATCAAACATGCAGTTGTGGGCCCGCACCGTTTCAGTCCGGTTTGTTGACATATTAGCAGGTTAAAATAACAACTCAAAGACGCAAAGGAGTGAGCGCTCGGGACTAGTTTCTCACAGGAGATCTGTGACCTTCTGGATCAGCTCAAAGAAATTTATGAGAGAGAAGGCATTATGTACAAACAAAGAACTCGCTTGGGCTGACTAAAGGACGACGATCAGAATACTAAATATTTTCAAAATAGAGCTTTTCACCGCAAAAGAAAAAACACTGTCAAGAGCTTTGTTGCGCAAGGATGGGAGTCGATGCATGGTAGCCGAGGAGATGAGAGGATGTGGATGAGCTGCTGAGTCTGATCGATGGTGTTGTTAAGCGCAATATGAATGCATAGCTTACTACTTTGATCACCGGTGAGGAAATCGAGCCAACACTATTCCAAATGGGTGCAACAAAAGCACCGGGCCTGATGGCCAACCGGCTATGTTCTATTAGAGAAACTGTTCTCTGGTATGTGATACGTCTCCGTCGTATCTACTTTTTCAAACACTTTTGCCCTTGTTTTGGACTCTAACTTGTATGATTTGAATGGAACTAACCCGGACTGACGCTGTTTTTAGCAGAATTGCCATGGTGTTATTTTATGTGCAGAAAACAAAAGTTATCGGAATGACCTGAAACACCATGAAATATCTTAGAATAAATAATAAAAAATCCTCGCCCAAGATGAAGACCGGGGGGCCCACACCCTGTCCACAAGGGAGGGGGGCGCGCCCCTCCCCCCTGGGCGTGCCGCCCTACCTCGTGGGCCCCCTGGTGGCCCTCTGACGCCAACTCCAACTCCATATATTGGCTTCGGGGAGAAAAAAAATCAGAGAGAAAGTTTCATCGCGTTTTACGATGCGGAGCCGCTGCCAAGCCCTAATCTCTCTCGGGAGGGCTGATCTGGAGTCCGTTCGGGGCTCCGAAAAGGGGGATTCATCGCCGTCGTCATCATCAACCATCCTCCATCACCAATTTCATGATGCTCACCACCGTGCATGAGTAATTCCATCATAGGCTTGCTGGAAGGTGATGGGTTGGATGATATTTATCATGTAATCGAGTTAGTTTTGTTAGGGTTTGATCCCTAGTATCCACTATGTTCTGAGATTGATGTTGCTATGACTTTGCTATGCTTAATGCTTGTCACTAGGGCCCGAGTGCCATGATTTCATATCTGAACCTATTATGTTTTCATGAATATATGTGTGTTCTTGATCCTATCTTGCAAGTCTATAGTCACCTACTATGTGTTATGATCCGGCAACCTCGAAGTGACAATAATCGGGACCACTCCCGGTGATGACCATAGTTTGAGGAGTTAATGTATTCACTATGTGCTAATGCTTTGTTCCGGTTCTCTATTAAAAGGAGGCCTTAATATCCCTTAGTTTCCAATAGGACCCCGCTGCCATGGGAGGGTAGGACAAAAGATGTCATGCAAGTTCTTTTCCATAAGCACGTATGACTATTTACGGAATACATGCCTACATTACATTGATGAATTGGAGCTAGTTCTGTGTCACCCTATGTTGTAACTGTTACATGACGAACCACATCCGGCATAATTATCCATTACTGATCCGGTGCCTACGAGTTTTCCATATACTGGTTCTCGCTTATTTAGTTTTCCGTTGCTACTGCTACAATCACTACAAAATACCAAAAACATTACTTTTGCTGTCTTTACTTTTGTTACCGTTACCACCACTATCATATTACTTTGCTACTAAACACCTTGCTGCATATATTAAGTTTCCAGGTGTGGTTGAATTGACAAGTTAGCTGCTAATACTTGAGAATATTCTTTGGCTCCCCTTGTGTCGAATCAACAAATTTGGGTTGAATACTCTACCCTCGAAAACTGTTGCGATCCCCTATACTTGTGGGTTATCAAGACCTTTTTCTGGCACCGTTGTCGGGGAGCATAGCTCTATTCTTTGAGTCACTTGGGATTTATATCTGCTGGACACTATGAAGAACTTGAAAGACGCTAAGACAGAAATTTATCCCTCAACTACGAGGGGAGGTAAGGAACTGCCATCTAGCTCTGCACTTGATTCACTTTCTGTTATGAGTAAGCTAGCGACACCTAAACCTTCTACTGCTATGAATTCTGATATGTCGCATGTTATTGATGATGCCACTTCTGCTATGCATGATACTTATGATGAAACTACTTCTATGCTTGATACTACTATGCCCCTTGGTGAATTTCTAGATGAACAAATTTCTAGGTCTAGAGAAAGAGAAATTATTGAAGCTGAACACGATGATGTTAGTGATGATGAAAATATGCCTGCTATTCCTGAGGGCTATCTTTTTAATGCTGAATCTATTGAAGCTATTCTTGCTTGCCAGGATAGTCTTGAACGTAAGAGGTTGCTAGTTAAGTGGAGTAAAGAATCTTTTAGAGATAGGATGAGACCCGACCCTGCTTTTGCTACCTCACCTATCTGTGTTCCCGATCAGGATTATTATGATTTTTCTGTTGATCCAGATATAATTACTTTGGTTGAATTTGATCCTTTTTATGGCTATGAATCTGAAACTGTTGTGGCACATCTTCGTAAGTTAGATGATATAGCTGCCCTGTTTACTAATAATGAGAGATCGCGCTACCTTTATTTACTCAAAATATTTCCGTTCTCATTAAAGGGTGATGCTAAGAAATGGTTTAATTCTCTTGATCCTGGTTGTGTGCAAAGTCCCCAGGATATGATTTATTACTTCTCTGCTAAATATTTCCCTGCTCATAAGAAACAAGCTGCTTTGAGGGAAATATACAACTTTGTGCAAATTGAAGAAGAGAGCCTCCCACAATCTTGGGGGAGGCTTCTCAAGTTACTTAGTGCTTTGCCTGATCATCCTCTTAAGAAACCTGAAGTACTCGATATCTTTTATAATGGACTAACCTATGCTTCCAAAGATTACCTGGATAGTTGTGCTGGTTCTCTTTTCAGGGAAAGAACACCGGATGAAGCTGAAATTCTATTGAATAATATGTTGGCAAATGAAAATAATTGGGCACCTCCCGAGCCAACTCCCGAGCCAGCCCCAGAGCCAATTACTGAGGCTATCCCTAAACCAACTCCGAAGAAGAGAGGTGTTCTATTTCTCAGTCCCGAAGATATGAAAGAGGCAAAGAAATCCATGAAAGAAAAAGGTATTAAAGCCTAAGATGTTAAGAATTTACCTCCTATTGAAGAAATACATGGTCTTAATTTACCGCCTATTGAAGAAGTGTATGATCTCAATTACTTATTTACTGAAGAACCTCCCAATATCCCGACGCAGGTAGTAAAGGTAAATTCTCTCTATAGATATGATAAGGCTGAAGTCCCTCCTACTAAAATTGCTAGTCAGTGCTTGGATGAGTTTGATGACTTTATGTTTAAGCAAGATGACTTTAATGCTTATTTTGGTAGACAATTAAAATAGAATACCTTTATGATTAAACGCTTGAGTGCTTATATGGCTAATATTAGAGGTGAACTTAAACTTGTTAGCAAACATGCTTCTATGGTTACCACTCAAGTAGAACAAGTACTTAAAGCTCAGAAATAAGTGCTTGATGAAATGAATAGTAAGAAAAATGATTATGCTGTTAGAGTAGCTACTAGAACTGGTAGAATGACTCAGGAACCTTTGTATCCTGAAGGCCACCCTAAGAGAATCGAGCAAGATTCTCAGAGAAATAATATTGATGTACCTAGTTCTTCTAAAAGGAAGAAAAAGAAAAATGATAGGACCTTGCAAACTTCTAGTGAACCTATCGCCGAACCACCTGAGAATCCAAATGATATCTCTGTTTCTGATGCTGAAACACAATCAGGTGACAAACATGAACCTAGTGATAATGTTAATGATAATGTTCATGATGATACTCAACCTAGTAATGATAATGATGTAGAAGTTGAACCTGCTGTTGATCTTGATAACCCACAATCAAAGAATCAACGTTATGATAAAAGAGATTTTGTTGCTAGGAAACATGGTAAAGAAAGAGAACCATGGGTTCAGAAACCCATGCCTTTTCCTCCGAAATCATCCAAGAAAAAGGATGATGAGGATTTTGAGTGCTTTGCTGAAATGATTAGACCTAGCTTTTTGTGTATGCGATTAACTGATGTGCTCAAAACACCTCCTTATGCTAAGTATATGAAGGATATCATAACAAATAAAAGAAAGATACCGGAAGCTGAAATTTCCATCATGCTTGT
This sequence comes from Triticum dicoccoides, assembly GCF_002162155.2. Classification (NCBI taxonomy): domain Eukaryota; kingdom Viridiplantae; phylum Streptophyta; class Magnoliopsida; order Poales; family Poaceae; genus Triticum; species Triticum dicoccoides. Next base: position 549,777,066 of record NC_041381.1, on the reverse strand, counting down.
TAATTATACTTTTAAGGGTGGAATACCAAAGAAACTTGGAGATCCAGGAGTACCTACTATACCATGCTCCATTAAAAGAAATTATGATAAAACTGCTTTATGTGATCTTAGAGCCGGTGTTAGTGTTATGCCTCTCTCTTTATATCGTAGACTTGACTTGAATAAGTTGACACCTACTGAAATATCTTTGCAAATGGCTAATAAATCAACTGCTATACCTGTCGATATTTGTGAGGATGTGCCTGTTGTAGTTGCAAACGTTACTATTTTAACAGACTTTGTTATTCTTGATATTCCCGAGGACGATAGTATGTCTATTATTCTTGGAAGACCTTTCCTTAATACTGCAGGGGTTGTTATTGATTGCAACAAAGGCAATGTCACTTTTCATGTTAATGGTAATGAGCATACGGTACACTTTCCGAGGAAACAACCTCAAGTTCAGAGTATCAACTCTATTGGAAAAATTCCATCGATTATATTTGGAGGTTTTGAATTCCCTCTCCCTACTGTCGAGAAGAAATATGACATACTTATTATTGGGGATGTCCATATCCCCGTTGAGGTAACATAGTGTTATTCGAAATTTCTCCGGTTTCATGTTAATCGAAATGGGTTTGTTAACAAGACTTGATCAACCTTGTTAGTGGATTCTTTTTGATGAGCATGAGATGGATGAAACTAGAAGCACAACCTTCTGTACCCTCTTTATATTTTCTGTTACTTAGTAGAAATAAAGTAAAATAGTATTTTTCTGTCTGTTTCCTGATTTATCCGTGCAATATAAAAATATCCCAAAAATAAAAGTCCTCAGAATGCCATGCCAATTTAATATGATTTTTTCAGGAATATTTAAGGATTTTTAGTGCAAAAATCACCGTGGGGGGAGCTGCCACCTGGCCACGAGGGTGGAGGGCGCGCCCCCTGCCTCGTGGGCCCACGGTGGCCCTCCTCCACTTATCCTTGCACCCATCTTCTTCCTCTGCCTCGCACAAACCCGAAAAACCAACTCAAGCTCGTGTTCCAGCAACTTTTGCTGTGATTTTCGATCTCCTTGCTCAAAGCACCTCTCGCAAAACTGCTTGGGGAGATTGTTTCTTGGTATGTGACTCCTCCATTGGTCCAAATAGTTTTTGTTCTAGTGCTTTATTCATTGCAAACTTGTGCTACATAAGTGACCATGTTCTTGAGCTTGCATGTCAAATTTATATGGTTCCAAGTAGTTCTAATGCTTGATATATGCTCTAGGCACTTGTATGAGTAGTTGCTATCAGTTTTATTGAAGTTGGTTCACTTTTGTTTGAAGTTACTAAAAATTTCAGATTATTTCAGAAACAATGAAGAGACTTTTGAGGGGCTCGTCGAGCCGAAGCTCGAAGGAAAAACAAAAGGAAGAAGAGCAGAAGCCCAAATTTAATTTGCCTCGCACCGCGGAGGTCCGGTCGTGTGAATGGCCTTCCGATGACTTCTTGAGGAGTGTTGGTATTTATGAGGATTTCTATCTATTAATTGAGAACGCCGGCCTCACCAACGTTCTCCACGACCAACGTCATAAGTATCTCTTACTCACAAATACCTTTGTGCAGAACTTCTACTTCTTCCCTAAGAAATCACCTCCAACAGTAGAGTTCCATTTATATGACGTTGTTAAGGAAATGCCATTAGCTGAATTTTGTGAGGTTTGCAAAATACCTTTTGAGGGTTCTTTAGATGAACCACACCATAATGAAGTAGAAGCTTTTATTAACACTATCACTGTGGGAGAAACTAGGAAGGTTTCTGATGCAAGAATTACTAGCATACATTTCCCTGTTTTATGCTACTTTACTTTATTTGCTAGTCGCTGCTTGATTGGACGCGGGAACTGTGGGAACCTTAGTATTCCTGATATTATTATTTTGTTCCATGGTTTATACCGCAATAACTCTGTTAGTTTGGGTGGAATTGTTGCTAGACGGTTAAGTATGAACCGTACTAAGGGCCCCATCTTTGGAGGCATTTATGCTTCGTGCCTAGCTGAATATTTTGAAATACCTATTAGGCATGAGGAGAAAGAAGAAACAGCGCTGCCCCGTGCTTATTTAGATTATAAGAGTATGATAGAGCACGATTTTCTTGTTAAGAATCGCGAAGGGGCGCTTAAATATAAATTGTACTTTGATAAACTTCACCCTGAGACTATTACTTTGCCTGCTCTCTCTTTGTTTAACTTGTCTGCAGGTACTTTCATTGTTCCGTGGGCGGCTGTTCAAGCCTATCAGAATCCTACACCGGCCCCGGAATCGGAGCCACAAGATGAGCCTCCACGAATGTCTGTTTATTCTTGGGATCCTAAGGCGGTTGCCAGTCAGTGGCAATCAGAGTCCTCTTCATCACATTATGATCCCAATTATTCTTCATCGCAGTACGACCCCAGCTACACCTATGGGTATCCGCCAGGCTATCCTTGGCAATAGACCAACTTAGGCCACAAGCCTAAGCTTGGGGGAGTACGTATTTCCCACCGACATTACATTCATGTTCACACACACTCATTGCTAGATGTCGGTGCTCATACTCTTTCACTGTAATATCCATGCTAGTTTATTTTCCTTTTTCCTGCCTTCTTCTTCTATGTTTAATAAACCTTAGAAAAACCAAAAAAAATAGTAGTAGTTTATTCTTCCTGCTGCAGTAGTAATAATTAAAAAGAAAAACCCAAAAATATTTCTTGTTCTTCTTTTTGCTTGTTGGGAGCTTTCCCGTGTAAATCGTTTTTATTTTTCTTTTCCTTTCTTTGGGGGTCGAGAAGACCATATTGAAAATGCTTAGTGGCTCTCATATGCATTATTGTTTATCTAACTTAGAGCCCATACTACTTGTCTTCTCTCTTGAGTTGAATGCTTGCAGATTCCAGCTTAGTCCAATGCACGTGCACTCTTATTATTTTACACACCGTTCGGTCGTGCAAGTGAAAGGCCATAATGATGACATATGATGGACTTATTGGGATGAGAAAAGCTGGTATGAACTCGACCTCTCTTGTTTTTGTAAATATGATGATTCATTGTTCCTGATTCAGCTATTATGAAGTAAACATATTTGCAATGACATTTAGAGATTATAGTTGCTTGTGCCATGCTTGATTAGCTTTGAGTTATAATGGTTTACCTTGCTTGCCAACATGCTATTAGAATGATTATGATATGGTATGATGGGATGGTATCCTCCTTTGAATGAATTGAGTGACTCGACTTGGCACATGTTCATGCATGTAGTTGAATCAAATCAACATAGCCTTCATGATATTTATGTTCATGGTGGATTATATCCTACTCATGCTTATATTCGGTGTAAATTAATTTTAATGCATGTTTACGAATGTTGTCACTCTCTCAGCTGGTCGCTTCCCAGTCTTTTGCTAGCCTTCACCTGTACTAAGCGGGAATACTACTTGTGCATCCAAACTCCTTAAACGCCAAAGTTGTTCCATATGAGTCCACTATACCTTCCTATATGCGGTATCTACCTGCCGTTCCAAGTAAATTTGTATGTGCCAAACTCTAAACCTTCAAATAAACATTCTGTTTTGCATGCTCGAGCAGCTCATGTGCAACTAGGGCTGCCTATATCTTCCATGCCAGGTGGATTATTCTCAAGAGGAGTGGACTCCGCTCCTCATTCACGAGAAAGGGCCAGTAACCGGGATACCCAGTCCCATGATCCAAAAAGATCAAAGCAAATCAAAATAATTAAACAAAACTCCCCCTGGGACCCGTTGAATGTTGGAGGCACTTGTTGTTTCGAGCAAGCCATGGATTGATGCTTGTGGAGGAGGGGGAGTATAAACCTTTACCATTCTGTTTGGGAACTGCCTATAATGCATGTAGTATGGAAGATACAACCATCTCATAGTTGTTGCGTTGACAGTGAAAGTATGCCTCTCAAAATATAATTTATCTCTATTTCAAAATCAAGCTCTGGCACCTCTACAAATCCCTGCTTCCCTCTGCGAAGGGCCTATCTATTTACTTTTATGTTGAGTCATCACCCTTCTTATTAAAAAGCACCCGCTGGAGAGCACACTATCGTTTGCATTCATTATAATTGGTTTATATTGGGTATGACTTGACTGGATCTCTTTTACCATGAATTACAATGTTTAGTCAGTCCTTGATCTTTAAAAGTGCTCTGCATTTATGTTTTGCCGTCTCAGAAAGGGCTAGCGAGATACCATTTTGTTATATCATGTTATGATTATTTTGAGAAAATGTTGTCATCCGAGTTTTATTATTATGGCTCGCTAGCTGATTATGTTATTGATATGAGTAATTGTGAGACCTACGTGTTATTGCGAGTATGGTTAGTTCATAATAATTGCTGAAACTTGAATGCTGGCTTTTCATGTTTACAACAACAAGAGCAAACAGAGTTTGTAAAAGTTTTTCTTTTTCTCTTTCAGTTTGTCAACTGGATTGCTTGAGGACAAGCAAGGGTTTAAGCTTGGGGGAGTTGATACGTCTCCGTCGTATCTACTTTTCCAAACACTTTCGCCCTTGTTTTGGACTCTAACTTGTATGATTTGAATGGAACTAACCCGGACTGACGCTGTTTTCAGCAGAATTGCCATGGTGTTGTTTTATGTGCAGAAAACAAAAGTTCTCGGAATGACCTGAAACACCACGGAATATCTTAGAATAAATAATAAAAAATCCTCGCCAAAGATGAAGACCAGGGGGCCTACACCCTGTCCACGAGGGTGGGGGGCGCGCCCCTCCCCCTAGGCACGCCGCCCTACCTCGTGGGCCCCCTGGTGGCCCTCTGATGCCAACTCCAACTCCATATATTGGCTTTCGGGGAGAAAAAAATTGGAGAGAAAGTTTCATCGCAGTTTACGATACGGAGCCGCTGCCAAGCCCTAATCTCTCTCGGGAGGGCTGATCTGGAGTCCGTTCGGGGCTTCGGAGAGGGGGATTCGTCGTCGTCGTCATCATCAACCATCCTCCATCACCAATTTCATGATGCTCACCGCCGTGCGTGAGTACTTCCATCGTAGGCTTGCTGGACGGTGATGGGTTGGATGAGATTTATCATGTAATCGAGTTAGTTTTGTTAGGGTTTGATCCCTAGTATCCACTATGTTCTGAGATTGATGTTGCTATGACTTTGCTATGCTTAATGCTTGTCACTAGGGCCCGAGTGCCATGATTTCAGATCTGAACCTATTATGTTTTCATGAATATATGTGTGTTCTTGATCCTATCTTGCAAGTCTATAGTCACCTACTATGTGTTATGATCCGGCAACCCGGAAGTGACAATAATCGGGACCACCCCCGGTGATGACCATAGTTTGAGGAGTTCATGTATTCACTATGAGCTAATGCTTTGTTCTGGTTCTCTATTAAAAGGAGTCCTTAATATCCCTTAGTTTCCAATAGGACCCCGCTGCCACGGGAGGGTAGGACAAAAGATTTCATGCAAGTTCTTTTCCATAAGCACGTATGACTATTTAAGGAATACATGCCTACATTACATTGATGAACTGGAGCTAGTTCTGTGTCACCCTATGTTGTAACTGTTACATGACGAACCACATCCGGCATAATTATCCATCACTGATCCGGTGCCTACGAGTTTTCCATATACTGGTTCTCGCTTATTTACTTTTCCGTTGCTACTGCTACAATCACTACAAAATACCAGAAACATTACTTTTGTTGTCTTTACTTTTGTTACCGTTACCACCACTATCATATTACTTTGCTACTAAACACCTTGCTGCAGATATTAAGTTTCCAGGTGTGGTTGAATTGACAACTCAGCTGCTAATACTTGAGAATATTCTTTGGCTCCCCTTGTGTCGAATCAACAAATTTGGGTTGAATACTCTACCCTCGAAAGCTGTTGCGATCCCCTATACTTGTGGGTTATTAGTATGTGATGATGTTTGTGATGCGGTTTGCGACTTTCTTGTAAGAGTTGCAATGCTGAACACATTCAACGATCCTATTATTGTCATGATCTTGAAATTTAACTCACCGGAGTTTCTATCTCAATTCCACCCAATAAGTCTATGCAACATGTTATACAAACTTGCGGTGAAGGTGTTGGCAAACTGACTCAAAGGAATTTTACTTGTGATCTCAGAAGAACAAAGCGCCTTTGTGCCTGGGCAGTTAATCACTAACAATGCCATTGTTGCATATGAGTGTGTCCACATGATTAGAACCCGGAAGAGGAAGAACGCATTGTGTGTCATGAAACTGGATAGGATAAAGGCCTACGACAGAGTCGAGTGGTCGTTTCTAGAGCAGATGTTTTCATGCTTTGGTTTCTCTCAGGGGGTTGATAACCATGATTGTGATGTGTGTGATGACAAAAAGGTTTTCTATAAAACTAATTGGTGAATATTCAGAGAGTTTTCTTCCTTCTAGAGGCCTTGGGCAGGGAGACCCATTATCCCTCTATTTATTTTTCTTCTATGTTGAAGGTTTTTCCGCTCTTTTGCGGCAAGCTCAACAAGAAAAGAGATCTCTGTGACATCTCGGCTTAATAGGAATGATACTACTCATATCAACAAGGAGCACCTTTTTCAGGAGCCCACCCGAAAGGAACCTCAAAGTTAAGTGTGTTTGGCTTGGAGCAATTTGATGATAGGTGACCGATTGGGAAGTTGATCTTGGTGCACACGAGTGATGTGAAATTATGCAACAAAGACTAGTGTTGGTCTGTGGGGGCTAATCTAGATCAAGGCGCAATGGCCAGGTATAGGTTGGTTCGGTAAGGGTGTTACAATTGGTATGAGAGCCGGCCCTTGTGGTTACAAGGGCGTGTGCAGGTCGTGTTGGGGATCGTTGCAGAAATTAAAATTTTCTATACATCAACAAGATCAACCTATGGAGAAACTAGCGACGAGAGAGAGGGGAGTGCATCTTCATACCCTTGAAGATCGCGACACAGAAGCGTTAGAAAAATGCGGATGAAGGAGTCGTACTCGTAGCGATTCAGATCGCGGTGGATTCTGATCTAAGCGCCGAACAATGGCACCTCCGCGCTCAACACACGTGTAACCCGGTGAAGCCTCCTGCGCCTTGATCCAGCAAGGAGGAGGGAGAGGTTGAGGAAGAAGGCTCCGGCAACAGCACGACAGCGTGGTGGTGGTGGAGCAGCGGTTCTCCGGCAGGGCTTCGCCAAGCTCAAATGGAGATGGAGAGGTGTTGGAGAGGGGGAGGGCTGCGCCTTGGATGTGGTGCGGTTGCCCTCCCTCCTCCCCTCTATTTATAGGGTGAAGGGGGAAGGGGGACAGCCCCTCTAGTTGAGATCTAGAGGGGGGCGGCTGAAAGAACGAGGATGTCGCCTAGAGGGGGGGTGAATAGGCGCTTTAAAATAATTATGGTTTAGGCTTGAACAAATGCGGAATAAACCTAGCGGTTAATTTGTCAAGCACAAAACCTACAACAACTAGGCTCACCTATGTGCACCAACAACTTATGCTAAGCAAGATAAGCAACTACGTGATAGCAAGATATATGACAAAGAACAATATGGCTATCACAAAGTAAAGTGCATAAGTAAAGGGGCTCGGGTAAGAGATAACCGAGGCACGCGGAGACGACGATGTATCCCGAAGTTCACACCCTTGCGGATGCTAATCTCCGTTTGGAGCGGTGTGGAGGCACAATGCTCCCCAAGAAGCCACTAGGTCCACCGTAATCTCCTCACGCCCTCGCACAATGCAAGATGCCGTGATACCACTAAGGGACCCTTGAGGGCGGTCACCGAACCCGTAGAAATGGCGACCCTTGGGGGAGGTCACCGGTACCCGTACACTTTGGCAACCCTTGGGGGCGGTCACCGGTACCCGTCAAATTGCTCGGGGCGATCTCCACAACCTAATCGGAGACCCCGACGCTTGCCCGGAGCTTTACACCACAATGATTGAGCTCCAAACACCACCAACCGTCTAGGGCACCAAGGCACCCAAGAGGAACAAGCTCTAGGGTGCCCAAACACCCAAGAGTAATAAGCTTCTCAAACTTCACTTCCACGTATCACCGTGGAGAACTCAAACCGATGCACCAAATGCAATGGCAAGGACACACGGAGTGCCCAAGTCCTTCTCTCCCAAATCCCACCAAAGCAACTAATGCTAGGGAGGAAAATGAGAGGAAGAACGAAAGAAGAACACGAAGAACTCCAAGATCTAGATCCAAGGGGTTCCCCTCACTTAGAGGAGAAAGTGATTGGTGGAAACGTGGATCTAGATCTCCTCTCTCTTTTCCCTCAAGAACTAGCAAGAATCCATGGAGGGATTGAGAGTTAGCAAGCTCGAAAAAGGTCAACAATGGGGGAAGAACATGAGCTCAAAGGATTAGGTTCATTGGGGAAGAAGACCCCCTTTTATAGGACCTCCCGAATCCAACCGTTATGTGCTCAGGTCGTGCACAAGCGGTACTACCGCTTGGAGGAGCGGTACTACCGCTTAGCACGGTCAAAACAGCCCAAACGAGAGAGAAAACACGAGATTTTGGTCTGGGGCGGTACTACCGCTTAGGAGCCACGGTAGTACTGCTCTGGAGCGGTACTACCGCTCAGGAGCAGCGGTAGTACCGCTCTGGAGCGGTAGTAAAAAATTACATCCGCTCTAGTCGCGGTAGTACCGCTGCAGCCTTTACCAAAACAGCCACAACTTTTGCAAACGGACTCCGAATTCAACGAGACCAAGTTTGTTGGAAAGCTAACGACATGGGCTAACACAATATTGATATAAATATCAAGAATAAGCAAATGAGAAAAGTCCCATAAGAAAATGGTGAGAACCTTTCATCGGATAAGACCGGTAAAACCTCCAACACCGAAAACATCATAGAAGACGCATGCGAACTCCGTTTTCGATGAACTCAAGCTTGTCATCAAGATGACCATAAGCTCTAAGACTCACAAAGATAACCAAACAAGAACCAAGAAACATGATGCAAGGATGCAATGGTTTGAGCTCTCTACTAACGATACGATCAAGCTACCAACTTGAGAGCCCCCTTGATAGTACGACAAATGATCCTATAACTCGGTCTCCCAACTACCACCACAAGACCGGTAAAATAGAAAATCTATCAAGGGAAAACCTTTGCCTTGCACATGGTCCACTTGAGCTAGATGAAGACGATCTTGACTCCCTCAAGTTGGACCACCTTTCTTGATTGCGTTGGCTCGATGAAGACTAGATGATTGCTCCCCCATAGTTCACTATGGGTGAGCCACTCTTCGGCACATCTTCACAAGTCCATTGACACCACAATGGATGGCAAGATTCAAGCACTTGATCTCTTCGTGATGCTCCACTTGAACTTGCACACGGCAATCTTGATGACGATCACCACTTGATGTCATCCTTTCCATGGGTTGTATGATATCTTCCTCTTGACGCAAGCCCATGGATACGTACCTAACCCCACATATAACTCTCACATAGACCATGGGTTAGTACATAAAGTGTAATGGACAATGCTTACCATACCATGGGATCACTTGATCCCTCTCGGTACATCTTCTATGCTTTGTGAGTTGATCAACTTGATTCACTCTTGACTTAGTCTTGATCAACCTTGAATCTTTGCAACTCTCTTCATTTGGATGATGTCTTGAAGGTAAACATGAATGATCACACAACCTTCTTCTTCAAGACATGCTTGCAATAAGCTCAACACTCGCATGACCAATCTTTGGATAATTCCTTAATAGCACCTTGGTCAACTCAAAAACTCCTTGAAACCAACACATGGACTTCAAGAAAAGCCTATGGACAAATCCTTCAAATACAACTCAAGACAACCATTAGTCCATAGAGATTGTCATCAATTACCAAAACCAAACATGGGGGCACCGCATGTTCTTTCAATCTCCCCCATTTTGGTAATTGATGACAATCACTTTCAAGAGAGTTTATATATGGAATTATGCATCACCATGCAATGCAACAACTAATAGTGCATGCGAATGAGATGCAAATGCTAAGGAACAAAAACAAAGCAAGAAGAGATAACTCTCTAAACTTCTCCACAAAACTCTCTGAAACTTCTCCCCCATTGGCATCGATTGCCAAAATGGGCGAAAATCTAAGAAGGCCAATATAAATTGTGGTCCTCCATAAATTGTGTATTTCTCAATAAGAGAGTGGAATGCAATACACATACCCAACTGCCAATACTTGGAGGAAGACAAACTATATTGATGCCCAAAGATTGCAACAAAAAGATATGCCACAAAGACATAACAAAGAGAGACACAAGCAATCAGAAGATACCAATTGAAGCAAGCAATCAACGGATATCAATTGAACCAACTAGACCAATGATCCTACATGCCACAAGAATAAAGATATTATGAAAAGCGCAAATGAGTGTTCTAAAGAAACTAGAGAAGCTCCCCATGATTTGTGCACACATAAGAATTTTTGTATTTGAATACAAAGTGCACAAAATAGGATCATAGCTCCCCCAAAATCAATAGAAACTCACATCCAGTGCAAGTGAGCATATAGGAAACAAAGCCTAGCGCTTGCAACAAGCACATGGTTGAGCAACATGTAAAAGAGGAAACTTAAGAGTAGGCTCAACCAAAATGATGTGTGTGAGTCATGGCGAAGAACTTGAGAAGACTAAAATTAGGATGAGCATTAAGCATCAACATAGTCTTGAAAGAATGAGGCACACGATGCAAGGCCTATCATTCCCACACACAACTGGCAAATGGGTTCACAAGCTTACTAATAAGCAAAAGAGAACCTATGCTTGTGATAACCCGTGGTGAAGATAGACGAGGGGAGGCTCATCAAGATGAGGGATACCAATTAAGATGGCAAAAACCTCGTAAAGATAAGCAAGAGGAATATAATCTTCACCACACAAGAGTGCAACAAGATGCAACGATAGAGGACACACACTCAAGGCAAAAGCTTTCACGGAGCCACCAAAGAAATAACATAAGAAAGACAAGGTGGACGTGAAAGAAAAGATATCAACTAGAGATGTAATTTCTCTCAAGTGTATAAGGGTCTATGTAGACGAAATCATGATGATATATATATCTACAAAGAAGGATGTACACCCGAAATAGTTACAACACGAAGGAACAAGATATCCACAAGGAAGTCATAAATATACCAATAAGATATTTGCTTGAAAGCATAGCACTTGGATAGATATGGTCTTATTGTATATAAATGAAGTCCAAACACACATCCATCAAAGGCATCACAACTAGCAACAAGAGATCATCGTTGGGATGCTTTGAGAAAGGAAACAAGTATCACAAGATATGAAATGAATATCATGCCAAGATGCAACCTACACAAGGTTGAATGCAAGAGGAGAAAGCATGAATAGATACTTGTTATCGAGATATCATTGGACGGATGTAGTAGATACCAATTGAAGGTAGATATTAGTTCATTGATCATCCTTGCTTGACTCCAATATGCACATGGTGACAACACCTTCCTTGTGAGTGAGCCGAGCATCCAATGCATCTCTAAATGTTCCTAGAAGAACAACACAAACTAAACGGTACCCAAACTCATCGGGACCAAATAGTTAGAAACACCAATACATAGGACAAACCCCACATAAATATGTGCATATAGTATGAAAATGAATTTCATGCACATCTCATCCAAATTGAGACTAGGTGGAGTTTCCCCTATATATTAAGTCAAAGAAACAAAGCATGCCAAATGAAATACATGAAGTAAACATGCATGCTCAAGACTTTCAAAACCCGAAACCAAAAACAAAGAAATGCCAAGTGAAAAGGATACCAAATGGAGAAATCATCACTTGGAAGATATCACTAAAGATACATCAAGGAATGAGATATCCATTGATACACACTAAACTAAAGATGTCAAACTCCCAAAGAGAGGATGGTTCCAAACAAACCAGACTCTCAACAAAGTTTCATGATGGCACAAAGTACCAAAAAGAAATGGCTTGCCTTCCACCAAAACACACTTGATAAGGATCACAAGAAGAGTGTTCTAAAGAAAATAGGATAGCTCCCCCACGAGTTGTGCATTATATAGGATTTGCATTTGAATACAAAATGCACAAGGTGGGATCACTACTTTCACTATATCTAGAAAACACTAGACAAGAACAAGAAATAAACAAGATCCACAAGTGGTAGGGAAGACACCGGGAGTTGACACAAACCTTGGCAAGAGAAAAGGCAAATAAAAACAAAAGCCAAAGTAAAGATGATCAACAAATTCTACCACACATAAGTGACTACCAATTGTCAAAAGACAAGAAGTATTTGGAAATAATTCCCGGTGGTAGATAACAAGGACATCCAACATCATCTTCACAACAAACACAAGCAAATTGCAACTTGTAGAGCTAACATGCCACCTAGGAACAAGATAATCTACAATATCAATTCTAGGTGACAATATCTCAATGTACACATTTTCTAGGCTTGTATTATGCACTTAGCATATTACTCCCCCATAATGTGATACCAATAAGAACTTAACAAGAGGCAATAAGAGGAACAAACAAGAGGTAATTAATGGACTATTTAGAATTTGAATTTCTCATGAGAGATATACCACCTAGTGACTAGATAAACTTGTAATATCAATCCTAGATGGTATTCCTCATGTACACACATTTATAGGATTGTGAGGTGCACAAAGCACATCACTCCCCCAAAATGGGATGTTCCATTAATCTCTCTCACGAGCCAACTAGGATACAAACAAGAAGCATAAAGGCTCAACGCACGACACACACGTACATGGTGTGCAAACCAACACACACATACTTGATTGCTCAAGATAAGCAAGTTGGAATCACAACATATACAAACACATGCAAGGAACAAAACCAAAACATGCAAGGGGTCAAGTAACTTTAAATGTAAGCAATTTTAAGTACAAGTTACCGCAAGGAGGCACATTGGATATAAGATATAAACTTGATGATTCAGTTGACTTGGCTTGAGACGATAAGAGTGATGAAGTCCCCTTAATTCTTCATAATGTAGCCAAGTCTCCAATGCCCTCCAACAACACCTATTGATCAAGTTTGAGCTTGTTGGTCCCCAACCAAGTTGGGTCCTAAGAGGTTAGTCACAATAGGTTTGGCTACCCAAATGGTTCTTTGCTTGACACCACTTTGAGTACCAACAAACTTGGCAAACACATTGCCAACCTTATCCTTACCAAGAGAATAGATATCATCAATAATAATTGGGTTGGATAAGTTACCACTAGTGCATGAAGAAGCGACGTGACCTTTCTCACGACATAAGTAGCAACGTCTACTCTTCACTTTCTTCTCACTTGATTTCTCAATTTGAGAAGCATTAACTTGAGTCTTCTTGGGAAGAGGCCTTTCTTCAACTTGATGTTGAGCATGAGATTGAACTTGTGCCCTCTTCCCTTGTTGCTTGACACTAATGGCCTTCTTCTTCAATGGGCAATATCTAACATGATGCCCTTCGACTTTGCACTTGAAGCAAACAATCTTGGCCGAATTCTTGACTTGTTCTTGGCCCTTCTTCTTGTTCAACTTGGACTTCTTCTTCTTGCTGGAGTTGAATCCAAGTCCACCTTTGTCATTGGGGGATTTTTGCACACTCAAGATATTGTTGAGTGTGGCCTTCCCTTCATGACACTTTTCCAAGTCTTTCTTCAAAGAAGTGACTTGGGCCTTGAGCTCTTTGATTTCCTCTACATGGTTAGTCTCAACACAAGTACTAGAGGAAGTATAAGCTTCATCGTTAGAGCAACAAGGCAAGGAAAGCAATTCATCACAAGATGTACCAACATTGTGAGTAGATGAATTACAAGGACTAGCACATGGCAATATACTATTTTGACTAGAAGTAGTGCTAGTATCCACATGAGGCTCACTAGATGTTACCTTAGCAATCATGGCCTCATGAGCTATCTTTAGCACACTATGGGATACTAGAAGATCATCATGAGAGCTTGAGAGCTTTTCATGACTTTCTTCCAATTTCCCATAATTGCAAGATAGCACCTCAAGTTGAGCCCATAGCTCAACATTCTCCTTCAAAATGGATGCTTCACAAGTAATAGAATTAGTAGCACATGCATCATCATTAACAACAAGAGGAGAAGGCAACTTGGCAAGGTCTTTTAAATAAGAAGCTTCAAGTTGGGCATGAGACTCAGTGAGTTTGATGAGCTCACCCTTGATGACCCTTGAGCCATTTTCGAGGTGCTCAAAATCCTGAAGGAGTCTAGCATGAGAAACTTCAAGCTTAGCATTTTTAGTTTTGAAATCGTTGGCCACCTCAAGAGCTCTATCATGAGATTCCCTCACTCTAGATAATTCTAGAGCAAAAGTCTCCTCAAGAGATTCGGAGGTGGTTTGTTCATGTTCAAGAGCTTGAGATAGCTCCGCGATCTCATTTGCGTAATCATGCCCATGAGCTTCCATTTCTCAATGGTGACCTCATGCTCCTCGAGATGAGATTCCAACTCCTCAATATATTTCTTGCCCTCAATGGCAATGGACATAATTTCCATGAAGTTGGAACGAGCAATTTTATTTTTATGAAGAGCTTTAAAAATCATCTCCCCCTTAGTTTTTAAGGAGGCAACATTATCATTCTCTTCATCATTATCCTCAACATCATTAGCATCGACATCATCATCAAGAGACATATTGGGGTACAAAGTAGGAGATACCTTTGATGCCTTAGCCGTAAGGCAAAAAGCAATAGATGATGAGGTAGGATCCCTTGAGGCACCATTAAACACCACATCTTGTTCCATGGAGTGTTCGGTTTCCTCTAAATTGTTAGCACAACAATTCGAGGAAATAGATGCATTTTTATCATGGCAACAAGACATAGCAAGCATATCATCATGAGATTTAGTCAAGCAATTTCTACATGATATGCAAGGACTATCAACACAAGCATGTGAAACATTTGGAGTGCTCAAAGTGTTAAAGACCAAAGAAGGAGCGTTGCAATAATATAGTGATGAAGGATCATCCACAATAAGCATACTATCACCATTGCAATGACCAACACTACTCACCATATCATTACCTTGTGGCAAACCACATGTAGGTGAAGTAGAAGAAGTTGAGAAGACTATACGACCGGAGGTGGAGGGGGAACAATCATCCCCACAAATATTGGACACACCATATTTATCTTGAAGCTTTGTCCACAACTCATGAGCATCCCGGAACGGCATGAGTTGAAAAATAACTACATTGCTCAAAGCATCAAAAAGCACATTAGAAGCTTGAGCAGTGAGATAAGAGTTTTTCTCATCCTCTAAAGATAATCTTTGGGGATCCTTTGGAGGAGAAAAACCCATATCTACAATTCGCTTTAAATTTGGGTGCATGACCCTAAAGAGATTAAGCATGCGAATTACCCAAACATCAAAATTTGTGCCATCGAAACTAAGAGTGTCAGAGAATCCTAATCCCCTAGTCGACATCTTTACTCTCTAGGCGGATAAGCCTAACAAAGAGAGACGTGGCTCTGATACCAATTGAAAGAGCGAGGATGTCGCCTAGAGGGGGGTGAATAGGCGCTTTAAAATAATTATGGTTTAGGCTTGAACAAATGCGGAATAAACCTAGCGGTTAATTTGTCAAGCACAAAACCTACAACAACTAGGCTCACCTATGTTCACCAACAACTTATGCTAAGCAAGATAAGCAACTATGTGATAGCAAGATATATGACAAAGAACAATATGGCTATCACAAAGTAAAGTGCATAAGTAAAGGGGCTCGGGTAAGAGATAACCGAGGCACGTGGAGACGACGATGTATCCCAAAGTTCACACCCTTGAGGATGCTAATCTCCGTTTGGAGCGGTGTGGAGGCACAATGCTCCCCAAGAAGCCACTAGGGCCACCGTAATCTCCTCACGCCCTCGCACAATGCAAGATGCCGTGATACCACTAAGGGACCCTTGAGGGCGGTCACCGAACCCGTACAAATGGCGACCCTTGGGGGCGGTCACCGGTACCCGTACACTTTGGCAACCCTTGGGGGCGGTCACCGGTACCCGTCAAATTGCTCGGGGCGATCTCCACAACCTAATCGGAGACCCCGACGCTTGCCTGGAGCTTTACACCACAATGATTGAGCTCCGAACACCACCAACCATCTAGGGCACCAAGGCACCCAAGAGGAACAAGCTCTAGGGTGCCCAAACACCCCAAGAGTAATAAGCTTCTCAAACTTCACTTCCACGTATCACCATGGAGAACTCAAACCGATGCACCAAATGCAATGGCAAGGGCACACGGAGTGCCCAAGTCCTTCTCTCCCAAATCCCACCAAAGCAACTAATGCTAGGGAGGAAAATGAGAGGAAGAACGAAAGAAGAACACGAAGAACTCCAAGATCTAGATCCAAGGGGTTCCCCTCACTTAGAGGAGAAAGTGATTGGTGGAAACGTGAATCTTGATCTCCTCTCTCTTTTCCCTCAAGAACTAGCAATAATCCATGGAGGGATTGAGAGTTAGCAAGCTCAAAGAAGGTCAACAATGGGGGAAGAACACGAGCTCAAAGGATTAGGTTCATTTGGGAAGAAGACCCCCTTTTATAGGACCTCCCGAATCCAACCGTTATGTGCTCAGGTCGTGCACAAGCGGTACTACCGCTTGGAGGAGCGGTACTACCGCTTAGCACGGTCAAAAACAGCCCAAACGAGAGAGAAAACATGAGATTTTGGTCCGGGGCGGTACTACCGCTTAGGAGCCACGGTAGTACTGCTCTGGAGCGGTACTACCGCTCAGGAGCGGTAGTAAAAAATTACATCCGCTCTAGTCGCGGTAGTACCGCTGCAGCCTTTACCAAAACAGCCACAACTTTTGCAAACGGACTTCGAATTCAACGAAACCAAGTTTGTTGGAAAGCTAACAAAATGGGCTAACACAATATTGATAGAAATATCAAGAATAAGCAAATGAGAAAAGTCCCATAAGAAAATGGTGAGAACCCTTCATCGGATAAGACCGGTAAAACCTCCAACACCGAAAACATCATAGAAGACGCATGCGAACTCCGTTTTCGATGAACTCAAGCTTGTCATCAAGATGACCATAAGATATAAGACTCACAAAGATAACCAAACAAGAACCAAGAAACATGATGCAAGGATGCAATGGTTTGAGCTCTCTACTAACGATACGATCAAGCTACCAACTTGAGAGCCCCCCTTGATAGTACGCCAAACGATCCTATAACTCGGTCTCCCAACTACCACCACAAGACCAGTAAAATAGAAAACCTATCAAGGGAAAACCTTTGCCTTGCACATGGTCCACTTGAGCTAGATGAAGACGATCTTGACTCCCTCAAGTTGGACCACCTTTCTTGATTGCGTTGGCTCGATGAAGACTAGATGATTGCTCCCCCATAGTTCACTATGGGTGAGCCACTCTTCGGCACATCTTCACAAGTCCATTGACACCACAATGGACGGCAAGATTCAAGCACTTGATCTCTTCGTGATGCTCCACTTGAACTTGCACATGGCAATCTTGATGACGATCACCACTTGATGTCATCCTTTCCATGGGTTGTATGATATCTTCCTCTTGACGCAAGCCCATGGATACGTACCTAACCCCACATACAACTCTCACATAGACCATGGGTTAGTACATAAAGTGTAATGGACAATGCTTACCATACCATGGGATCACTTGATCCCTCTCGGTACATCTTCTATGCTTTGTGAGTTGATCAACTTGATTTACTCTTGACTTAGTCTTGATCAACCTTGAATCTTTGCAACTCTCTTCATTTGGATGATGTCTTGAAGGTAAACATGAATGATCACACAACCTTCTTTTTCAAGACATGCTTGCAATAAGCTCAACACTCGCATGACCAATCTTTGGATAATTCCTTAATAGCACCTTGGTCAACTCAAAAACTCCTTGAAACCAACACATGGACTTCAAGAAAAGCCTATGGACAAATCCTTCAAATACAACTCAAGACAACCATTAGTCCATAGAGATTGTCATCAATTACCAAAACCAAACATGGGGGCACCGCATGTTCTTTCAGCGGCGGCCAAGGGGAGGGTGCTTGCCCCCCAAGCCAAGGGGGGCGCCCCCTTTAGGGTTCCCCCCCCCCCCCAAACCCTAGGCGCATGGGCCCTAGGGGGGATGGCGCCCAACCCACTTGGGGCTGGTTCCCTTCCTCATACAGCCCATAAGGGCCCTCCGGGGCAGGTGGACCCTCTTGGTGGAGCCTCAGAACCCCTTCGGTGGTCCCGATGCAATACCGGTAAACCCCCGAATACTTCCGGTGACCATATGATGACTTTCCATATATAAATCTTCACCTCCGGACTATTCCGGAACTCCTCGTGACGTTGGGGATCTCATCCAGGACTCCAAACAACATTCGGTAACAACGTACAAACCTTCCCTATAACCCTAGTGTCATCGAACCTTAAGTGTGTAGACCCTACGGGTTCGGGAATCATGCAGACATAACCGAGACAGCTCTCCGGCCAATAACCAACAGCTGGATCTAGATACCCATGTTGGCTCCCACACGTTCCATGATGATCTCATTGGATGAACCACGATGTCGAGGATTCAAGCAATCCCGTATACAATTCCCTTTGTCAATCGGTAGGTTACTTGCCCGAGATTCGATCGTCGGTATCCCAATACCTCATTCAATCTCGTTACCGGCAAGTCACTTTACTCGTTCCGTAATGCATGATCCCATGACCAACTACTTAGTCACATTGAGCTCATTATGATGATGCATTATCGAGTGGGCCCAGAGATACCTCGTCATCATACGGAGTGACAAATCCCAGTCTCGATTCGTGTCAACCCAACAGACACTTTCGGAGATACCTGTAGTGCACCTTTATAGCCACCCAGTTACGTTGTGACGTTTGGTACACCCAAAGCATTCCTACGGTTTCTAGGAGTTGCACAATCTCATGGTCTAAGGAAATGATACTTGACATTAGAAAAGCTTTAGCAAACAAACTACACGATCTTGTGCTATGCTTACGACTGGGTCTTGTCCATCACATCATTCTCCCAATGATGTGATCCCGTTATCAATGACATCCAATGTCCATAGTCAGGAAACCATGACCACCTGTTGATCAACGAGCTAGTCAACTAGAGGCTCACTAGGGACATGTTGTGGTCTATGTATTCACACATGTATTACGGCTTCCGGTCAATACAATTATAGAATGAACAATAGACAATTATCATGAACAAGGAAATATAATAATAACCATTTTGTTATTGCCTCTAGGGCATATTTCCAATAGTCTCCCACTTGCACTAGAGTCAATAATCTAGTTACATTGTGATGAAGCGAACACTGTCGGTGTCAAAACCGGCGGATCTCGGGTAGGGGGTCCCAAACTATGCGTCTAGGTGGATGGTAACAGGAGACAAGGGACACGATGTTTTTACCCAGGTTCGGGCCCTCTCGGTGGAGGTAAAACCCTACTCCTGCTTGATTAATATTGATGATATGGGTAGTACAAGAGTTGATCTACCACGAGATCGGAGAGGCTAAACCCTAGAAGCTTGCCTATGGTATGATTGTTGTTCGTCCTACGGACTAAAACTCTTCGTTTTATATAGACAACGGAGAGGGCTAGGGTTACACAGAGTCGGTTACAATGGGAGGAGATCTTCATTCGTATCGCCAAGCTTGCCTTCCACGCCAAGGAAAGTCCCTATCCGGACACGGGACGAAGTCTTCAATCCTGTATCTTCATAGTCTGGGAGTCCTGCCAAAGGTCATAGTCTGGCCATCCGGACACCCCCTAATCCAGGACTCCCTCAGTAGCCCCTGAACCAGGCTTCAATGACGATGAGTCCGACGCGCAATATTGTCTTCAGCATTGCAAGGTGGGTTCCTCCTCCGAATTCTTCATAGAAGATTTTGAACACAAGGATAGTGTCCGGCTCTGCAAAAATAAGTTCCACATACCACCGTAGAGAGAATAATATCTGCACAAATCTAATCTACTGACGTATTCCACAACGTGATATCACGCTGCAGTCAAGCCTTCATTCGAATCGTTTTACTGTTCCACCTCAGCGCGTTTAGCGAGGCGGTTTCTTTGGCACGTCTTGTTGAAGCAGAGATTGTGTCCCCTTATTCCGGGATTCTCATCAATACGGGCATGGGTAACCCAACCACTCCATTAACCGCGGCGCTTGGGAGATAAGCGAGTTTTATTAGGCTGGTGGGGGCTTGTAGTTTCGGCCACCCATATAAGGGGATAAGGATCTACCCTTTCCATTTACGCCTTCTTACTCCTTTGCTAATCCCTCCCTGCGTACTCGAGCTCCAGCGCCCAAGTCCGCACATCTCGCCTCGACCTTCTCCAACCATGTCCGGAGCGGGAGGCAAGTGGATGGCCTCCTCCGCCACGGAGGGGCACATCAAAAGGTTGCGGAAAGCCGGATACCTGCACAACGATATTGCGCACCGGCTTCCAAACGAGGGGCAGCTCATCCCCACCCCTAGGCCCCATGAGAGGGTTGTATTTCTTCCCCATTTCCTCCGCGGACTGGGCTTTCCTCTTCATCCTTCGTCCGGTGGCTCATGTTCTATTACGGCCTGGACTTCCACGATCTGGCCCCGAACTTCATCCTCAACATATCGGCGTTTATCGTTGTGTGCGAGGCCTTCCTCCGCATCGAGCCCCACTTTGGCCTATGGCTGAAGATTTTTAGCGTCAAGCCGAAGGTCGTGGGCGGACGCCAAGCGGAGTGCGGAGGCGCCATGGTGGGAAAGATAGCCAACGTTACATGGCTCGAGGGCGCCTTCGTAGAGACCATCAAAGGGTGGCAATCAGGGTGGTTCTATATCACCGAGCCGCGTGACCCTGAATGGGCAGCGGCCCCCGAATTCCGATCTGGCATCCCCACACGGCTCACATCTTGGAAAGAGACGGGCCTGTCGTGGGGCAATCCGGCAGAAGTGACCGGACTTCAAACCTGCATCAAGGACCTGATCGGCAGGAAGGTTAAACTCGTCACCGTGGTCCAGGTCATGCTCTTCTGCCGGATTCTCCCGTGTCAACGACGGGCTTTCAATTTGTGGGAGTTCGACCCAGCCCAGCACCAGACTCTGTCCCGGCTTTTCGACACAAAGCATGAAGATGCCTGGAAGGTGCTATTCAAGAGCTCCGATGTCCCCCCTCCCGTCACTAAGGATCACGGATTCTGCGCCAAGCGCCAAGCTAGAGAGGTGAGCTTACTTTTCCCATTTCGGGGTATTTTGTTTTACATAGTTTAACTCTATGCGGGATCTAAACTCCCTTACCTTTGACAGGACTAGCTGAAGAAGTCCGGGCAGGTCAACTGTCCGGCTCCTTTGCCCGAAGACCCAGTGGATGCTCGTCTAACCAAGCTGCTGGTTTCGGCACCTCACGTGGTGCCGGAGAAGAAGGCCAAGAAGAAGACCACGGGGACTCGAAAGAGCTCCCGGCGCCTGGTGGTGTCGGATTCATCGCCTGACAGCCCCGAAGCTCCCTCCGCCTCTGAAGAGGAGGAGGAGGAAGAAGAAGAAGCCCCTCCCCCTCCAATGGGGGAAGGAAAGAAAAGGAAGGCTGCCCCAACTAGGGAGGCCGGAGGGTCCAAGAAGGGGAAAACCCTTCTGCCGCACTACGCCTCCGATGCCGAAGACGGCGGGGAGGAACGGCCATCCAGGGTCAAGCCCCTGGCAAAATCGTAAGTGTCCAGATACCCGAATAACTTATGGTGCTCCTCTATTATTTGGCATTTTCTGACGCCGAATTCAATCATGCAGTCCGCCCAGAGCTCAGCTCAGCGATTCGTCGAGCGGCTCCCTGAATTCGTCGGACGTGAACAACGCTTCACTTCCGACGGCCTCCTCCCCTCTGGCTGCGGACGACACCGAGGTAGGGTCCCGAAGGGGACTGAACCAGGAGGAGGTGGTACTGGAGGCGCCTCAAGGCGACCTCCCGGACTCCAGGCCCAAAGGGGGTAAAGCCCCAGAGGGATCCAAGTCCGGCCCTAGGCCGGACACTGCTCCGGAACCATCAACGGTTCCAGCGTCCGACATGCGGTGCCTTTATAAGAAGGTCAAGCCTACGGTGCCAGCAACCTCCATCCACCTGGAGGCGCCGGACAATTTGCAGGAGGTGCTTAACGCCGCCTCCATCGACGAGGAACACCGCACTATTATGAGTGCGGTGATTCAAAAGGTTCAGTCCGCAAAGAGCGGGCTGACAGAAGCCTGTACAAGTATGTTAACAGGCTTTGAGGTATGTGTTCGAAACATATAAAAATGCTTACCGCATAGACAGTAGCCCTTGATGCTCGGTTCGGCGTTCGGAAAGAAAAGCCGAGCTAAGGATCTAAAAAGATATACGCAGGAGTCTAACATAAATGTGTCAATATGGGAATGCAGGTTGCACTGCTGACCTCTATCGCACTGACTGTGGAGATCAATACTTTGAAGGAGAGCCTCGAGCGGTCCGAGAACAAGCTCGATCGTGCCAAGAAGCAGCTCGAGGACAAGGACGGTATGTAAGACCAGATGTAAGTGTATATAGAAATACCTGGTTGCAAATAATAACAGGACCAACGTTAATGTTGCAGGTGCCACGACCGAGGTGGCGACCCTGAAGGAGGCGGTCTCCAAGGCCGAAGATAGTGCGGCCTTGGAGCGCACCAAGCGAGAGAAGCAGGAGGCGCGGGTGGCGGAGGTGCAGCAAGAGCTCCAGGCTCTCGTGGAAAAACACGAGGGTTTGGAGCGTGACTCGAAGACTCGAGAGTCCGAGCTCGCCTTGGCTCTTGAGAGTGCCAAAACCGCTAAGGCCGAAGCCCAGAAGGCCCTCCAGGAGATCGAGGCGATGAAGAAGATAGCGGCGGCTAAGGCATTATTTATGCAAAGCAAGAATATAAAAGTAAACTATCGGTCACTTACCCGGATCCGGAGCTCTCCAGGAGCGTTCGCCGATCTACCCCGTAGTGTGTCTGATGCTACCGCGTTCTACCGAGCTAATGAGGGGAGCTCGACGGAAAAGGTGTTCTGGTCTCAGTATGCTGAGGCTGAACATTCGGTGCCCCTGAGCGACCAGCTGAAGCAGCTGGTCGAGCTCCACAAGGTGGCCGAACAGGCCATGAAGGGCCTCATAGTTTGGCTGTTGCCTGGAGAGGCCATGCCTGGGAGCTACTTCGGTCTGGTGCGGCGGCTGGTGGACGCATGTTCGGGGTTTGAAGTCATCAAGCGCTCCGTCTGTATTGAAGGTGCCCGTCGGGCCCTTTCCCGTGCTAAAGTGCATTGGGGCAAGTTGGACGCGGAGAAGCTTTTGACGGACGCGCCACCGCCGGGCAAGGAGTATTGCATGCCCGAGATATATTATAAGGGCGTCCTGAAGGGTGCCCGCCTTATAGCGGATGAGTGCTCCAAAGATGTAATTTTTGAGTAGACTCGCATGTTGTTATCCTGTGCGCTGAAAACTTTGTTCATATGCGCTAAGCAACGCTTGTTAATTTAAAATATTACCTTTTGTGCGGCCGTTTATCAAATCTGAGAGATGCAAGTCGTTGGCTTCTACCCCCATGCCACGAGTGCTGGGGTGTTCGAGATAAACTTGAGCGCTCTTGTTCCCATTCTTGGGTCCATCTAGGGAGGCGCTCAGCACAATGAACCAGGCCATTGGCCTTATAATGATTTATCACTCTCACTTAGCCATAGAATTCTATAATTTTAAATTTCGGCGAAGCCCCTAGTATTCGGAAGACCGAGTTTGGGGCGCTATCCACGCCTTGGCTAGATAAATACGGCTCCTCGCTCTAAGCGGCATAAGTCTTTAAGGACTCGAAAAACCTCGTGAACAGTGACCGGTCTCTCGCACTATCATGACGGTCAACTTTAGCTTTCTCTACTGAGGTGTTAACCCAGCTCAACTGGGGCACAATCGCAGTAGTTCTCCCAGTGCTACCTTAGCCAACATTGCGGAACGCAAGGTACCAAAACATGGGAGCCAGGCAAACCCAACTATTGACCCAAGACATGATTCGGAGCCGATGCATATAGTGCTATAAGTTCGGGGTGTCGCACTCGTGAGAGTGTTCGGTCTTCTCACACCATGTTATGGGGTGCTTAAGCCCCTGGTGTATTGGTCGTACCAAAGTGTACGGTTGCATAATGTCATGACTAAACATATTTGTATAAAAACAGATGAATACAATAATAGATAAGAGCTATGTATTGTTTATTAAAAAAGAGCTGCTATGAAAGCAGAACGATACAAACAGTGCAATAAGCAAGGGACGGGATTATTTGACATGTCCCCCTCCAGGGGCAAGCTGCGTAAATTTAAGCAAAACGGGTATGTAGCTCGTTATAGAGACCACCTGGACATATGACGCAACTTGTTCGCTCCCTGGCTGTTGCATCGTGTGTTCGGCGAGTTTATTGCCGGACAGGCATTCCAGATAGTTGGGTCCTGAAAGTATATAAAAAAAAGAAAAAAAGAAAACGGCGGAATAGGGAGCCCCTAAGTGCGGTTGAGCCGCATTCTGGGCGTGCCGTAGTTGTGCCCCTCCCCTTATGCCCATGGTATTTTAAAGCGTAATTATGTACGCGTGGTACCAATATCACCGTCTGGCGAGGGCTGGGGTTGGGGCCGCACTGCTATGCTTGCTCGGAACGTGCCAGCCGGCTTTGTTGGAGGTTGCTTCGGACATGCTTGAAGTTGTCCGGACGTTTAACACCCGGATTGGGGAGATGCCTTGAGAGGCTGCTCTGTACTTCCGCCGCCAGGGCCGCTGTGTGCTCCTCCGTTCGGAGAGAGCGTTCGGTGTTTCCATTTACCGTGATGACTCCGTGAGGGCCCGGCATCTTGAGCTTGAGATATGCGTAGTGCGGCACCACATTGAATTTTGCAAATGTGGTTCGTCCAAGCAGGGCATGATAGCCACTGCGGAATGGGACTATGTCGAAGATTAACTCTTTGCTTCGGAAATTATCCGGGGATCCGAAGACCACTTCAAGTGTAACCAAGCCTGTACAGCTGGCTTCTACACCTGGTATGATGCCTTTAAAGGTTGTCTTTGTGGGTTTAACCCTTGACGGCTCTATACCCATTTTTCACACTGTATCCTGATAAAGCAGGTTCAGGCTGCTGCCGCCGTCCATGAGGACTCTAGTGAGGTGAAATCCGTCAATGATTGGGTCTAGGACCAATGCGGCGAATCCACCGTGATGGATGCTAGTGGGATGGTCCCTTCGATCAAAAGTGATCGGGCAGGAGGACCATGGGTTGAACTTTGGGGGGACTAGCTCCAACGCATAGACGTCCTTGAGGGCACGCTTCCGCTCCCTTTTGGGGATGTGGGTTGCGTATATCATGTTCACCATCCGCACTTGCAGGGGGAATCCCTTCTGTCCTTTGTTGTTCGGCGGCCGGGGCTCCTCCTCGTCATCGCTACGCAGCCCCTTATCTCTGGTTTCGGCACTTAACTTGTCTGCCTGCTTTAACACCCAACAATCCCTGTTGGTGTGGTTGGCTGGTTGTTCGGGGGTGCCGTGTATCTGGCACAAGCGATCGAGTATCCGGTCTAAGTTGGATGGGCCCGGAGGGTTTCTTTTGAATGGCTTCTTCCGCTGACCGGGTTTAGAGCCTCTGAATCTAGCATTGACTGCCGTATCCTCAGTATTGTCGCCATTAATGCGGCGCTTGTGCTTGTTGCGATGTGACCTGCCATTGTTGTCCTTGGTATCCGAATTGCCAGGGCTCTTGGTTATATTATTGCTACGAGCTAGCCAGCTGTCTTCGCCTGCGCAAAAGCGGGTCATGAGTGTTGTGAGGGCTGCCATAGATTTCGGCTTTTCCTATCCTAGGTGCCGGGCAAGCCATTCGTCTCGGATGTTGTGCCTGAAGGCTGCAAGGGCCTCGACGTCCGGACAGTCGACTATTTGGTTTTTCTTGGTTAGGAACCGTGTCCAGAATTGTCTGGCCGATTCCTCTGGCTGCTGGATTATGTGGCTTAGGTCATCGGCGTCTGGTGGTCGCACATAAGTGCCCTGGAAGTTATCGAGGAATGCGGATTCCAGGTCCTCCCAGCAACTTATTGACTCTGCTGGCAGGCTGTTAAGCCAATGCCGAGCTGGTCCTTTAAGCTTGAGCGGGAGGTATTTGATGGCGTGTAGATCATCACCACGGGCCATGTGGATATGAAGGAGATAATCCTCGATCCATTCCGCGGGATCTATTGTGCCATCGTATGATTTGATGTTTACGGGTTTAAAACCTTCTGGGATTTGATGATCCATTACTTCGTCTGTGAAGCATAGTGGGTGTGCGGCGCCCCTGTACTGGGCTATATCGCGACGTAGCTCGGATGAGCTTTGTCTGTTGTATTCGGCCTGGCCGTATTTATCATATCTGGCGTGACGGTTATCATCCCGTGATGTGGGCCGCCCACGCGATCCATAGATCGATCTTGTTTGCCTAATATGTCTCGCAGGTCTATTGCGTTTCCCCGTGCTCTGGTATTTTTAGAGCGGCGCCGGGGTGCGGCTTGGATTGAGGGCCGAAAGGCCTCTCTGTCGCGGCCACGGGGTGGCCGATCGGGTGCATCGTACGCTGGTGATGTGGGTTTAGTTGCTTCCTCCTCTAGTTGGGGTAGCAGCCTACGCTTTGGGTAACTCTTGGAGGGGCATTCGAGTTTATATTCGTTGGCCGCCAGGACTTCAGTCCATCTATCGGCTAGCAGGTCTTGGTCAGCTCTAAGCTGCTGCTGTTTTTTCTTGAGGCTGCTTTCGTGGCCATAAGCCTGCGTTTGAAACGCTCTTGTTCGACGGGATCCTCTGGCACGACGAATTCGTCGTTGTCGAGGCTTGCCTCGTCTTCGGAGGAAGGCATATAATTGTCATCCTTGACCTCTGTGCCTGCACCTCTCTCATGAGGGCTGGCTCCTTCGTCCTCCCGCGCTGAATCCTATTGGAGGGGGTTGTCTTCGGCACTGTCCGGGGTGTTGATGTCTCCGGCGCCAGATTCGCCGTTCTTGCTTTGGCGGGATTTAGAGCGGCGCCGCTGACATCGGCGCTTAGAGTGCTTCTTGGAGGGGTCATCCTCCGCCTTTTCATCTCCATCCCCTGCTTTGGGGGTGTCCACCATGTATATGTCATATGACAAGGTGGCCTTCAAGTGCCCTATAGGTGATGGTTCTTGGTCGTCTCCTGCATCGGCGTCCATACCGTCGATGTCTTCAGAGTTGAAGTCGAGCATGTTGGTTGGATCGTCGACAGTGGCTACAAAGTGGGTGGTGGGTGGGCTTCGAATTTCCTCGTCGTCCGCATCCCAACCCTGCTGACCATAGTCCGGCCAGGGCTCTCCTAACAAAGAGAGAGATTTTAGTGAATCCAGGATATCGCCAAAGGGCGAGTGCTGAAAGACGTCCGCGGCGGTGAACTCAATGATCGGAGCCCAATCGGGTTTGATCGGAAGAGGTGCAGAATATTCGGAGTCCGGAACGGAGTCCGGCACCTTGAAATCACGGGCCTTGCAAAGGACTAGGCTGGTATTCGGCTCTATCGCCGTAGAGATTGTGGCTTCCGGGGCGGCATCCAACCGTCCGTCCCTGACTAGCACAGCCGGCTCTGAGCTAATGGTCGGAGCGGACACCTGAGCGGCACTCTGGGCGCTGTCCGGCGGCAGAGCTAGATCATGCGAATCGAGACAGTGCGGCTGGCTCGGCCGTGGCTCGAATCCGTCGAAGATCAAGTCCCCGCGGATGTCGGCCGTGTAGTTTAGGCTTCCAAGCCTGACCTAATGGCCAGGGGCGT
Organism: Triticum dicoccoides; assembly: GCF_002162155.2. NCBI lineage: Eukaryota > Viridiplantae > Streptophyta > Magnoliopsida > Poales > Poaceae > Triticum > Triticum dicoccoides. The sequence continues at coordinate 549,749,237 of NC_041381.1, read as the reverse complement.
AGCTTCCGATCTGCTCCAGATGGCCAAGCGAGTTGGCCCGCAGTGCAAAACTGTCGAATACGAAGATCTGTCTGGGGAGAGAAGTCTCACCCTGGACCGCGTCGTGGTTGACGATCGAAGAAGCCATCGGGCCTAAAGGTGATGACATAGAGGAACTCTCATTGAAAGCACCAATGTCGGTGTCAAAACCGGCGGATCTCGGGTAGGGGGTCCCGAACTGTGCGTCTAGGCGGATGGTAATAGGAGACAAGGGACACGATCTTTTTACCCAGGTTCGGGCCCTCTCGGTGGAGGTAAAACCCTACTCCTGCTTGATTAATATTGATGATATGGGTAGTACAAGAGTTGATCTACCACGAGATCGGAGAGGCTAAACCCTAGAAGCTAGCCTATGGTATGATTGTTGTTCGTCCTACGGACTAAAACTCTTCGGTTTATATAGACACCGGAGAGGGCTAGGGTTACACAGAGTCGGTTACAATGGGAGGAGATCTTCATATCGTATCGCCAAGCTTGCCTTCCACGCCAAGGAAAGTCCCTATCCGGACACGGGATGAAGTCTTCAATCTTGTATCTTCATAGTCCGGGAGTCCGGCCAAAGGTCATAGTCCGGCCATCCGGACACCCCCTAATCCAGGACTCCCTCAAACACCCATAGAGTTCTGGTGTTAATCATGTTTTGCTCGTGGAAGAGGTTTAGTCAACAGATCTGCGACATTCAGATCTGTATGCACTCTACAAATATCTATGTCTCCATCTTGAACATTTTCATGAATGGAGTTGAAGCGATGCTTGATTTGTCTGGTCTTCTTGTGAAACCTGGGCTCCTTGGCAAGGGCAATAGCTCCAGTGTTGTCACAGAAGAGAGTCATCGGACCCGACGCATTGGGAATAACTCCTAGGTCGTTAATGAACTCCTTCATCCAGATTGCTTCATGTGTTGCCTCTGAGGCTGCCATGTACTCCGCTTCACATGTAGATTCCTCCACGATGCTTTGCTTGCAACTGCACCAGCTTACTTCCCCACCATTCAAAATATACACGTATCCGGTTTGTGACTTGGAGTCATCCAGATATGTGTCGAAGCTAGCATCAACGTAACTCTTTACGACGAGCTCTTCGTCACCTCCATAAACGAGAAACATATCCTTAGTAATTTTCAGGTACTTCAGGATATTCTTGACCGCTGTCCAGTGTTCCATGCCAGGATTACTTTGGTACCTCCCTACCAAAATTACGGCAAGGTTTACATCAGGCCTGGTACACAGCATGGCATACATAATAGATCCTATGGCTAAGGCATAGGGGATGGCACTCATCTTTTCTCTATCTTCTGCCGTGGTCGGGCTTTGAGCTGAGCTCAATTTCACACCTTGCAAAACAGGCAAGAACCCCTTATTGGACTGATCCATATTGAACTTCTTCAATATCTTATCAAGGTATGTGCTTTTTGAAAGACCTATGAGGCGTCTCGATCTATCTCTATAGATCTTGATGCCTAATATGTGAGCATCTTCTCCAAGGTCCTTCATTGAAAAACACTTATTCCCATCAATAGTATGTCATCCACATATAATATGAGAAATTCTACAGAGCTCCCACTCACTTTCTTGTAAACGCCGGCTTCTCCATAAGTCTGCATAAACCCAAACGCTTTGATCATTTCATCAAAGTGAATGTACCAACTCCGAGATGCCTGCACCAGCCCATAGATGGAGCGCTGGAGCTTGCATACCTTGTTAGCATTCTTAGGATCGACAAAACCTTCTGGCTGCATCATATACAATTCTTCCTTAAGGAAACCATTAAGGAATGCAGTTTTGACGTCCATTTGCCATATCTAATAATCGTAGAATGCGGCAATTGCTAACATGATTCGGACGGACTTCAGCTTCGCTATGGGTCAGAAGGTCTCATCGTAGTCAACCCCTTGAACTTGTCGATAACCCTTAGCGACAAGCCGAGATTTATAGATGGTAACTGAGGGAGTCCTGGATTAGGGGGTGTCCGGATGGCCGGACTATGACCTTTGGTCGGACTCCCGAACTATGAAGATACAAGATTGAAGACTTCGTCCCATGTCCGGATAGGTACTTTCCTTGGCGTGGAAGGCAAGCTTGGCGATATGATATGAAGATCTCCTCCCATTGTAACCAACTTTGTGTAACCCTAGCCCTCTCCGGTGTCTACATAAACCGGAGAGTTTTAGTCCGTAGGATGAACAACAATCATACGATAGGCTAGCTTCTAGGGTTTAGCTTCTCCAATCTCGTGGTAGATCAACTCTTGTACTACCCATATCATCAATATTAATCAAGCAGGAGTAGGGTTTTACCTCCACCGAGAGGGCCCGAACCTCGGTAAAAAACATCATGTCCCTTGCCTCCTGTTACCATCCACCTAGACGCATAGTTTGGGACCCCCTACCCGAGATCCGCCGGTTTTGACACCGACATTGGTGCTTTCATTGAGAGTTCCTCTGTGTCGTCACCAACAGGAAGGATGCCACACCCCGTCTTTAAAGAAGCTTTGGCTGTCGGCTAGGCAGGTTTTTGATGACCGCCTGTTTGGCCGCCGCACCGGCGATGACCTCTCGGGTCATCGAAAGCAATCTCCAGATCAGCTCGGAACTCGCCAAGCAGTTAGATCCGATGGAGCTCTCTTCCCTAAACGAGCTCTTGGATCGCATCGCCGCCCTAGGAGTCGCTACAGATTACGGCCAGATTGGGCTTAAACCCGATCAGAGAGAGATCGACTCTCCCCAAGTCACCCACCACGTTGAAGTGGTGGAAGAACAACGCGGCGAATCTTCGCCCATCTTAAGGACCAGATGTGTCCGGATTCCCGACCCCTCCAAGACGGATATCCGCGGAGGGGAGGATATCACCCAAGCCCTGAACCTAAAGTCAGGCAGCAGGCCTGATTCATTGAATAACGTCCAAGAAAACAAGCTTCCGGATTCAGAAATTTCTTGGCCCCTGAGTCTTAGATCGGGCGAGGTTCTGGATTTAAATCCACCCGCCCACCCAACAATAAGGGATTTAACCAAAATACGGCAAGAGCCCAGAGAAACAGTACACCACTACTGGGCCAGATTCCTCCTGGTTATAAACAGGATAAAGGACTGCCGTGAGGAGGATCAATTACATTCTTCTGTAACAACTGCACGGACATCGGAATCCTCAACGCCATAAGTCGTCGCGAAATTACACGCTTCGCCGATTTGACATCCATAGTACAAAAGTACTGTGCGACAGAAAGCATTCAGAAAACCGAAATGAAGTTCTGGGATAATCCGGCCCTGAACACAATCCCAGTCCGAAACAAAAGGGCGCATTATCGCCAGGCACCTAAGCCAAACAGCAAAAAACAAAACCCTCTATAGGTTATGGGACCGTACTGGAGGGATGGCTCAATGGACCCTGTAAAATTCATAGTTCAGGGGAAGTCGCACCAAATCACAGCCTTAGAGCATGTTGGATACTCCGGCAGGTGGCCAGGAGTGGCGAGGAGCTTTTAACTCCAGAATCCGCAGAGCACCACCCCAGAAACGCCAGCACGGTGTCAACAGTCTTCGAGACCTCCGCATCGAACAATGCGAGGAAGCAAACGCTCTGCAGCCTTGCCGAAGTCTACCAGGTAGCAACAATAAATCCATGGAGTGACACGGCTATTACTTTTAATGCCAGTGACGAACCTAAATTCTGGACAGCCCGTGCACCAGCCGCATTGGTCCTCAGTACGATAGTGGACGGCTTCCGGCTTACAAAGGTACTCATGGACGGCGGCAGCGGATTGAACCTCATCTATGAGGAAACACTGCGAAAAATGGAAATAGACTGGAGCTGCATTGAGCAAAGCAACACAACCTTTAGAGGAATAATCCCCAGCTGGGAAGCATGCTGTTCAGGGAAAATCACACTGGACGTAGTGTTCGGCACGCCAGATAATTACAAATCCGAGGAGGTCACATTTCAAGTGGCCCCGTTCAGCAGCGGATACCACGCTCTGTTACGGCGAGAACCATTCACAATTTTTCAAGCTATACCCCATTACGGGTACATGAAGCTCAAAATGCCCGGACACAACAGAATCATCACTCTTGCAAGTGATCTGGACACAGCACTCCGCGCCGAAAACAAGACAGCCGCACTGGCCCTCGAGGCACTATCCGAAGCCCTGACAGCTGAGGAACTAACTGTGTTGCGGTCCACGGTGGACAGGGATGACGTGATACTCGACAAAAGATCCAAGTCCACCTCCTTCAAGCCGGCAGACGAAATAGTCAAGTTCCAAGTCCATCCGACGGACCCACAAAAACGGCCTCCATCGGGGCACAACTAAAACCCAATGTAGACGCCGCACTCAGAGAATTCTTACAAGAAAATTGGGACATTTTTGCCTGGCACCCTTCAGACATGCCAGGAATCCCACGCAGGCTGGCCGAGCACAGCCTAAACATCCTAAAAGGATTCAAGCCCGTTAAGCAGACTCTTCGGCGTTTCTCCGAACCCAAGAGACAAGCCATGGGATAGGAGCTAGCAAAACTACTGGAAGCCGGATTCATCAGAGATATAAAACATCCGGACTAGATAGCAAACCCGGTGATGGTACCAAAGAAGGACAAATCCTGGCGCCTATGTGTTGATTTCAAAGACCTAAATAAAGCCTGCCCGAAGGATCCCTTCCCCCTCCCCCGAATTGATCAAATCATCGACGCCATGGGAGGACACGATTCATTGTGTTTCCTCGACGCATACTCTGCCTACCACCAAATCAAGATGGCAGAGTCAGACCAAGCCGCAATGGCATTCATCACCCCGTACGGCCCATTCTGCTTCAACACGATGCCCTTCGGGCTCAAATACGCCGGCGCAACATATCAGCGCATGATTCAGACATGTCTGGCCAACCAGATCAGCAAAACAGTTGAAGCATATGTAGATGACGTGGTCATCAAATCCAAACATGTCGAAACTCTAGTAGACGACTTGAGGCTCACGTTCGACAATCTCCAGGCATATGACATTAAGCTCAACCCAGAAAAATGCGTTTTCGGCGTGCTAGCCGGAAAGCTCTTGGGCTTCATTGTATCCGATGGAGGAATTGAGGCAAACCCAGCCAAAATCCGAGCTCTGTCGCAATTGGATATCCCAAAAGACCTCAAGCAAATACAAAAATTGACTGGATGCGTGGAGGCTCTAAGCCGCTTTATCTCCCGCTTAGGAGAAAAGGCATTACCTCTTTATCGCCTCCTGCGGCGCACCGAACACTTCGAGTGGACGGATGCCGCCATGGCCGGACTCGAAGAAATAAAAGCTTTACTGGCAACAAATCCGGTCCTGGCCGCGCCCAACACGGGCGAACCAATGCTATTATACATCGCGGCAACCCATCAAGTTGTAAGCGCGGTGCTCGTCGTCGAACGAGAAACGGACGGACACAAGTTTCCTCTCCAAAAGCTAGTTTACTACGTGTCCACTGTCCTAACTCCATGCAAGTCACGGTACCCGCATTATCAAAAGATAGCATACGCGGTGTTCATGGCATCCCGGAAGATGCGACACTATTTCCAGGAGTGTTCAATAACAGTGGCATCCGAAGTGCCTCTCAATGATATTATAAACAACCCTTACGCAACGGGTCGGATTGCCAAATGGGCCATTGAGCTCCTTTCGTTTGATATAATTTACAAGCCACGGCGAGCTATCAAATCGCAGGTTTTGGCTGACTTCATCGCCGAATGGACCGAAGCCGAGCTCCCTAAAGAGTATGGCGCATATTCCAACTGGATCATGCACTTCGACGGCTCCAAAATGCTAGCTGGCCTGGGGGCTGGCGTCGTTCTGACGTCCCCTACAGGATATACAGTCCAATACGTACTCCACATAATGTACATGGACTCCAACAATGCAGCCGAATACGAGGCCCTTCTACATAGTCTCCAGATGGCAGTCTCCATGGGAATTCAGCGCCTAGAGGTCTGTGGGGATTCAAACCTCGCGATATCCCAAATAAATGGAGACTTTGACGCCAAAGATCCGAAAATGGCAGCTTATCGCAATGCCGTCTTAAAGATGTCAGCCCGGTTTGAGGGGCTCGAATTTCACCATATAGCCCGGGAGAACAACCAGGCAGCAGACGTGCTGGCACGCATCGGTGCAAAGCGCGATGCGTCCCTCCCAACATCTTCCTAGAGAGGCTTTTCAAGCCATCCGTAACATGGGAGGGAGAGTCGGGAAACAACAGCTCGGACACAACCACACTACCCCTCACCGAACATTCTGACACAGTTGGTGACTCCGCCAACGAAACAACACCGTTGGCCCACAGAATAATGGCAGTCATTGCCCGGTGGACAGAACCATTCCTAGCCTACCTAACTAGGCAGGAACTCCCCGAGGACCAAAACGAGGCCCGCTGCATAGTGCGGCAATCTAAAGCCTACAAAGTCCACGAGGGAGAGCTTTATAAGAAGAGCACAACCAGAGTCCTTCAAAGGTGTATCTCCAAAGAAGAAGGGCGAAATCTTCTGGCTGAAATTCATGCCGGACTAGGCGGGCACCACGCCGCAGTCCGGGCCCTTTTAAGCAAGGCCTTCCGTACCGGATTTTATTGGCCGACGGCCCGGGCAGACGCTCAGGACTTAGTGCAGCGATGCATCGGTTGCCAATTATTCGCTAATCAAAGCCACATGCCACCTACCGCCCTACAAACCATACCCATCACCTGGCCTTTTGCGGTCTAGGGGCTTGACATGGTTGGACCCCTTAAAGGAGGAACCCACAAGAAAAAATATCTACTGGTCATGGTGGACAAATTCACCAAATGGATAGAGGCCAAGCCCGTAAAGACGGCCGAATCCGGACCGGTGATAGACTTCATATCTGGGGTTGTACACCGTTACAGCGTCCCCCACAGCATCATAACTGACAACGGCACAAACTTCACGGCCGACGAAGTTAAACTCTGGTGCAAAAACATGGGCATCAAGCTCGACTATGCTTCAGTCTATCACCCACAAACTAATGGTCAAGTCGAGCGAGCCAACGGTCTCATCATGAGCGGCATCAAACCCAGACTAGTGCGATCCCTCAAGGAATCTAACACGCACTAGGTAGAGGAGCTTGACTCCGTACTCTAGGGGCTGCGGACCACGCCGAATCGCACTACCGGATTCACACCATTTTTTGTGGTATACGGTGCAGAGGCAGTCTTGCCCTGCGACATAATTCATGACTCACCTCGCGTGCGCATGTACGAAGAAAGAGAAGCCGAGCTCGATCGGCAGGACAGCTTGGACGCACTAGAGGAGGAGCGCGACGTGGCAAAAGCCCGTTCCGCATTCTATCAACAACAGGCTCGAAGATATCAAAGCAGAGAAGTACGGGCCAAAACTTATAACGTTGGCGAACTAGTTCTACGCCTGCCGGACAAGAAGAAGGACAAACTAAAGCCCAAATGGGAGGGTCCCTTCATAATCTACCAAGTACTGACTGGTGGAGCGTACTGTCTGCGAAACGCATCGGACAACCGACTCGAGCCGAACCCATGGAACGCAGCATGCCTACGAAGATTCTACGCCTAGCGCCGGACTCCGTGTTCGTCTCCTTCCTCTGTCCTCTTTTTATTTTTTCACATTAGCTATCTGGCATTTGTCTCCTTCTCCCTACCTTTTTTCCCTCCTCCAAAACCCTTAGGGGCTTGCTTGCGCATTGTTCGCACATACTTGACGCGCCACCCGCGCTCATCATACCTGGGGGCTTCTTTATCAGAAGTTTATATAAATGGGCCTCATGCCCAAAACTTGTGTGACACTTCCGCATGAACCTTTTATACACCATTATATGCATCGATATGACTTAAGATTTCGCCAAGCTGGGTTGCCTGGCTCCTATGCTTACCCCTATGTTCTCGTTCGTTCGGCTAGGTGGTAAAGGGAGCACCTCTGCGATTGTTACTGCTGGGTCAGCCGGATGTGTACCTCAGACTGGGTGAAGCCGAAAGCTAGCGTTCTTAAGGGAATATTCGGTCGGTGAACTAAAAGATGATTTTTCTTGTTTATTTATCTACCCCCAGATGCTTTTCTGCTCTTTCTAGCAGTTCGGACATGCACTTTAGGGCATGCCTCCCAGGGAAAGGAACCCCTAATGGAACTATTCTCCCTGGAAGATGTTTCTTACTAACCATGTAATATAACATAACTAGTTGGGCACTTGTCTGCTAAAGCAATTATGACCCCTACGCCTTGTCTCAATGCATGCCCCGGTTCTTACATAATCGAGAGGGTATTCGGACACACTCCGGACTATAGGGTCCAGAGGTCGAAGAGAAAAGGTCCGCAATGACAAATGATCTACAATCCGGCTAGAAGGCATTTTTCATGTCATTTTAAATTACAGAGTCAATCCGACTCGGTATAATCTTCTTCAATACCATCCAACAGGCGGTCTAATTTACAGTCCTATTGAGAATACTTTGCAGCCAGTTCTACCTGGCCATATACTAAACTGACAGGGATCTCCTTTCCGTCTGGACCCATAGGGCCGACCTCGGCCATGTGATTCGGGTCCACCTTCGTGTACCGAGTCTTCACCATGGCCCAGGCCTCCCTGGCACCTTGACGACAGGCCGATATCTTCCACAACCGGAAGCGCCGCCGCACTCCCTCAAGCTTCTTTGCAAGCTCCCCAAGGCCTTCAGGCATGGAGAGGGATGGCCACATAGCCTGGACGACGCCCTGCATTGCCTGCCGAACTCGTTCATGCAGTTGCACAAGCTCGGGACGAAGGTCCCCCGTTAAACCGGGCATTTCCTCCGCAGGACGACCTGTCAGGAGACCTACAGACATAACTCTGTCGATTGACTTCCTCGCTGATTTTTTTTCGAGAATTTGTTCAAGCACTTACTAAAAATGCCGCGTCGAAGTCGCTAATTCTCCTTTACGGAAGCAGACAGCTGAATACGAACATCTTTTAGTTCCTCGCCCAGCTGCGTGTTGGCATCTTGGAGGTTATTTTTCTCTTGCCGCACCCTTGTAAGCACCTTCTCGCCGGCCTTTAGTTGGCGTAGTAGTGGTTGCCTATCCGGATCGAGTCCGGCGCTATCTGCAATATTATTGTCAGACTTATACACATGCCGCACTTCACAAACTACTTATCTTTCGAAATATATATTACCGGAGGGGGTCTCTGTGGCCCCCCCTGCGGCGGCTAGTGCGGCCTCAAGTTGGGCCTTGCACTCCTGGAGCTCCTGGGACAGGTGGGTATTCTTTTCCATAAGATCCTGCATACCAAATGATCCTTAAATCAGTTATTCTAACTATTTTAAGTCTCGGTGGCTACTGGCATATATAATTGTCAAAATTCCTCACCCGTATGTCTTTCACATACTGCTCCGTGGCTCTGGCTAGACCATCTTGAGCGGCACGGAGATGCGCATCTCCCGAACTAAAGGCATTCAATGCCTCTTGGGAGAAACATGTGTCACGAAGAATTGTCCGGCGGCGCCTGTGATTCATGGCACTCTCCACCTCAGATTTGGTTGCGGACAATCTGTCGGCATCCTCCGTTGGAGGTGCATCCGACGCGCGCCTTGTGTTCGTCTCCCCTTCCGGACCTGGTGTTGGAGCCTGGCTGGGGGAGGCTCGATCGGCAACTTCTCCGAACACAGTCCGGCGAGCGCTCTTTCCCCTGAAAAAATCACGAGCGTTAGCATGCCTTCCAAGAATCTTTCCTTGAAACACGGTGGCGCGCCATACCGTTGCAGCGACGTCTCGATTCGCACCGCACTTCTTTTCCGCCTGCTGGGCCGAGCTGCCCCTTGTTGGCCAGCCGCCGCGGGCTCAGCTTCCTGCCACAAAGGTACCTCCTACAGAACCCCATCGGTATGCGGTGATCAGAAATAAGCATGGATGGGTCATGGAATCAGGGCTTCAGTCACAGTTACCTGGGAAGCTGGAAATATTCCGGGGTAATCGGCCGTAATGGCGACCAAAGCATTGTCGATGCTAAATTGGTGGAACACCCCGTCGATCAACTCCACCTTTATATACGGATCCTCTTCCGAGGCCGGATCGAGGGACCGTTCCGGATCCTCGGGCTGTGAAGGTGGGCTGTGTATATCCTCTACAGCCCGGCGCAGTTCCTGCGCCGAAATCACAAAGTGAGATACTTAACCGTGGGAATGGGGATCGGATGAGCAAAAAGAAATGTCCGCTTACCCAGCTTCGAGGATTGTTCATAGAAAATCCGTTCAATGGACTAACACAGAGAAAATCCTCCTTTTCCCCTTTGTACAGGCCCGACAAGATCTTCACAAGATCATCGACCGATCCTGGCCCCTTACGGCCATGACGGGTGGCATCATCCTCCCCGTTGAAATCCCACATGGGGTGGCCCCTATATTGGAGCGGCTGCACCCCCCGCATAATGCATGTGGCCATGACCCCAATCATGGTCAGTCCGGAATGAGCCAATAATCTTATTCGGCCCATCAGGTACAGGACGTCCCTGTCATTCTCCCGTTGAGGGCTCCGCGGACGCCAACATAGGCGTTTCTTCAGAGGAGCATTACTGAACTCCGGGAGGTAGATCCGAACTGGATCCGGTAGCGGGGCGTCTTCTATATAAAACCATTCCGAAGGCTAGTCTTCGGACGCCTTCTTCGGGGTTCCAGATAGATATCCGGTCCCGGCGATGCGCCATAGCTCGGCTCCGCCCACTTGATATATTGATCCCTCATGAGAACGGGGTACGAGGCAGAATAATCTCTTCCACAGTGCAAAATGGGCCTCGACGCCTAGGAACAGCTCGCAAAGGGCCACGAAGCCCGCGATGTGCAGAATGGAGGTAGGCGTAAGGTGGTGCAGCTGGAGGCCGTAGAACTCCAGGAGCCCCTGGAGAAACGGATGTATTGGAAATCCAAGTCCTCTTATTAGATAAGAGACGAAGCATACCCGCTCTCCTTTGGAGGGATTTGGGACGCACTCCGCCTGTTTTCCGCCCTTGTAGGTGGCGAGTCCGGCTCGAACCGGAACCATAAAGGCTGGGGGAAGCAATCCCTCGGCTTGAAGCACTACTAGCTTGCTATGTGGGATGAAGCATCTCTCCCAATCCCCGGGCTTGGGGTTGGGAACGTAAGGAGAGGAGCCGCGTCGGCTATCCATGATGGAATGGATTTTCTGGTCAGAAGCGCTCCGATGAAAGCGTGCGAAGGGGAGATGGTATGGTTCGGATCTAGATCCTCGTCTCTTTTTTTTATAGGCAGCTTATTTGAGCAGCCAAGGGGGAAATGTAAAAATACCCTGGCTTTTCGCATTTGTTCGACACGTGGAAGATGGCCTTTATTGGATGTGGAAGCCAAGGAGCGCAGCATTTATCAGAAGCCGGTCACTATTCTACAAGCATATGGAGCTGGAGAAGAACCCGCCTTGCAATGTTGAAGACAATTTGCGCGCTGGACTCGTCGTCATTGAAGCCTGGTTCGGGGGCTACTGAGGGAGTCCTGGATTAGGGGGTGTCCGGATGGCCAGACTATGACCTTTGGCCAGACTCCCGGACTATGAAGATACAAGATTGAAGACTTCGTCCCGTGTCCGGATAGGGACTTTCCTTGGCGTGGAAGGCAAGCTTGGTGATACGATATGAAGATCTCCTCCCATTGTAACCAACTTTGTGTAACCCTAGCCCTCTCCGGTGTCTATATAAACCGGAGAGTTTTAGTCCATAGGACGAACAACAATCATACCATAGGCTAGCTTCTAGGGTTTAGCCTCTCCGATCTCGTGGTAGATCAACTCTTGTACTACCCATATCATCAATATTAATCAAGCAGGAGTAGGGTTTTACCTCCACCGAGATGGCCCGAACCTGGGTAAAAACATCGTGTCCCTTGTCTCCTGTTACCATCTGCCTAGACGCACAGTTCGGGACCCCCTACCCGAGATCTGCCGGTTTTGACACCGACAGTAACATTACCATCCGCGTCCGTCTTCTTCTTAAAGATCCATTTATTTTCTATCGCTCGCCGATCATCGGGCAAGTCTGTCAAAGTCCATACTTTGTTTTCATACATGGATCCTATCTCGGATTGCATGGCTTCAAGCCATTTGTTGGAATCTGGGCCCGCCATTGCTTCTTCATAGTTCGAAGGTTCACCGTTGTCTAACAACATAATTTCCAAGACAGGGTTGCCATACCATTCTGGTGTGGAACGTGTCCTTGTGGACCTACGAAGTTCAGTAGCAACTTGATCCGAAGTACCTTGATCATCATCATTAACTTCCTCTCTAGTCGGTGCAGGCACCACAGAAACATCTTCCTGAGCTACGCTACTTTCCGGTTCAAGAGGCAGTACTTTATCAAGTTCTACTTTCCTCCCACTTACTTCTTCCGAGAGAAACTCTTTCTCCAGAAAGGACCCGTTCTTGGCAACAAAGATCTTGCCTTCGGATCTGAGGTAGAAGGTATACCTAATGGTTTCCCTAGGGTATCCTATGAAGACGCATTTTTTCGACTTGGGTTTGAGCTTTTCAGGTTGAAGTTTCTTGACATAAGCATCGCATCCCCAAACTTTTAGATACGACAACTTAGGTTTCTTCCCAAACCCTAATTCATACGGTGTCATCTCAATGGATTTAGACGGTGCCCTATTTAAAGTGAATGTAGATGTCTCTAAAGCATATTCCCAAAATGATAGCGGTAAATCAGTAACAGACATCATAGATCGCACCATATCCAATAGAGTGCGATTACGACGTTCGGACACACCGTTACGCTGAGGTGTTCCAGGTGGCGTGAGTTGTGAAACAATTCCACATTTTCTTAAGTGCGTACCAAACTCGTGATTCAAATATTCTCCCCCACGATCTGATCGTAAGAACTTTATTTTTTCTGTCACGTTGATTCTCCACCTCACTCTGAAATTCCTTGAATTTTTCAAAGGTCTCAAACTTGTGTTTCATTAAGTAGACATACCCATATCTACTTAAGTCATCAGTGAGGGTGAGAACATAACGATAGCCACCACAAGCCTCAATGCTCATTGGACCACACACATCAGTATGTATGATTTCCAACAAGTTGGTTGCTCGCTCCGTTGTTCCGGAGAACGGAGTCTTGGTCATCTTGCCCATGAGGCATTGTTCGCATGTGTCAAATGATTCATAATCAAGAGACTCTAAAAGTCCATCTGCATGGAGCTTCTTCATGCGTTTGACACCAATGTGACCAAGGCGGCAGTGCCACAAGTATGTGGGACTATCATTATCAACCTTACATCTTTTGGTATTCACATTATGAATATGTGTAACATCACGTTCGAGATTCATTAAGAATAAACCATTAACCAGCGGGGCATGACCATAAAACATATCTCTCATATAAATAGAACAACCATTATTCTCAGATTTAAATGAGTAGCCATCTCGCATTAAACGAGATCCAGATACAATGTTCATGCTCAAAGCTGGCACTAAATAACAATTATTGAGGTTTAATACTAATCCCGTAGGTAAATGTAGAGGTAGCGTGCCAACGGCGATCACATCGACCTTGGAACCATTCCCGGCGCGCATCGTCACCTCGTCCTTTGCCAGTCTCCGCTTATTCCGCAGCTCCTGTTTTGAGTTAAAAATATGAGCAACCGCACCGGTATCAAATACCCAGGAGCTACTACGAGTACTGGTAAGGTACACATCAATAACATGTATATCACATATACCTTTGGTGTTGCCGGCCTTCTTGTCCGCTAAGTACTTGGGGCAGTTCCGCTTCCAGTGACCGTTTCCCTTGCAATAAAAGCACTCGGTCTCAGGTTTGGGTCCATGCTTTGGCTTCTTCCCGGCAACTGGCTTACCGGGCGCGGCAACTCCCTTGCCGTCCTTCTTGAAGTTCTTCTTACCCTTGCCTTTCTTGAAACTAGTGGTTTTATTGACCATCAACACTTGATGTTCCTTTTTGATCTCCACCTCCGCTGATTTCAGCATTGAATATACCTCAGGAATGGTTTTCACCATCCCCTGCATATTGAAATTCATCACAAAGCTCTTGTAGCTAGGTGGAAGCGACTGGAGGATTCTGTCAACGACCGCGTCATCCGGGAGATTAACTCCCAGCTGAGACAAGCGATTGTGCAACCCAGACATTTTGAGTATGTGCTCACTGACAGAACCATTCTCCTCCATCTTACAACTGTAGAACTTGTCTGAGACTTCATATCTCTCGACCCGGGCATGAGCTTGGAAAAGCATTTTCAGCTCTTGGACCATCTCATATGCTCCGTGCTGCTCAAAACGCTTTTGGAGCCCCGGTTCTAAGCTGCAAAGCATGCCGCACTGAACCAGGGAGTAATCATCACTACGCAACTGCGAGGCGTTCATAACGTCTTGAGTTGCTGGGAAAACGGGTGCTTCACTTAGCGGTGCATCTAGGACATATGCTTTCTTGGCAGCTATGAGGATGATCCTCAAGTTCCGGACCCAGTCCGTATAGTTGCTACCATCGTCTTTCAGCTTGGTTTTCTCTAGGAACACGTTGAAGTTGAGGGCAACATTAGCGTGGGCCATTTGATCTACAAGACATATTGCAAAGACTTTAGACTAAGTTTATGATAATTAAGTTCATCTAATCAAATTATTTAATGAACTCCCACTCAGATAGACATCCCTCTAGTCATCTAAGTGATTCATGATCCGAGTCAACTAGGCCGTGTCGGATCATCACGTGAGACGGACTATTCATCATCGGTGAACATCTTCATGTTGATCGTATCTGCTATACGACTCATGTTTGACCTTTCGGTCTCTTGTGTTTGGAGGCCATGTATGTACATGCTAGGCTCGTCAAGTCAACCTAAGTGTTTTGCATGTGTAAATCTGGCTTACACCCGTTGTATGCGAACGTTAGAATCTATCACACCCGACCATCACGTGGTGCTTCGAAACAATGAACCTTCGCAACAGTGCACAGTTAGGGGGAACACTTTCTTGAAATTTTATGAGGGATCATCTTATTTATGCTACCGTCGTTCTAAGCAAACAAGATGTAAAACATGATAAACATCACATGCAATCAAATAGTGACATGATATGACCAGTATCATTTTGCTCCTTTTGATCTCCATCTCCGGGGCGCCATGATCATCATCTTCACCGGCATGACACCATGATCTCCATCATCATGATCTCCATCGTCGTGTCTTCATGAAGTTGTCTCGCCAACTATTACTTCTACTACTATGGCTAATGATTTAGCAATAAACTAAAGTAATTACATGGCGTTATTCAATGACACGCTGGTCATATAATAAATTAAGACAACTCCTATGGCTCCTGCCGGTTGTCATACTCATCGACATGCAAGTCACGACTCCTATTACCAGAACATGATCAATCTGATACATCACATATATATCATTCGTCACATCCTTTTGGCCACATCACATCACATGGCATATGCTGCAAGAACAAGTTAGACGTCCTCTAATTGTTGTTGCAAGTTTTTTACGTGGCTGCTATAGGTTTCTAGCAAGAATGTTTCTTACCAATGCCAAAACCACAACGTGATATGCCAATTGCTATTTACCCTTCATAAGGACCCTTTTCATCGAATCCGATCCGACTAAAGTGGGAGAGACAGACACCCGCTAGCCACCTTATGCAACTAGTGCATGTCAGTCGGTGGAACCTGTCTCACGTAAGCGTACGTGTAAGGTCGGTCCGGGCCGCTTCATCCCACAATGCCGCCGAATCAAGATAAGACTAGTAGTGGCAAGTAAATTGATAAAATCGACACCCACAACAACTTGTGTTCTACTCGTGCATAGAAACTACGCATAGACCTAGCTCTGATGCCACTGTTGGGGATCGTTGCAGAAATTAAAATTTTCTACGCATCACCAAGATCAATCTATGGAGAAACTAGCAACGAGAGAGAGGTGAGTGCGTCTTCATACCCTTGAAGATCGCGACACGGAAGCGTTACAAGAACGCGGATGAAGGAGTCGTACTCGTAGCGATTCAGATCGTGGTGGATTCCGATCTAAGCGCCGAAGAACAGCACCTCCGCGTTCAACACACGTGCAGCCCGGTGACGTCTCCTGCGCCTTGATCCATCAAGGAGGAGGGAGAGGTTGAGGAAGAAGGCTCCAGCAGCAACATGGCGTCATGGTGGTGGTGGAGCAGCGGTTCTCCGGCAGGGCTTCGCCAAGCTCAAATGGAGGAGGAGAGGTGTTGGAGAGGGGGAGGGCTGCGCCTTGGATGTGGTGCGGCTGCCCTCCCTCCTCCCCTCTATTTATAGGGTGAAGGGGGAAGGGGGTCGGCCCCTCTAGATGAGATCTAGAGGGGGGGCGGCGGCCAAGGGGAGGGGGCTTGCCCCCCAAGCCAAGGGGGGCGCCCCCTTTAGGGTCCCCCCCAAACCCTAGGCGCATGGGCCCTAGGAGGATGGCGCCCAGCCCACTTGGGGCTGGTTCCCTTCCACATACAGCCCATAAGGGCCCTCCGGGGCAGGTGGATTGAGGGAGTCCTGGATTAGGGGGTGTCCGGATGGCCGGACTATGACCTTTGGCCGGACTCCCGGACTATGAAGATACAAGATTGAAGACTTCTTCCCGTGTCCGGATAGGGACTTCCCTTGGCGTGGAAGGCAAGCTTGGCGATACGATATGAAGATCTCCTCCCATTGTAACCGACTCTGTGTAACCCTAGCCCTCTCCGGTGTCTATATAAACCGGAGAGTTTTAGTCCGTAGGACGAACAACAATCATACCATAGGCTAGCTTCTAGGGTTTAGCCTCTCCGATCTCGTGGTAGATCAACTTTTGTACTACCCATATCATCAATATTAATCAAGCAGGAGTAGGGTTTTACCTCCACCGAGAGGGCCCGAACCTGGGTAAAAACATCGTGACCCTTGTCTCCTGTTACCATCCACCTAGACGCACAGTTCAGGACCCCCTACCCGAGATCCGCCAGTTTTGACACCGACATGGACCCTCCCGGTGGACCCTCGGAACCCCTTCGGTGGTCCCGGTGCAATACCGGTAAACCCCCGAATACTTCCGGTGACCATATGATGACTTCCCATATATAAATCTTCACCTCCGGACTATTCCGGAACTCCTCGTGATGTCCAGGATCTCATCCGGGACTCCGAACAACATTCGGTAACCACGTACAAACCTTCCCTATAACCCTAGCATCATCGAACCTTAAGTGTGTAGATCCTACGTGTTCGGGAATCATGCAGACATGACCGAGAAAGCTCTCCGGCCAATAACCAACAGCGGGATCTGGATACCCATGTTGGCTCCCACATGTTCCACGACGATCTCATCGGATGAACCATGATGTCGAGGATTCAAGCAATCCCGTATACAATTCCCTTTGTCATCGGTACGTTACTTTCCCGAGATTCGATCATCGGTATCCCAATACCTTGTTCAATCTCGTTACCGGCAAGTCACTTTACTCGTTCCGTAATGCATGATCCCATGACCAACTACTTAGTCACATTGAGCTCATTATGATGATGCATTACCGAGTGGGCCCAGAGATACCTCTCCGTCATACAGAGTGACAAATCCCAGTCTCGATTCGTGCCAACCCAACCGACACTTTCGGAGATACCTGTAGTGCACCTTTATAGTCACCCAGTTACGTAGTGACGTTTGGTACACTCAAAGCATTCCTACGGTTTCCGGGAGTTGCACAATCTCATGATCTAAGGAAATGATACTTGACATTAGAAAATATTTAGCAAACGAACTACACGATCGTGTGCTATGCTTACGACTGGGTCTTGTCCATCACATGATTCTTCTAATGATGTGACCCCGTTATCAGTGACATCCAATGTCCATAGTCAGGAAACCATGACCATCTGTTGATCAACGAGCTAGTCAACTAGAGGCTCACTAGGGACATGTTGTGGTCTATGTATTCACACATGTATTATGGCTTCCGGTCAATACAATTATAGAATGAACAATAGACAATTATCATGAACAAGGAAATATAATAATAACCATTTTATTATTGCCTCTAGGGCATATGTCCAACAGGTCGATGATGCATACATGGGGCACATGTGGATACTGGCATTGGCACATACAGACGGTGCTAAGAGGGAACGTTTTTGATGGGACGATGAGGATGTCGGTTCCTTTGAAGGGGGAGGGGGGTGTATGTGACATCCCGGCTTAATAGGAATCATTTCCAGAAGCCCATCCCCAAGGAACCTCAAAGTTAAGCACATATTGGATTGGCAACTTCAAATGTGTTTTTTGTGGTACAAACGAGACTGTTGATCACATGTTTCTTCATTGTTTGGTTGCTAAATTTGTCTGTAGTATTTTTCAAAATACTTTCGATTTACAGTCTATGCCTATTGATTTGAAAACAATGTTCTTTTGCTGGATCTTCCCGTTTGGAAGGGGACTGCAATGAAGTTATGTGTTTGTATATTTGCTTTATTGTGGTCGATTTGGACCTGCAAAATTGATATTTTCTTTGAACACATACGAGTAATTGACCCTTTTGTGATTCTCCGTAAAACTTATCGTCCCATTAACTCTTGGTCCATTCTATAGACCAAAAAGGAGGAACAAAGGGAGCTGAACCGGGGACTAAGATTTCTAGATCAAGTAGCAGGTAAGGTATTCCATGCTTGAAGAAGATGGCGTCCTGAGATGCTTAAAATTAGGAGTGGCTGATGTGTACACTGATGACCACCGTTACCCTCTCCAAAATGGAGTTACTAATTCTGGAGGCTAGCATTCATTTTGCTTCCTTCTCTTTTGGCTTATATAAATATGTTTGTGGATTTCTAATGTTTAGTTTTGGATTTTCTTGGCTTAAGAACGTTGTAATGGAGTTGTCGTTGATGCTAGAGGTAGCTCCTTTTGGTAGCTGGTGTCTTAGTTAGAGTTGTCGTTATTGCTCATGTTATAGTTTTATCTAGGTTATAGTGGGTGCTGTACGGAGACTTTGTATGCACTTTTCATGGTTTCTGCTAATGGAAATCGGGGGAGACCCCTTTTGTTAAAGACAATAATTTGCAAGAGCACTGGGGAAGAAGTAGAGAACTCATTTGAAAAATCTCTTTTTTTTTCCAGGAAGAAGAATGGAACATCGTTGACTCATGAACAGTCTCAGCGGGAGGACGGCAACCAACACAACAGACTAGCCAAATGCAACGAAATTTAAGGGGATGGGGTTGTTGGTTTCGGCCGTACATGTTATGACTCAGTCGGCCTCCAAAGCTGAAACGACTCGTTCATCGGGCCCAGTTAAAATCGCCCATTTTTTGTGTGCGCCGGGATATTTTTACAGCGAGCCCCTATTCCTCGGGCTCCCCTATAACTCGCATTCGGGCGAGCGAGGTGGGTCAGCCCACGCGCACGGGAGGTCACAGCCTCCTTTTCTGGTTTTTACGTTTTCTGTTTAATTTTGTACTTTATTTGTACTTTAGAATATTCTATATATATTTGAAAAAATTTAAACAAGTATTTGAAAAATGTTGAATAAGTATTTGAAAATTGTTAACAAGCATTCAGAAAATGTAGTACGTGTATAGAAAAATTGTTGATCATGTATTAAAAAATGATGAATTTTTTGGTCATGTATAAAAAAATGTTAATCAAACATTTGAAAAAATTACAGAAAAGGTATTTAAAGGAATGTTAATCAAGTATTCTAGAAATGTTAACCGTGTATAAAAAAATGTTGACCATGTATTAAAAGAATGATGAAAGTGTTTTGACCATCTATATAAAATTTTTAATAAAGCATTTGAAAAAAATGTTGAACAAGTGTTTGAATAATGTTAATCAAGGATTTGGAAAATGTAAATGTGTATATAAAAAATGTTGACCAAGTATAAAAAAAGTAAATATTTTTAATTCAAAAATGATAATCAAGCATTTATGAAAATGTAAAGAAACAATATCGACCATGCATTAAAACTTGTTAATCCTGTATCTGAAAAATACTAATCAAGCATTTTAAAAATGTTCAAAATATGCAAGGAAAAAACGTTGACCATATATTTTAAAAAATGTTAAATTTATGTGGAAAAAATGTTAAACGTGTATTAGAAAAATGTTGTTGACATATATAAAAATGTAGAATGAAAAAAATAAACAAAGAAAGAAAACTAAAAAAATGAAAACGAAAAAAATAAAAAAAAATAAAAAAAATAAATTAAAAAATCCAAGAAACAAATGCAAAAATAATTAGAAAAATAAAAAATAGGAGAAGACTGGCTCGATCCCCAGGCGTGTCCGTCTCGCTTAATTAGCTCCCGTGCTATTTCTCGACCCACGTGGGAGTGATGGTTGTGCCAGCCCATCTGTGGGGCGGGCGCCCCTGTTATTTTGCCTTTTCTGTTTTTCTCTTTTTTGACAATTAGAAAAATGTTCCGGGTTAAAAAAAGAATTTTATAAAATGTTCCTGATTTTTTTACGAATGTTCAGAAATTTAATAATTGTTCATGATTTTTTAAAATGTCTGCGAATTTGAAAAATGTTATAGATCTTTTTTCACAAATTTCAATACATGTTCATAATTTTGAAAATTGTTCAGATTTTGAAAAATATTCATGATCCTACAAACTGTTTAAGAATTTGAAAAAGTGTTCATGATTTCAACAATGTTCAGGAATATGAAAAATGTTTGTGATTTCAACAATATATCCGCAGATTTACAATTTTATTCAATTTGGAATATGTTCACAATTATGTTAATTCAAAAAATGTTTGTGATTCAAAAATATTCGATAAATAAAAAAGAATCATGATTCCCCAAATTGTTCATGATTTCAAATATTGTTCCGGATGTTTTTGAATTCATAATATGTTTGTGATTTGCAAATTTGAGAATTGTTTGTTCGAGATTTCAAAGGTTTTTAGTGAACTTTTGAAATATTCACGAAATTAAAAATTCAGGAAATAAGATAAATATTTGATAAAAAATAATAAAAATATTCAGAAATTTTAGAAACAGAAAAAATATATAATAAAGGAAAAGGGAAAACAAAAAATTTAGAACAAGAATAAAAATGTTGAAATGCAGAAAAAATGCAATGAAAAAAAGACAGAACAAAAATAAACCGGTCCAGGAAGGTTCTAGAATATTACAAAAACTGGAAGAGGAGCCGTTTGCTACTTGGGGTGGCCCGATCACAGTGGCGGAGGTAGAGGGTGGACAGGGTGGGCCACGGCCTACCCTGGAATTTTTTGAATAGCTTTATAGCATAGGAAAAATGTAAAAAAATATTAAGAAAAATATGTTTTATATGAACAGTTCTATTGTTGGCCCACCCTGACCCATTGGGCTAGATCCGCTACTGCCCGATCATACCTAGCGCGATACTACAGGTAGCGCGTTAACAGTCGACCTACGCTATAAATGGAATATGCCATTTCTACATGGAATGAAATCCTGACCGACCGGGTTTGCAGCCTATTATTTGCGAGTAACTAACCAACAGGTACCACTTAGGAGGCTCCTGCAAGGGTTCCTTTTTCAGCCTGAAAGCGTGTCAAGTGGTGCGCGTGCAGCTGACGTCATATGTCGCGTGTTGGACGCTCCTGTCGGATTCCATTTTATTTTTATTTTTATACTTTTTTTCGGTTTAGATGGGTTAAGGTTTTTTTTGGCTTTTTATTTTTTGCCTGGTTTTCCTAGGTTTTGGAGATTTTTTTAGAAGCACTACTGTTCTTCTAAAAAAGATTGTACTTTCACGAGAAGCACATATTTGCTTTTGAAAGAAGCACACCATACTATTTCATCAGAAGCATAGTCAGTGCTTCCACAAGAAGCACAATTATGCTTTCACGAGAAGTATATTTGTGCTTGCACTTCTTGGAAAGGGAAAATTACAGCCTTGCTTCTGCGTGAAGCACAACCTATGCTTCCCTGGAAAAAGAGAAAAACATAGCAT
Organism: Triticum dicoccoides; assembly: GCF_002162155.2. Taxonomy (NCBI): domain Eukaryota; kingdom Viridiplantae; phylum Streptophyta; class Magnoliopsida; order Poales; family Poaceae; genus Triticum; species Triticum dicoccoides. The sequence goes on along the minus strand of NC_041381.1, from coordinate 549,727,296 downwards.
GTGCTTCCTAGAAAAAGTTAATACCGCAACCGTGCTTCCAGACTCCTTTCTTTTCTTCCTTTTTTCGGTTGCCGGTATTTTTGGTTTTCTTTTTCTTTTTCTGGATTTTGTTTTTTTTGGTACTCCTTCTTTTGGTTTCCTGTTTTTTTGATGGTTTTTCATGATTTTTTTATATCAAAACCTATTAATATGGGATCTAGTTTTAATGATCTCGACGCAAGAAATCCAACGATGAAAAGGGTTCGGTATTTGAATGCACGGTACGAGAGATAAAACATTTTGAATAAACAAGTAGGGAGTGAACTCTGAAGGCATAACCCTTAACTAGTTTTTTCTTAGAAACACCTTTAATTTTATTCATATTCATAACAATTACAGGTACCTTGATTTGGATCGAAAATCCAAGAAAATATAAAGTTACTTCTATGACTAAGAATTACAATGAAATCTCTTCAATTGTTTATCTGGATACATACCAGCCGAGCCGAAAGCATATATTGGGCGTGTGATATTTTTGACATTTCAATATCATCCCGTACACACAAGGCCCACACGAGCCGCCGTACCTCTGCTTTTGGACGAAAGAGCGGTTCTACATATTCCTGCCAGATGCGCAAAAGGAGGTGTTCCTATTCCTGACATTCTCTCGACAGGAAAAAAAGTGTTCTTGGCATTCCTCTTAGGAAAAAGGTCATCGTAGGAGATTTTGGCATCTAATTGGTCTTTGGATGTGATGATACAGGAAGTCGGATCTTTTGATGGCAACTGGAAGATGGTGACGACGTCTCGACTACAATCGTGCCATGACGATGTGCTTAAGCAATCGCGACACCAAACCCTTGAGATTATTGACCTCGTTGTAATCTCATACAAACTGACCGTAAAAGTCTGTTGTGCAAACAATTGAAAAACAAATGAAAAAAATACTACTTCCTTCGTTTAGGTGAATAAGTCGTTCGCGTAGTTCTAGGTCATCGATTTGAGAAATTAAATAAGTGTTATATGTCATAAAAAGTATATCACTAGATTTCTACACGGATGTGCTTTCTAAATATATATTTTTTTGTCACATATAATACATATTTAGATAGTTAAATCGTCGACCTAGAACTAGACGAATGACTTATTCACCGAGACGGAGGAAGTATAGCAATTTGGATTATGAATATAGACGAAACATAAGTCAAAATAGGGGTTACATAAACCAAAATTTACAAACAATTAACACGCCTGAAATTGCAAAGATAGCACCCAAAGTATAGTGTCTATACCAAAGATTTAAGTCTAAATCATGAAGGGTGGTGCTTTCATAAAGGAAACGGCCAAGCATCATCACCAAAGGTTGGCTCAGACTTTTCCATGGGCCAGACCAAGTAAAGGATGCTCAACATTTTTAAACTATAATTCTAGAAAGGCAAAATATTAGGTGGCATCTTGTAGACATTTCTTTGCGGGGCTTGTAGACATTTTCCCGGTCAGGTAAACGATGTAGAGAGCAAGTTGAGACATCGATGATGCACACATCCAAAAAGAAGAAGAAGAAGAAGAAAACGAATGAGAAAAAAGGGACCCGTAAAGGTTAAGGTGAGGAGAACAACACGATGCAGGATGACATCAACACCCACCACCGTCATTGGAAACAATAAGACTAAGGATGTTCCCCAACAGCTACGCCTCCAGGAAGGTAATGGTACATGAAGCCACTCGTTGCGATATCCAACCATGTAGGTCAGATCATGGGTTTTCATGTTGGAGAGAAAGTTTGAATAGACTCCAGAAAATGCCTTCAACAAAGAACGGTAGACCGCCACTGCCATGTACAAGTAATGAACACCAGACCTAGGATTTCACCCTGAACTCAAGGCCCGGTAATCGAAGGGCGCAACAAAAAATGAAGCCTGTGGAGTTGCTCCCACCAACTTGCCATGTAGAGATAGATCCAACATTGATCAACTCATCTCCACATCAACCAATTCCATTCTCTTCTCAAGCTAAATTAGCTTTCCAGAGCTAATAGGTGACGACAAGCGGATGGCTCCCAACGGTCATCTCGTCGCCACGCTCCTCCAGCCGCCGTCGGCGTCCAAACCCACGACCGCCACCCGTCCCACGCACAGCCTCTCCCGTCGGCCAATCACTTCGATTCCTGACGGCCAGATAACGTTCCTCGTCCGCAGCCGGCTGACTCGTTTTCGTCCACATCGGCGCCACTCCCAGGCAGGTCCCGCCCTGCAGTGGAGGACCTTGAGTCGAGTGGTGACAGATGGATTGTAGTTCGAAACCGGCGTCGCCATCACCGTTATGAAGATGCTCTCGCCGTCAGGCAGCCAGTCGCCTCCAAACATCGGATTCCCCGGTGGCTGGTTGGTCATTGCTTTAAGTGCCTTGAGTCGGGGCATGTGAAGGCCCAGTGCTCCGGCGATATACGCTGCCACCGCTGCTGGATCTCGGGCCATTTGGCGCGTGACTGCCATTTCCACGCCGCTCAAGCTCCCCCGCCGCAACTCGCGCCCAAATCCGTCCTCCACACCGCTCATCCCAACCCCGTGCCTCCCGCTTCCAGATCTAGCCGGCCTGCACAAGTTGGTTCCGCATCCCAGCCTGCTCCACCCCCACCCTCATGGATCTGGCGCATTACCCGCCGCTTGCCCAACACCGTTTCCCCGGCGAGGTGCTCAACCACGGAGACCCAGATCTGAGGCCGACTAGGGGGGCAGAATCATCTCGCGCACTCCGTCCATGGATGCGCTGGAGGCCAATTTCCGCAACCGTGCTCTGCTCGCCACTGTGAGGGGCAGGAGGCCCCCACTGTCTCATGAGGCGCTTGTCCAAGCTCTTGCCAGAGACTGCAGGGTGGAGCGTCGGCATGTTCGGGTGGAGGTCACCTTCCCGGCTGACTTCTTCCTCACCTTCGCGTTCGCGGAGATTTGTGACCAGGTGTTCACCAGCTCCGGTAGGATCCACTATGTCGGTGCCCCGATTGGGTTTCAGCGCTGGCGTCGGAGCACCCAAGTTGCTGGGGGCAAGCTCGGTTTCTTCTGCAAGTTAGGCATTGAGGGCCTACCGGCCAGCCCGTGGGAAGTAGGCGCAGTCAGTTAGCTCATCAACAATCCTCATGGCCAGCTGGTGGAGATTCTACCGCAGCAAGATCGCTGGCAGCTGGAGATGACGGCCTAGCTGCGCAATCCTCTGGCGTCCTGATACATCTCCAACGTATCTATAATTTTTTATTGCTCCATGCTACTTTATCTACTGTTTTGGACTATATTGGGCTTTATTTTTCACTTTTATATTATTTTTGGGACTAACCTATTAACCGGAGGCCCAACCCAGAATTGCTATTTTTTGCCTATTTCAGTGTTTCGAAGAAACAGAATATCAAACGGAGTCCAAACGGAATGAAACCTTCGGGAACGTGGTTTTCTCACCGAACGTGATCCAGGAGACTTGGACCCTACTCCAAGAAGTAACGAAGGAGGTCACGAGGGTGCCCCCCCTAGGGCGCGCCCCCCTACCTCGTGGCCCCCCTGTTGCTCCACCGACGTACTCCTTCCTCCTATATATACCTACGTACCCCCGACAGATCAGATACGGAGCCAAAAACCTAATTCCACCGCCGCAACTTTCTGTATGCACGAGATCCCATCTTGGGACCCGTTCTGGAGCTCCGCCGGAGGGGGCATCTACCACGGAGGGCTTCTACATCAACACCATAGCTTCTCCGATGAAGTGTGAGTAGTTTACTTCAGACCTTCGGGTCCATAGCTAGTAGTTATATGGCTTCTTCTCTCTTTTTTGGATCTCAATACAATGTTCTCCCCCTCTCTTGTGGAGATCTATTCGATGTAATCTTCTTTTTTTGCAGTGTGTTTGTTGAGACCGATGAATTGTGGGTTTATGATCCAGATTATGTATGAATAATATTTGAATCTTCTCTGAATTCTTTTATGTATGATTGAGTTATCTTTGCAAGTCTCTTTGAATTATCCGTTTGGTTTGGCCAACTAGATTGGTAGCTCTTGCAATGGGAGAAGTGTTTAGCTTTGGGTTCAATCTTGCGGTGTCCTTTCCCAGTGACAGCAGGGGCAGCAAGGCACGTATTGTATTGTTGCCATCGAGGATAACAAGATGGGGTTTTTATCATATTGCATGAATTTATCCCTCTACATCATGTCATCTTGCTTAAGGCGTTACTCTGTTTTAACTTAATACTCTAGATGCATGCTGGATAGCGGTCGATGAGTGGAGTAATAGTAGTAGATGCAAAATCGTTTTGATCTACTTGTCTCGGACGTGATGCCTATATACATGATCATACCTAGATATACTCATAATTATGCTCAATTCTGTCAATTGCTCAACAGTAATTTGTTCACCCACCGTAGAATACTTATGCTCTTAAGAGAAGCCACTAGTGAAACCTATGGCCCCCGGGTCTATTCTCATCATATCAATCTCTATCACTTTATTATTTGCTTTGTTTTTACTTTGCCTTTTACTTTTCACTTTGCATCTTTATATCAAAAATACCAAAAATATTATTTATCATCTCTATCAGATCTCACCCTCGTAAGTGACCGTGAAGGGATTGACAACCCCTAATCGCGTTGGTTGCGAGTAGCTATCGTTTTGTGTAGGTACGAGGGACTTGTGCGTGGTCTCCTACTGGATTGATACCTTGGTTCTCAAAAACTGAGGGAAATACTTACGCTACTTTACTGCATCATCCTCTCCTCTTCGGGGAAAACCAACGCAGTGCTCAAAAGGTAGCAAGAAGAATTTCTGGCGCCATTGCCGGGGAGGCTCACGCAAGCAAGTCAACCATACCAAGTACCCATCACAATCCCTATCTCTCGCATTACATTATTTGCCTCTCGTTTTCCTCTCCCCCACTTCACCCTTGTCGTTTTATTCGCCCTCTCTTTCCCAATCTCCTCCTCTCTTTCCCGTTTGCCTTTTCGTTTGCTTGTGTGTTGGATTACTTGTTGCCATGGCACAAGATAATACCAAATTGTGTGACTTCTCGAATACCAATAATATTGATTTCCTTAGTAGTCCGATTGCTCCTCTTAATAATGATGAGTCTTGTGAAATCAATACCGCTTTGTTGAATCTTGTTATGAAAGATCAATTCGCCGGCCTTCCTAGTGAAGATGCCGCTACTCATCTAAACAATTTTGTTGATTTGTGTGATATGCAAAAGAAGAAAGATACGGATAACAATATTTTCAAATTGAAGTTATTTCTGTTTTCACTTAGAGATTGTGCTAAAATTTGGTTTTCGTATTTGCCTAAAAATAGTATTGATTCTTGGAACAAGTGCAAAGATGCTTTTATCTCTAAGTATTTTCCTCCCGCTAAGATCATCACACTTAGGAACGATATTATGAATTTTAAACAACTTGATCATGAGCATGTTGCCCAATCTTGGGAAAGAATGAAATTGATGCTTCGCAATTGCCCTACTCATGGTTTGAATTTATGGATGATCATACAAATTTTTTATGCCGGATTGAATTTTGCTTCTAGAAATCTTTTAGATTCGGCCGCGGGAGGCACGTTTATGGAAATTACGTTAGGAGATGCTACAAAATTGCTTGATAATATTATGGCCAATTATTCTCAATGGCACACCGAAAGATCTTCTAGTAAAAAAGTGCACGCTATAGAAGAAATCAATGTTTTGAGTGAAAAGATGGATGAACTTATGAAGATGTTTGCTACTAAAAATACTTCTCTTAATCCCAATGATATGCCTTTGTCTTCTTTGATTGAGAATAATAATGAATCTATGGATGTGAATTTCGTTGGTAGGAATAATTTTGGAAACAACGCGTATAGCGGGAATTTTAATCGTAGGCCTTATCCTAGTAATCCTTCTAATAATTATGGAAATTCCTACAACAACTCTTATGAAAATTTTAATAAGATGCCCTCTGAATTTGAGAGTAGTGTTAAAGAGTTTATGAATTCACAAAAGAATTTTAATGCTTTGCTTGAAGAGAAATTGCTTAAAGTTGATGATTTGTCTAGGAACGTTGATAGAATTTCTCTTGAAATTGATTCTTTAAAGCTTAGATCTATTCCTCCTAAGCATGATATCAATGAGTCCCTCAAAGCCATGAGAATTTCCATTGATGAGTGCAAGGAAAGAACCGCTAGGATGCGTGCTTCCAAAGATGCCTTTATTAAAGCGTGTTCTTCCAATTCCTATGAAAATCAAGATGAAGATCTAAAAGTTATTGATGTGTCCCCTATTAAATCTTTGTTTTGCAATATGAATCTTGATGAAACTGAATATGATCTTCCTTTACCTAGAAGGCGTTCTAAGAATTCGGAGTTTCTAGACCTTGATGATGAAATTGATGAAAGTGGGATTGAAAGAAATAAAAACCTAGATGTTGCTAAACCCACTATTTTGGATCTCAAGGAATTTAATTATGAAAATTGCTCTTTGATTGGTTGTATTTCCTTGTTTCAATCCATGCTAGATTCTCCTCATGCTTATTGTCAAAATAAGGCCTTTACCGAACACATTGTTGATGCCTTGATGCAATCTTATGAAGAAAAACTTGAGTTGAAAGTTTCTATCCCTAGAAAAATCTATGATGAGTGGGAACCTACTACTAAAATTAAAATTAAAGATTACGAGTTTCATGCTTTGTGCGATTTGGTTGCTAGTGTTTCTACTATTCCAAAACTTTGTGTGATTCGCTAGATTTCCGTGACTTTGATGATTGCTCTCTAAACTTGCATCTTGTGGATTCTACTATTAAAAAGCCTATGGGAAGAATTAATGATGTTCTTATTGTTGCAAATAGGAATTATGTGCCCGTAGATTTTATCGTTCTTGATATAGATTGCAATCCTTCATGTCCTATTATTCTTGGTAGACCTTTCCTTAGAACGATTGGTGCAATTATTGATATGAAGGAAGGGAATATTAGATTCCAATTTCCCTTAAAGAAGGGCATGGAACACTTCCCTAGAAAGAAAATAAAATTACCATATGAATCTATCATCAGAGCCACTTATGGATTGCCTACCAAAGATGGCAAAACCTAGATCTATCCTCGCTTTTATGCCTAGCTAGGGGCGTTAAACGATAGCGCTTGTTGGGAGGCAACCCAATTTTTTTTGTTTCTTGTTGTTGTTTCTGTTTAAGAATAAATAATCCATATAGCCTCTGTTTGGATGTGGTTTTATGTTTTAATTAGTGTTTGTGCCAAGTAGAACCTATAGGATAACCTACGATGATAGTTGATTTGATTCTGCTGAAAAACAGAAACTTTGCACGCACGAATATAATTTTGTTAAATCACAGGAACGTGATTTTGCGTTGATTATTTTTGATGCTGTTCAATAGACAAATTTTCCAGCACTTCCTATTTTGGTAGAATTGTTAGAGTTCCAGAAGTTTGCGTTAGTTACAGATTGCTACAGAATGTTCTGTTTTTGACAGATTCTGTTTTGTGTGTGTTGTTTGCTTATTTTGATGAATCTATGGCTAGTAAAATAGTTTATAATCCATAGAGAAGTTGGAATACAGTAGGTTTAACACCCATATAAATAAATAATGAGTTCATTACAGTACCTTGAAGTAGTCTTTTGTTTTTTTTCACTAACGGGGCTCACGAGATTTCTATTGAGTTTTGTGTTGTGAAGTTTTCAAGTTTTTGGTGAATTATTTTGACGGATTATGGAACAAAGAGTGGAAAGATCCTAAGCTTGGCGATGCCCATGGCACCCCCAAGATAATCCAAGGACACGAAAAAGTCAAAGCTTGGGGATTCCCCGGAAGGCATCCCCTCTTTCTTCTACTTCCATCGGTAATTTACTTGGAGCTATATTTTTATTCACCACATGTTCTGTGTTATGCTTGGAGCGTATTGTATCATTTGTGTCTTTGCTTGTTAGTTTACCACAATCATCATTGTTGTACACACCTTTTGAGAGAGCCATACATGAATTGGAATTTGCTAGAATACTCTATGTGCTTCACTTATATCTTTTGAGCTCGATAGTTTTGCTCTAGTGCTTCACTTATATCTTTTGAGCGTGATAATTTTTGCTCTAGTCCTTCACTTAGATCTTTTAGAGCACGGTGGTGGATTTGTTTTAAAGAAACTATTGATCTCTCATGCTTCACTTAGATTATTTTGAGAGTCGTTATTAGCATGGTAATTTGCTTAATGATAATATACTTGGTATTCAAGATATGTGAAACTTTCTTTTGAGTGCGTTGAATACTAAGATAAGTTTGATGCTTGATAATTGTTTTGAGATATGGAGGTGATAATACCAAAGTAGTGCTAGTTGGGTGATTATGAATTTAAAGAATGCTTGTGTTGAAGTTTGTGATTCCCGTAGCATGCACGTATGGTGAACCGCTTTGTGATGAAGTTGGAGCACAATTTTATTTATTGATTGTATTCCTTATGAGTGGCGGTCGGGGATGAGCGATGGTCTTTTCCTACCAATCTATCCCCCTAGGAGCATGCGCGTAGTGCTTTGGTTTTTTATGACTTCTAAATTTTTGCAACAAGTACATGAGTTCTTATGATTAATGTTGAGTCCATGGATTATACGCACTCTCACCCTTCCGCCTTTGCTAGCCTCTCTAATACCACGCACTTTTCGCTGGTATCATACACCCACCATATACCTTCCTCAAAACAGCCACCATACCTACCTATTATGGCATTTCCATAGCCATTCCGAGATATATTGTCATGCAACTTTCCACCGTTCCGTTTATTATGACACGCTCCATCATTGTCATATTGCCTTTTGCATGAACATGTAGTTGACATTGTATTTGTGGCAATTCCACCTTCATAATTCATACATGTCGCTCTTGATTCATTGCTTATCCCGGTACACCGCCGGAGGCATTCATATAGAGTCATACTTTGTTCTAAGTATCGAGTTGTAATTGTTGAGTTGTAAGAAAAATAAAAGTGTGATGATCATAATTATTAGAGCATTGTCACAGTGAGGAAAGGATGATGGAGACTATGATTCCCCCATAAGTCGGGATGAGACTCCGGACGAAAAAAAGGGGCCATAAAAAAAAGAGAAAAGGCCCAAACAAAAAAAATTCGTGCGCGCAAAGTTTCTGTTTTTCAGTGAACCATACCAAGTAGAATAAACGCAAAAGCAATACATGAACTCCTCATTCTCAGCAAAAAGAATCAACACAAAAGCACGTTCCTGTGATTTAACAAAATTATATTCGTGCGCGCAAAGTTTCTGTTTTTCAGCAGAATCAAATCAACTATCATCGTAGGTTATCCTATATGTTCTACTGGGCACAAACACTAATTAAAACATAAAATCACATCCAAATAGAGGCTAGATGGATTATTTATTCCTAAACAGAAACAAAAACAAAAAACAAAAATAAAATTGGGTTGCCTCCCAACAAGTGCTATCGTTTAACGCCCCTAGCTAGGCATAAAAGCAAGGATAGATCTAGGTTTTGCCATCTTTGGTAGGCAATCCATAAGTGGCTCTCATGATAGATTCATATGGTAAATTTATTTTCTTTCTAGGGAAGTGTTCCATGCCCTTCTTTATGGGAAATTGGAATCTAATATTCCCTTCCTTCATATCAATAATTGCACCAATCGTTCTAAGGAAAGGTCTACCAATAATAATAGGACATGAAGGATTGCAATCTATATCAAGAACGATAAAATCTACGGGCACATAATTCCTATTTGTAGCAATAAGAACATCATTAATTCTTTCCATAGGCTTTTTAATAGTAGAATCCGCAAGATGCAAGTTTAGAGAGCAATCATCAAAGTCACAGAAATCTAGCAAATCACACAAAGTTTTGGGAACAGTAGAAACACTAGCACCCAAATCGCACAAAGCATGAAACTTATAATCTTTAATTTTAATCTTAATAGTAGGTTCCCACTCATCATAGAGTTTTCTAGGGATAGAAACTTTCAACTCAAGTGTTTCTTCATAAGATTGCATCAAGGCATCAACAATGTGTTCGGTAAAGGCCTTATTTTGACTATAAGCATGAGGAGAATCTAGCACGGATTGCAACAAGGAAATACAATCAATCAAAGAGCAATTTTCATAATTAAATTTCTTGAGATCAAAAATAGTGGGTTTAGCAACATCTAGGTTTTTATTTCTTTCAATCCCACTTTCATCAATTTCGTCATCAAGGTCTAGAAACTCTGAACTCTTAGAACGCCTTCTAGGTAAAGGAAGATCATATTCAGTTTCATCAAGATTCATATTGCAAAACAAAGATTTAATAGGGGACCCATCAATAACTTTTAGATCTTCATCTTGATTTTCATAGGAATTCGGTTTAGCGGCCATCTTATTGACTAAGGTAGCTTGCATATCCAAAATTTCAGCAGTCATCTTTTCAAGACGAGCAATTTGGGCTCTTATACCATCGAATTCTTTGGACATATCATCGAGTTCTTTATTCATATAACTCATAAAACCTTTTTGTTCCTTAAGCTCGTTTCTAAAGAAATTGCTATGCTCAAATTGCAAAACCATAAACTTTCTGACATTACTTTCGATCTCCTCTAGCCTTTTAAGGTGAAGATCACTAAATTTAGGGAGTGCCATCGCGACAAGTAAGCAAACTAACACACGAGCAAACAAACGGGCGAGGAAAAAGCCAAAAGGGAGAGAGAGAGAGGAGGAGATTGGGAAAGAGAGGGCGAATAAAACGGCAAGGGTTAAGTGGGGGAGAGGAAAACGAGAGGCAAATAATGTAATGCGAGAGATAGGGATTGTGATGGGTACTTGGTATGGTTGACTTTCTTGCATGAGCCTCCCCGGCAACGGCGCCAGAAATTCTTCTTGCTACCTTTTGAGCACTGCGTTGGTTTTCCTCAAAGAGGAGAGGATGATGCAGTAAAGTAGCGTAAGTATTTCCCTCAGTTTTTGAGAACCAAGGTATCAATCCAGTAGGAGACCACGCACAAGTCCCTCGTACCTACACAAAACGATAGCTACTCACAACCAACGCGATTAGGGGTTGTCAATCCCTTCACGGTCACTTACGAGGGTGAGATCTGATAGAGATGATAAATAATATTTTTGGTATTTTTGATATAAAGATGCAAAGGGAAAAGTAAAAGGCAAAGTAAAAAAAGCAAATAATAAAGTGATAGAGATTGATATGATGAGAATAGACCCGGGGGCCATAGGTTTCACTAGTGGCTTCTCTCAAGAGCATAAGTATTCTATGGTGGGTGAACAAATTACTGTTGAGCAATTGACAGAACTGAGCATAATTATGATTATATCTAGGTATGATCATGTATATAGGCATCACGTCCGAGACAAGTAGATCAAAACGATTTTGCATCTACTACTATTACTCCACTCATCGACCGCTATCCAGCATGCATCTAGAGTATTAAGTTAAAACAGAGTAACGCCTTAAGCAAGATGGCATGTTGTAGAGGGATAAATTCATGCAATATGATAAAAAGCCCATCTTGTTATCCTCGTGGCAACAATACAATACGTGCCTTGCTGCCCCTACTGTCACTAGGAAAGGACACCGCAAGATTGAACCCAAAGCTAAACACTTCTCCCATTGCAAGAGCTACCAATCTAGTTGGCCAAACCAAACGGATAATTCGAAGAGACTTGGAAAGATAACTCAATCATACATAAAAGAATTCAGAGAAGATTCAAATATTATTCATAGATATTCTGGATCATAAATCCACAATTCATCGGTCTCAACAAACACACCGCAAAAAGAAGATTACATCGAATAGATCTCCACAAGAGAGGGGGAGAACATTGTATTGAGATCCATAAAGAGAGAAGAAGCCATCTAGCTACTAGCTATGGACCCGAAGGTCTGAAGTAAACTACTCACACTTCATCGGAGAGGCTATGGTGTTGATGTAGAAGCCCTCCGTGGTAGATGCCCCCTCCGGCGGAGCTCCGGAATAGGCCCCAAGATGGGATCTTGTGGATACAGAAAGTTGTGGCGGTGGAATTAGGTTTTTGGCTCTGTATCTGATCTGTCGGGGGTACGTGGTATATATAGGAGGAAGGAGTACGTCGGTGGAGCAACAAGGGGCCCATGAGGTAGGGGGGCGCGCCCTGGGGGGGGAGGGGGGCGCCCCCACCCTCGTGACCTCCTCGGTTACTTCTTGGAGTAGGGTCCAAGTCTCCTGGATCACGTTCGGTGAGAAAATCACGTTCCCGAAGGTTTCATTCCATTTGGACTGCGTTTGATATTCCGTTTCTTCGAAACACTGAAATAGGCAAAAACAACAATTCTGGGCTGGCCCCCCCGGTTAATAGGTTAGTCCCAAAAATAATATAAAAGTGGAAAAGAAAGCCTAATATAGTCCAAAACAGTAGATAAAGTAGCATTGAGCAATCAAAAATTATAGATACATTGGAGACGTATCAAGCATCCCTGGTGTGGCTGCTGGGAATTTTACCTAAAAAGTTTTTATGTTGGCTTGCCCGCTTCCTTTAAACAAGTTTTAGATTCCATCTTCGAAGAAGGTTTTCTTGAAGGGGATGCTATAGATACCTATGCAAGAATGAAAACTATATTTGGGCACCCCATGAATGATAAGGTTGAATCAACTACTCTCCTGTGCTTTTATCAAAATGAAATTATTAAAGAGATGAAGTCTAGCTTAGAGGCAAATTTCCGCAACGTGCTTAATCTTACCTCTTCCATTAATGGCCATGTGCTTAACTTAAATAGAAGGATGAACGCCATAGAAAGGAGATCCCCCTCTCCGAGTACCAAAGATGGCAAAACCTAGATCTATCCTTGCTTTTATGCCTAGCTAGGGGCGTTAAACGATAGCGCTTGTTGGGAGGCAACCCAATTTTATTTTTGTTTTTTGTTTTTGTTTATGTTTAGGAATAAATAATCCATCTAGCATCTGTTTGGATGTGGTTTTATGTTTTAATTAGTGTTTGTGCCAAGTAGAACCTATAGGATAACCTACGATGATAGTTGATTTGATTCTGCTGAAAAACAGAAACTTTGCGCGCATGAATATAATTTTGTTAAATCACAGGAACGTGCTTTTGCGTTGATTATTTTTGATGATTTTCAATAGACAAATTTTCCAGGACTTCCTATTTTGGTAGAATTTTTAGAGTTCCAGAAGTTTGCGTTAGTTACAGATTTCTACAGACTGTTCTGTTTTTAACAGATTCTGTTTTGCGTGTGTTGTTTGCTTATTTTGATGAATCTATGGCTAGTAAAATAGTTTATAATCCAAAGAGAAGTTGGAATACAGTTGGTTTAACACCCATATAAATAAAGAATGAGTTCATTACAGTACCTTGAAGTAGTCTTTTGTTTTCTTTCACTAACGGAGCTCACGAGATTTCTATTGAGTTTTGTGTTGTGAAGTTTTCAAGTTTTGGGTGAATTCTTTTGATGGATTATGGAACAAGGAGTGGCAAGAGCCTAATCTTGGGGATGCCCATGGCACCCCCAATATAATCCAAGGACACAAAAAAGTCAAAGCTTGGGGATGCCCCGGAAGGCATCCCCTCTTTCTTCTACTTCCATCGGTAATTTACTTGGAGCTATATTTTTATTCACCACATGTTATGTGTTTTGCTTGGAGCGTCTTGTATCATTTGTGTCTTTGATTGTTAGTTTACCACAATCATACTTGCTGTACACACCTTTTGAGAGAGCCATACATGAATTGGAATTTGCTAGAATACTCTATGTGCTTCACTTATATCTTTTGAGCTTGATAGTTTTGCTCTAGTGCTTCACTTATATCTTTTGAGCGTGATAATTTTTGCTCTAGTACTTCACTTAGATTATTGATCTCTCATGCTTCACTTAGATTATTTTGAGAGTCGTTATTAGCATGGTAATTTGCTTAACGATAATATACTTGGTATTCAAGATATGTGAATCTTTCTTTTGAGTGCGTTGAATACTAAGATAAGTTTGATGCTTGATAATTGTTTTGAGATATGGAGGTAGTGATATTAAAGTCATGCTTGTGTTGAAGTTTGTGATTCCCGTAGCATGCACGTATGGTGAACCACTTTGTGATGAAGTTGGAGCACAATTTTATTTATTGATTGTCTTCCTTATGAGTGACGGTCGGGGACGAGCGATGGTCTTTTCCTACCAATCTATCCCCCTAGGAGCATGCGCGTAGTGCTTTGGTTTTTGATGACTTCTAAATTTTTGCAACAAGTACATGAGTTCTTATGATTAATGTTGAGTCCATGGATTATATGCACTCTCACCCTTCCGCCTTTGCTAGCCTCTCTAATACTGCGCACTTTTCGCCGGTATCATACACCCACCATATACCTTACTCAAAACAGCCACCATACCTACCTATTATGGCATTTCCATAGCCATTCCGAGATATATTGCCACGCAACTTTCCACTGTTCCGTTTATTATGACACGCTCCATCATTGTCATATTGCTTTTTGCATGAACATGTAGTTGACATTGTATTTGTGGCAAGGCCACCTTCATAATCATACATGTCGCTATTGATTCATTGCATATCCTGGTACACCGCCGGAGGCATTCATATAGAGTCATAGTTTGTTCTAAGTATCAAGTTGTAATTGTTGAGTTGTAAGAAAAATAAAAGTGTGATAATCACCATTATTAGAGCATTGTCCCAGTGAGGAAAGGATGATGGAGACTATGATTCCCCCATAAGTCGGGATGAGACTCCGACGAAAAAAAAGGGCCATAAAAAAAGAGAAAAGGCCCAAACAAAAAAAATGAGAGAAAAAGAGAGAAGGGAGAATGCTACTATCCTTTTACCACACTTGTGCTTCAAAGTAGCACCATGATCTTCATAATAAGAGAGTCTCATATGTTGTCACTTTCATATACTAGTGGGAATTTTTCATTATAGAACTTGGCTTGTATATTCCAATGATGGGCTTCCTGAAAAGTGCCCTAGGTCTTCGTGAGCAAGGAAGTTGGATGCACACCCACTTAGTTTCTTTCGTTGAGCTTTCATATACTTATAGCTCTAGTGCATTCGTTGCATGGCAATCCCTACTCACTCACATTGATATCTATTGATGGGCATCTCCATAGCCCGTTGATACGCCTAGTTGATGTGAGACTATCTTCTCCTTTTTGTCTTCTCCACAACCACCATTCTATTCCACCTATAGTGCTATGTCCATGGCTCACGCTCATGTATTGCGTGAAAGTTGAAAGAGTTTTGAGATTACTAAAGTATGAACAATTGCTTGGCTTGTCATCGGGGTTGTGCATGATTAAATATTTTGTGTGATGAAGATAGAGCAACAGCCAGACTATATGATTTTGTAGGGATAACTTTCTTTAGCCATGTTATTTTGAGAAGACATGATTGCTTTGATTAGTATGCTTGAAGTATTATTACTTTTATGTCAATATGAACTTTTGTCTTGAATCTTTCGGATCTGAATATTCATGCCACAATTAAGAAGATTTACATTGAAATTATGCCAAAGTATCACTCCGCATCAAAAATTCTTTTTTATCATTTACCTACTCGAGGACTAGCAGGAATTAAGCTTGGGGATGCTTGATACGTCTCCAACGTATCTATAATTTTTGATTGCTCCATGCTACTTTATCTACTGTTTTGGACTATATTGGGCTTTATTTTCCACTTTTATATTATTTTTGGGACTAACCTATTAACCGGAGGCCCAGCCCAGAATTGCTGTTTTTTTTGCCTATTTCAGTGTTTCGAAGAAACAGAATATCAAACGGAGCCCAAACGGAATGAAACCTTCGGGAACGTGATTTTCTCACCGAACGTGATCCAGGAGACTTGGACCCTACTCCAAGAAGTAACCGAGGAGGTCACGAGGGTGGGGGGCGCCCCCCCTAGGGGGCGCCCCCTACCTCATGGGCCCCTTGTTGCTCCACCGACGTACTCCTTCCTCCTATATATACCTACGTACCCCCGACAGATCAGATACGGAGCCAAAAACCTAATTCCACCGCCGCAACTTTCTGTATCCACGAGATCCCATCTTGGGGCCTGTTCCGGAGCTCCGCTGGAGGGGGCATCTACCATGGAGGGCTTCTACATCAACACCATAGCCTCTCCGATGAAGTGTGAGTAGTTTACTTCAGACCTTCGGGTCCATAGCTAGTAGCTAGATGGCTTCTTCTCTCTTTTTGGATCTCAATACAATGTTCTCCCCCTCTCTTGTGGAGATCTATTCGATGTAATCTTTTTTTTTGCGGTGTGTTTGTTGAGACCGATGAATTGTGGGTTTATGATCCAGATTATCTATGAATAATATTTGAATCTTCTCTGAATTCTTTTATGTATGATTGAGTTATCTTTGCAAGTCTCTTCGAATTATCCGTTTGGTGTGGCCAACTAGATTGGTAGTTCTTGCAATGGGAGAAGTGTTTAACTTTGGGTTCAATCTTGCGGTGTCCTTTCCTAGTGACAGCAGGGGCAGCAAGGCACGTATTGTATTGTTGCCATCGAGGATAACAAGATGGGGTTTTTATCATATTGCATGAATTTATCCCTCTACATCATGTCATCTTGCTTAAGGCGTTACTCTGTTTTAACTTAATACTCTAGATGCATGCTGGATAGCGGTCGATGAGTGGAGTAATAGTAGTAGATGCAGAATCATTTCGATCTACTTGTCTTGGACGAGATGCCTATATACATGATCATACCTAGATATACTCATAATTGTGCTCAATTCTGTCAATTGCTCAACAGTAATTTGTTCACCCACCGTAGAATACTTATGGTCTTGAGAGAAGCCACTAGTGAAACCTATGGCCCCCAGGTCTATTCTCATCATATCAATCTCTATCACTTTACTATTTGCTTTGTTTTTACTTTGCCTTTTACTTTTCACTTTGCATCTTTATAGCAGAAATACCAAAAATATTATTTATCATCTCTATTAGATCTCACCCTCGTAAGTGACCGTGAAGGGATTGACAACCCCTAATCGCGTTGGTTGCGAGTAGCTATCGTTTTGTGTAGGTACGAGGGACTTGTGCGTGGTCTCCTACTGGATTGATACCTTGGTTCTCAAAAACTGAGGGAAATACTTATGCTACTTTACTGCATCATCCTCTCCTCTTCAGAGAAAACCAACGCAGTGCTCAAGAGGTAGCACGTCCTGAAGATCTATGACCTGGAGGTGCCTGAGCCGGTGGGCTTGCAGAATATGGTCGACATGGAATGGCCGGTGGTACCTCCGCCGCCGGCACCACCCACCGAGCGCCTCACTCTGGTCCATCCCCTCACCTTGCATGTGTTGGATGTGGTCGACCGCATTGTTCCCTACCTCCAGATCCGGCCTAATTTTCAGCTAGATGAGGATGAGGAACTCACCAGGAGGCATGATTATTCAGGCATATGCTTCAGAGGAAGGATTGATGGTGAAGGCAGGGGAGATGTGCCGCGCTCGGGTGGTCACCCCTTTGGCGGACCTGGCAGCCTTGGCATTGCCGGAGACTGGGGCGGCCGTCATTCCAATGGTGTCATCGGGCCGGCAGGTGGCATAACCCCTCCCTTTGTGGTACATCCTGCTGGCCATAGCTCCACCCCTGCAAGGGCCTCCCCCATCTCAAGCGACAACAACAACCTACGGCCGGGCTCGAGAAGGCGGGAGACACCGGTCCATGGATCCACGACTTCAACGGTTGTGGGATCGGCGACCTACGTAGACACACCGGTCCTAGTGCCCTCCACTGCAGACACGTCGGTCGGACTTGCAGCTCTTGTCACCATGCCGGTTGTGGGCAAGATCCTCTTCCGGCACACCCCCCATCCCTGCAACGCCTTTCCTTCAGCTCAACAACGTTTAAGATGGACTCCAGGGAACAAGCGCCGGAGAACCAAGGGGTGAACCAAGTGGAGCCCTCACCTGAACAAGCCATGGCTTTTGGACATGCGCGGCTCAGGGTGGAGGCGGGGGTGTGTTAGCTCCGGAGACTGTTCATCTGCTGATCAGGGAGGACCGGCCGGAATCTCCATCCCCTGGTGTTGGTCTTCAGCCCCTGTGTGTTGTCAGGCCATCTCAGGGGCTGGGGGATGGCCAGACGAGTCTGGCGCGTACACCGATTGCTATCCCGCTGGTTCCGCACCAGCTGCTTCCCTCCTCGGCTTCGATCACTCAAGCCGCTCAGGAGTTGGGCCCCAAGACGGTGGCCACTATGCTCTGGGAAGGCATTGGGGCAACACAGGCATCTTCAATTCTCGGCCCCCGGCCTGCGGCCTCGGCACCGACGCGCCGCAAGAAGACTCTGCCTCCAAACTTCATGCCGCGGCGGAGCGCACGTCTGTCCAAGAACGTTGTTGGCCTTCGTCAGGGGCCAGTGGAATGCGCAGATGGTGCTCCTGCGTTGCATTGGACTGCTAGAGCCTGAAGAGCAGCTCTCACCGGAGGTAATGGATGCGTACTTGCAGTTATCCTCAAAACCCCTGGCGCCACATCATATAAAGGATGTGGTGGCCCTGTTCGACCCAGATGGTGCTGCCTTCGACGCGCCGGCCAATTTTGAGTCCAGAATCTTTTCCCTGCTAGAGAATGTGGAACCATGTGGTGCTTAGTTGCACAAATCATGTCAGTGGGGTGCTCATCATGTTTTATATTATGTCTATGTCTCTAGGAGTGTTGGTATGGAATGCAAGGGGCCTCAATAACCCGGCTAGGCGCAGCTCTATTCGCTTGTTCATGCAGTCTGGTGATGCTTCTCTGGTATTTTCCAAGAAACCAAGCTAAGTGTGCTAAATGCGGTAGTTGTGGCACAAACACTCGGGCCTGCTTTTGATGGTTTTGATGCCCGCAGATGGCACGCGGGG
>NC_041381.1:549685434-549708316 GCF_002162155.2 Triticum dicoccoides | reverse complement strand
GCGATCGGACAGACTACAGTCTTCATGTTTACTGAAGAAGGAGTTCTCCATATCGGCCACTTTTTCCTCCCTAGCTGACAGGAAGGAGTGGATGGTCACATCTGTTTATGGCCCGCGGGAAGATGGTGACAAGGTGAGATTCTTGGAGGAGTTAGTTAGCTTGGGAGAGCAGGTGCAAGGTCCCTGGATTTTAAATGGCGATTTCAACTTGGTGTGTAATTAGAATAAGAAAAGCACGTGTAGAGTCAACAGGAGGCTGTCAAATAAATTTAAGCATACTATCAACAGGCTGGGGTTGCATGACATGCACTTGGTGGGTCAGAGGTTTACCTGGTGTAATGGCCAGGAGCACACGATTATGGCCAGACTGGACCGTCTCTTGTTTAACAATGCCTGGGAGGAGTTGTACACGCTCAGTGATCTTGTAGCACTTAGCTCCAATATCTCTGACCACTGCCCCTTGCTACTATCATGCTTGGTGGCGCGACCAAGGGCTTTTTGATTTCATTTTGAGAACTTCTGTTGTCAGCTGCCAGGTTTCCAAGAAGTGGTCAAGGAGGCATGGGTGGGGGCAGCCCAGAGCCTGGATCCGGTGCATGTGCTGGGCACAAAACTGCAGCGCATGGTGAAGGTGCTCAGAAGTTGGGGACAGCGGAAGCAAAGCACCATGAATCTGCAGTTCCAAATTGCTAATGATGTGATTTTGTGTTTGGACATGGCGCAAGAGACCAGATCTCTATATTTTGATGAAAAGAGACTCAAGGCTTTCCTGAAGGGGAAGCTTTGGCCCTGGCCTCCCTGGAGCGGGTGAGACTCAGACAAAGAGCTCGAGTTAGGGATTTGCAGGAGGGAGACGCCAACACAAAGTATTTCCATATGAAGGAAAATGGCCGTAGGAGGAAGCACCTCATACCACATCTCTCGGATGGGGATCACACTATGTCAAGGATGGATGAGAAGTTGGGTTTAGCACGTGATTTCTTAAGTAATCTGATGGGCACACTGAAGACTCGAGGCAGTGTGATTAACTTAGAGGAACTAGACCTAAAACACCCTATCCCTAGGGGCTTCCAGGGCCTTGGAGGAACCATTTACCACAAAGGAGGTGAAGCAAGTAGTGTTTAACATGCCACCTGGTCGAGCGCCTGGTCCAGATGGTTTCACGGGTTTATTCTTCAAACAGTGTTGGGAAATCATTGCGGATGACCTGATGGCGGCAATGGAGGCTCTTCATGAGGGATGGTTCTACTCGTTTGGTGCCTTGAACTCATCCATCCTGACGCTCCTACCCAAGAAAGACAATCCATTGCAACTGGGTGACTTCAGACCCATCAATTTGATACATGGTGTGGCAAAAATCTTTGCTAAGGTCCTGGCAGCGCGGTTCTCCCCACTGCTACCCACTTTGATCTCGCAGGCACAAAGTGCTTTTGTTAGCAATAGAAGCATCCATGAGAATTTCAAGTTTGTCCGCAATGCAGCAAGAATGTTGCATCAATAGAAGAGATCTGCTGTTTTATTGAAGATTGACATCTCAAAAGCCTTTGACACTCTATCTTGGGATTTTCTCCTGGAGGTGCTGAGGTGCAGGGGTTTCGGACCCAAGTGGTGCTCATGGATATGTGGCTACTGAGGATGGCTTCCTCTTCCATACTTATCAACGGGGAGCTTAGTGATCCACCTTGGCATGTGGTGTACGGCAGGTTGATCCGCTATCTGCAGCACTTTTTATCATAGCCATGGACTCTCTTCAGGCAATGATGAAATGGGCTGCACGTCAAAATCTGTTGGCACCTCTTGGCTTCGACTGTAGGACTCCTAGAGCCTCTATCTTTATGGATGATGCAGTTCTTTTCTCAAGCCAGAGCCTATAGACTTACAAGTAATCTCTGGCATCTTGGAGCAGTTTGGGGAAGCCTCCGGGCTGCGCATCAACCTGCAGAAGAGCACCAACACATGCATTAGATGTGAAGAAGCACTGGCGGTTCAGGTTGCTCAACATTTCCAATGCCAACACCAAGATTTTCCTCTCAAATACCTCGGGCTGCTGCTTTCAATTTACAGGTGAAGGAAACATGATGTTATCCCTTCGGTTGATAAATAGTCGAGCAAAATGAAGGGATGGAAGCCAAAATTATTGGCGCCAGCGGGACGTCTCACTCTGACAAGTTCAGTACTGATGGATCTTCCAATACACTTCTCGTCAGTCCTTCCCCTGCCTGTTTGGGCAATCAAGATCATTGAAAGAAGGTGCCGGGGTTTTGTCTGGAAAGGGAAGGAGGAGATCAATGGAGGCCACTTCTTGCTCCCATGGGCACAAGTCTGCCGACCTAAGGAATTTGGTGGCCTCAGAATCATTAATGTCAGGTATTTTGGAACCTCACTTAGATGCTGCTGCTACCTCTTGAGCTTGCGTTGGTTTTCCCTAGAAGAGGAAAGGGTGATGCAGCAAAGTAGCATAAGTATTTCCCTCAGTTTTTAGAACCAAGGTATCAATCTAGTAGGAGAAGACGCACAAGTCACCCAATACCTGCACAAACAATGAAGAACTTCCAACCAACGCGATAAAGGGATTGTCAATCCCTTCACGGTCACACGCAAAAGTGAGATCTGATAGAGATAGATAAATGGTAAAGTAAATTTTTTTGGTATTTTTGGGTGTATAGATTGGAAAGTAAAGATTGCAAAATAGCAGATTGGAAAGTAGCAAGATGTAAACGAGATTCAATAATATGGAAAAGAGACCAGGGGCCCATAGGTTTCACTAGTGGCTTCTCTCGAGATAACATATATTATGGTGGTTGAACAAATTACTGCCGAGCAATTGATAGAAAAGCGCATAATTATGATGACATCTAAGGCAATGATCATGAACATAGGCATCACGTCCGTGTCAAGTAGTCCGACTCCTGCCTGCATCTACTACTATTACTCCACACATCGACCGCTATCCAGCATGCATCTAGAGTATTAAGTTCATAAAGAACGGAATAACGCATTAAGAAAGATGACATCATGTAGAGGAATTAACTCAAGCAATATGATGAAAACCCCATCTTGTTATCCTCGATGGCAACAATACAATATGTGCATTGCTGCCCCTACTGTCACTGGGAAAGGACACCACAAGATTGAACCCAAAGCTAAGCACTTCTCTCATGGCAAGAAAGATCAATCTAGTAGGCCAAACTAAACAAAACATTCGAAGAGACTTGCAAAGATATCAAATCATGCATATAAGAATTCAGAGAAGAACCAAATAATATTCTTAGATAGTCTTGATCATAAATCCACAATTCATCGGGTCTCGGCAAAACACACCGCAAAAGAGTATTACATTGAATAAATCTCCAAGAACATCGAGGAGAACTTGGTATTGAGAATCAAAGAGAGAGAAGAAGCCATCTAGCTAATAACTATGGACTCAAAGGTCTTGTTGGGAAACGCAGTAATTTCAAAAAAATTCCTACGATCATGCAAGATCTATCTAGGAGATGCATAGCAACGAGAGGGGAGAGTGTGTCCACGTACCCTCGTAGACCGAAAGTGGAAGCGTTTAGTTAACGCGGTTGATGTAGTCGAACGTCTTCGTGATCCGACCGATCCAAGTACCGAATGTACGACACCTCCACGTTCAGCACACGTTCAGCTCGATGACGTCCCTCGTGCTCTTGATCCATTTGAGGACGAGGGTGAGTTCCATCAGCACGACAGC
Source organism: Triticum dicoccoides (assembly GCF_002162155.2). Taxonomy (NCBI): domain Eukaryota; kingdom Viridiplantae; phylum Streptophyta; class Magnoliopsida; order Poales; family Poaceae; genus Triticum; species Triticum dicoccoides. The sequence goes on along the minus strand of NC_041381.1, from coordinate 549,704,601 downwards.
GTGGTGACGGTGATGATGATGTTACCAGTGCAGGGCTTCGCCTAAGCACTATGGCGATATGATCGAGGTGTGTAACTGTGGAGGGGGGCACCGCACACGGCTAAGGCAAAACTTGGTCTGTTCTAGGGTGCCCCCTGCCCCCGTATATAAAGGAGGGAGGGGGAGGCCGATTGTCCCTTGCAGGGCGCGCCAGGAGAGGGAGTCCTACTAGGACTTCCTAGTCCTAGTAGGATTCCTCTACAAGGAAGAGAGGGGGAAGGAAGGAGAGGGAGAGGGAGTAGGAAAGGGGGGCACCACCCCCTTCCCTTAGTCCAATTCGGACTGCTAGGGGGGGTGCGGCCAGCCCTTGCGGCCCTCCTCTCTCTTCACTAAGGCCCATGAGGGCCCACTAGTTCCCACGGGGGTTTCGGTAACCCCTCCGGCACTCTGTTTTTACCCGAAACCACTCGGAACACTTTCGGTGTCCGAATAACATAGTCCAATATATCAATCATTATGTATCAAACATTTCGAGACTCCTCGTAACGTCCGTGATCCCATCCGGGACTCCGAACAAACTTCGGTCATCAAAACACATAACCCATAATACAAATCGTCATCGAACGTTAAGCGTGCGGACCGTACAGGTTCGAGAACTATGTAGACATGATCAAGACACGTCTCCGATCAATAACCAATAGCGGAACCTGAATGCTCATATTGGCTCCTACATATTCTACCAAGATCTTTATCGGTCAAACCGCATAACAACATATGTTGTTCCCTTTGTCATCGGTATGTTACTTGCTCGAGATTCGATCGTTGGTATCATCATACCTAGTTCAATCTCGTTACCGGCAAGTCTCTTTACTCGTTCTGTAATGCTTCATCCTGCAACTAACTCATTAGTCACATTGCTTGCAAGGCTAATAGTGATGAACATTATCGAGAGGGCCCAGAGATACCCCTCCGAAACACGGAGTGACAAATCCTAATCTCGATCTATGCCAACCCAACAAACACCTTCGGAGACACCTATAGAGCATCTTTATAATCACCCATTTACGTTGTGACATTTGATAGCACACAAGGTGTTCTTCCGGTATCCGGGAGTTGCGTAATCTCATAGTTTGAGGAACATGTATAAGTCATGGAGAAAGCAGTAACAATGAAATTGTAACGATCATAATGGTAAGCTAACGGATGGGTCATGTCCATCACATAATTCTCCTAATGATGTGATCTCATTCATCAAATGACAACACATGTCTATGGTTAGGAAATATAACCATCTTTGATCAACAAGCTAGTCAAGTAGAGGCATACTAGGGACACTATGTTTTGTCTATGTATTCACACATGTACTAAGTTTCCAGTTAATACAATTCTAGCATGAATAATAAACATTTATCATGAAATAAGGAAATAAATAATAACTATATTGTTACCTATAGTGCATATTGCCTTCAGTCTCCCACTTGCACTAGAGTCAATAATCTAGATACAAAGTAATGATTCTAACACCCATGGAGTTTTGGTGCTGATCATGTTTTTCTCGTCGAAGAGGCTTAGTCAACGGGTCTGCAACATTCAGATCCATATGTATCTTGCAAATCTCTATGTCTCCCTTCAACACTTGATGACGGATGGAATTGAAGCGTCTCTTGATGTGCTTCGTTCTTTTGTGAAATCTGGATTCCTTCGCCAAGGCAATTGCACCAGTATTGTCACAAAAGATTTTCATTGGACCCGATGCACTAGGTATGACACCTAGATAGGGTATGAACTCCTTCATCCAGACTCCTTCATTTGCTGCTTCTGAAGCAGCTATGTACTCCGCTTCACATGTAGATCCCGCCATGACGCTTTGCTTGTAATTGCACCAACTAACAGCTCCACCATTCAATAAAAACACGTATCCGGATTGTGACTTAGAGTCATCCGGACCAGTGTTAAAGCTTGCGTCGACGTAGCCGTTTACCGTGAGCTCTTTGTCACCTCCATAAACGAGAAACATATCCTTAGTCCTTTTCAGGTATTTCAGGATGTTCTTGACCGCTGTCCAGTGCTCCACACCGGGGTTACTTTGATACCTCCCTGCTATACATATAGCAAGGCACACATTAGGTCTGGTACACAGCATTGTATACATGATATAACCTATGTCTGAAGCCTAGGGAATGACTTTCATTTTCTCTCTATCTTCTATAGTGGCCGGGCATTGGGTCTGACTCAACTTCACACCTCGTATACAGGCAAGAACCCTTTCTTTGACTGGTCCATTTTGAACTTCTTCAAAACTTTATCAAGGCATGTGCTTTGTGAAAGTCCAATTAAGCGTCTTGATCTATCTATATAGATCTTGATGCCCAATATGTAAGTCGCTTCACCGAGGTCTTTCATTGAAAAACTCTTATTCAAGTATCCCTTTATGCTATCCAGAAATTCTATATCATTTCCAATCAACAATATGTCATCTACATATAATATTGGAAATGCTACAGAGCTCCCACTCACTTTCTTGTAAATACAGGCTTCTCCAAAAGTCTATATGAAACCATATGCTTTGATCACACTATCAAAACATTTATTCCAACTCCGAGAGGCTTGCACCAGTCCATAAATGGATCGCTGGAGCTTGCACACTTTGTTAGCACCATTTGGATCGACAAAACTTTCTGGTTGCATCATATACAACTCTTCTTCCAGAAATCCATCCAGGAATGCAGTTTTGACATCCATCTGCCAAATTTCACAATCATAAAAGCGACAATTGCTAACATGATTCGGACAGACTTAAGCATCACTACGAGTGAGAAAGTCTCATCGTAGTCAACTCCTTGAACTTGTCGAAAACCTTTCACAACAAGTCGAGCTTTGTAAACAGTAACATTACCGTCATCGTTAGTCTTCTTCTTGAAGATCCATTTATTTTCCATGGCTTGCTGATCATCGGGCAAATCCACCAAAGTCCACACTTTGTTCTCATACATGGATCCCATCTCAGATTTCATGGCCTCAAGCCATTTCGCGGAATCTGGACTCATCATCGCTTCCACATAGTTTGTAGGTTCACCATGGTCTAGTAACATGACTTCTAGAATAGGATTACCATACCACTCTGGTGCGGATCGTACTCTGGAAGACCTACGAGGTTCAGTAGTAACTTGATCTAAAGTTTCACGATCATCATCATTAGCTTCCTCACTAATTGGTGTAGGAATCACTGGAACTAATTTCTGTGATGAACTACTTTCCAATTCAACAAAAGGTACAATTACCTCACCAAGTTCTACTTTCCTCCCACTCACTTCTTTTGAGAGAAACTCCTTCTCTAGAAAGGATCCATTTTTAGCAACAAATATCTTGCCTTCGGATCTGTGATAGAAGGTGTGCCCAACAGTTTCCTTTGGGTATCCTATGAAGACGCCTTCTCCAATTTGGGTTCGAGCTTATCAGGTCGAAGCTTTTTCACATAAGCGTCGCAGCCCCAAACTTTAAGAAACGACAACTTTGGTTTCTTGCCAAACCACAGTTCATAAGGCATCGTCTCAATGGATTTTGATGGTGCCCTATTTAAAGTGAATGCAGCCGTCTCTAAAGCATAACCCCAAAACGATAGCGGTAAATCAGTAAGAGACATCATAGATCGCGTCATATCCAATAAAGTACGGTTACGATGTTCGGACACACCATTTCGCTATGGTGTTCCAGGTGGTGTAAGTTGTGAAACTATTCCACATTGTTTCAAACGAAGACCAAACTCGTAACTCAAACATTCACCTCCACGATGAGATCGTAGAAACTTTATTTTCTTGTTACAATGATTTCCCACATCACTCTGAAATTCCTTGAACTTTTCAAACATTTCAGACTTGTGCTTCATTAAGTAGATATACCCATATCTGCTAAAATCATCTGTGAAGGTAAGAAAATAATGATACCCGCCACGAGCCTCAACACTCATTGGACCGCATACATCGGTACATATTATTTCCAATACGTCAGTAGCTCATTCCATTGTTTTGGAGAATGGAGTTTTAGTCATCTTGCCCATGAGGCACGGTTCGCAAACATCAAGTGATTCATAATCAAGTGATTCCAAAAGCCCATCAGCATGGAGTTTCTTCATACACTTTACACTGATATGACCTAAACGGAAGTGCCACAAATAAGTTGCACTATCATTATCAACTTTGCATCTTTTGGTTTCAATATTATGAAAATGTGTATCATCACAATCGAGATTTAACAAAAATAGACCACTCAGCAATGGTGCATGACCATAAGAGATATTACTCATATAAATAGAACAACCATTATTCTATGATTTAAATGAATAATCGTCTCACATCAGACAAGATTCAGATATAATGTTCATGCTCAAAGCTGACACCAAATAACAATCATTCAGGTCTAAAACTAATCCCGAAGGTAGATGTGGAGGTAGCGTGCCGACGGCAATCACATCAACCTTGGAACCATTTCCCATGCGCATCGTCACCTCATCCTTAGCCAATCTTTGTTTAATACGTAGCCCCTGTTTCGAGTTGCAAATATGAGCAACAGAACAAGTATCAAATACCCAAGCGCTACTACGAGCATTAGTAAGGTACACATCAATAACATGTATATCAAATATACCTTTCACTTTTCCATCCTTCTTCTCTTCCAAATACTTGGGGCAGTTCCGCTTCCAGTGACCAGTTCCTTTGCAGTAGAAGCACCCAGTTTCAGGCTTAGGTCTAGACTTGGGTTTCTTCTCCTGAGCAGCAACTTTCCTGCCGTTCTTCTTGAAGTTCCCTTTCTTTCCTTTGCCCTTTTTCTTGAAACTAGTGGTCTTGTTAACCATCAACACTAGATGCTAATTTTTAATTTCTACCTCCGCAACCTTTAGCATCACGAAGAGCTCTAGAATTGTCTTGTGAAATTACTGTCAGTGATTGAAGAACTCTGTCAATGACACTATCATCAGGAAGATTAACTCCCAGCTGAGTCAAGTGGTTATGGTACCCAGACATTTTGAGTATGTGTTCACTTACAGAACTATTCTCCTCCATTTTGCAGCTATAAAACTTGTTGGAGACTTCATATCTCTCAACTTGGGCATTTGCTTGAAATATTAACATCAACTCTTGGAACATCTCATATGCTCCATGACGTTCAAAACGTCTTTGAAGTCCCGATTCTAAGCCATAAAGTATGGCACACTGAACTATTGAGTAGTCATTGATACGTCTCCAACGTATCTATAATTTATCAAGTATTCATGCCATTATATCATCATTCTTGGATGGTTTACAATCATTTTATAGCAACTTTATATCAATTTTTGGGACTAACCTATTGACCCAATGCTCAGTGCGAGTTGATGTTTTTTGCTTGTTTTTTACATTGCAGGAAATCAATATCAAATGGAGTCCAAACACCACGTAACTTTTTGGAGATTTTTTTGGACCAAAAGGAACCCAATGGGCCTGAGCAGCACCTAGGGGGTGCCCCAAGGGCGGCACAACCCACCAGGGCATGCCAGGGCCCCCTGGCGCGCCCAGGTGGGTTATGCCCACCTCGGTAGCCTCCTGCAGCCCTTCTTTACCCTATAAATTCACAAATATTCTGAAACCCATCGAGGTTAACCTAGATCAGAAGTTCCGCTGCTGCAAGGCCGCTGTATCCATGAGATCCAATCTAGACTATGTTCTGGCACCCTGCCGAAGGGGGGAATCATCTCCGGTGGCCATCTTCATCATCCCAGCGGCCACCACGATGAGGAGGGAGTAGTCCACCCTCGGGGCTGAGGGTTTGTACCAGTAGCTATGTGTTTGATCTCTCTCTCTCTCTCTCTCTCGTGATCTATATCATGGGCTTTGTTAATATAGTCGGATCATATGATGTTTCTCCCCTCTATACTCTTGTTATGATGAATTGAATCTTTACCCTTCGAAGTTTTGTCTTGTCAGATTGAATATTCAAAGATGAGAAAACATGATATATGTCTTGCAATATGAATACTTAAGGTGACAATGAGGTATCTTATTGATTCACTTGATATGTGTTATGGCATTCAACTCGTGGATTCCCACGGTGATATTGGTGTAATCTATGTATAGGGGTTGATGCAAGTTTTTCTCCGACGGAAAGTTTGGGGTCTCCTTGTAGTTCTTTGTGTGGATTCAGTACTATGAATACTAGTTGACCCGATGCGCCAAATGGCACAGAGACCTACTGAAGACATGTTGTCGATGAAAATAGTTTCATGTTGCAAGAACCTTCAACTAAAGCATGCTATTTTTTAAACATGTTTATTACGTTGTCAAATAATAGTCTGGGAAAAGGGGAACTTTGCATAATATGAATATGGTCAGTTTGAAAATATGGGCACTATGATGAGAGAGTAAAGTTAGCATGGTTGCATTTTTTAGCAAGTTTGAAAACATGGTTATCATGATGAGAAACCTGGCCATGCATATTTTCCTACAAAAAAAGATGGAAAAGGATAAGAAACCTAAGGAAAAAAACATGGTTTAGTTGATTTTGTTATGCCAAATGACGCAGAGACCTGCTGATTCCATGTTAGCGATGAAAAGAAATACATGGTTCAGTTGATTTTGGTACGAGCAAGCACACATGACAACAAATTTAATCTCTCTTAGTTGCAAACTTCACAAAAATCATAGAGTGGTCACTAAATTAGCAGAGGCCTGTTAAAGCCTTGTCCGCGATGAAAATCAATTGCATGGTTTAATCCCCTTTAATAGGAAACACAGTGGATTGTTATGTGCAATGAGATGAATGTACACATTTTAACTTGATAGTATAGAGTCTCATTTTAAAAAATATGTCTGGGCAAGCACGTGTGATAATAAATGAAATATTCTTTAGCCCCATAAATGGTGTGTTGCTGTGTACAATGAGATGATATATACACATTCTTATTTGGTTGTATAAAGTCTCAGATGGCGCAGAGACCCGTTGAATCCATGTGGACATTGAAAAGAAAATCTATAGTTTATTGGTTTAGTTGTGGGCAAGCATATATGGCAACAATTTTAATCTCCTTCAAGAAAAAAACGGTGGCTTCTATCTACAATGAGACGTATATGTACATTTTAATTTGGTAGCACAGAGTTGCATCCGAAACAAAATCCATGATTTAGTTGGCTTATTAGTTGTGGGCAGGCATATATTGAGAACATTTAATTTCCTTTAATAGAAGAAAAAATGGCGGCTTGTCGTCTACCTGAGCTGTAACTACACCTTTTAATTTGGTAGCACAGAGCCCCATTCAAAATTATGCCACCTTGAAAATAAGTGTATTTTTTTAGTAATCTCGTGTTTAAGCTAATACCGACACTAAGAATTTAGATCCTTCTGGGTGAAAAGGCATATACTTTGGTGTAGACCAGTTAAGAGGCCTTTAATTTTTTAAGTAGTTTTTCTATAAACTTTTTATTGTGCCTACGTGCAAAAAGAACATAGGAAGTTGCTGAAACGTTTGGAGGATTGCCGTCTTGGTTCCTAATGAATGCTAATTGTAGAACGTAATAAACCCTAGAACTCTTCTATTATCAATTAGCCATTTATAATATATCAATAATTTTAAGGACTCTTCAGATTATAAGAGAAAAACCATATAGGTCATAAATGCATAGGCATTCCAAGATAGGCACAAAAATTGAGCTAGAAGGTATGTATAAATTCATGTGAAACTGAGACATAGGCAATCATACATATGAATTTTGCAGGATCATTCCTACAATCTGGAGGGCCATTATAGCCAGATTTACCTAACGTCACTAAGAAAATGTTCTGAAACTCGGACCATCCAGATATATAAACATGGAAAAGCCTGCTGAAAGAAACTTTTGCAGCTGAAGATGCCTGATTATACTTCCTATGGGCTTGTTTTGAAAAGAATTTTTCCTGGCATGCCAAGAAAAGATCATGCAAGCTACTGTACATGAGTCCAAGAAACTATCCAATGCAGACATACAGTTGCAGTTAAACTTCAAGCAGATTTTGTACGTATAATTTTTTATCAAAGAAAATAAGCATAACATTAGCACCATTGGTGCCTTCCATGCTGGACAAAATAACATGCAAATCAAAATCTGTATAAATTTACTCCTGGTCATGGCCAACACTAATTAGCATGGCCCTATGGGCCACAGTTGCAAAATCTAAGTATGATCCATGAGAAGATGCGCACAAATTTAACTACTTGGCATAAAATAGCATAAGTTCATCATCTAATAACAGTAGACTAAAGAGGTAAACAATCATAGAATAGATTATGTGTGCAGATATGATGATAGATCAATATTAATTTTCTACCCAAGACATGCCAAAAACCCTACTACTCTTTTGCACATCAAAAATATTTTGCTGGACCAGAACATTGTGCAAACTATATCTCCACTCCAATGGGTGCTCCTCTTCTACATGCGCGCACAAGGAGGCGACCTCATGGTCCTCATAGCAGTAGGGGTAGGCGAACTCGGGTCTGGCCGCCTTCTTGCCATCCATGTCCAGCTCCTCCATTTCTAACCTTCTAGCAAGAACTTTAAGGCATGTCGGACATATACGAACAAAGTGCAAATTTAAAGATTTGTAATATTCAAACATACTAACTGAAGGAGCTCCTTAAAGAAAATGGAAAGAACAACTTGAAAACTGAGTGTCATTTGTGCGGAAGTTCACAAAATGAATAGGAGACAATAATTTCCAATAGAAGAAAGAGGATAGCCTAAAGGAGACGATTATTTCCAATAGAAGAAAGAGGATAGCCTAAAGGAGAATAGGTTGATACTACTTCTTAATTTAGTTACCCGGTTAATTTATTCCCGGCCTTAACCAGCCTCTTAATCATCCTGAAATTATGGGCATGCCATCATATTCCTACCTTCAGCAGCATATTAACATGACTTATATCTAGCATTGTCCTACTCTTACCTTCTGCAGCATTTTCTAAAGAAGTATAGAAGGCAAAAATTAGCAGCTATTATACACTAACTGCATATGGAGAACAGGAAACATTAAAATACCTTATCTAAATAAAGGAAAATAGTACATTTATAATACTATACGCAAGCTATTTATGGAATGCACTATGGTCTAGAAGCGATGCAAAATTGTTACCTCAGAAATTTAATGGAATGACAAGAAATATTTTCCAAGAAATAGCTCCGAACACCATCTTTTCCATGACTATAGCTAGAGGGCCTGGAATGAGAAGGTGGTAAGCAGAGTAAGCACAATCTTACTTTGGAGAATAGCCATTACATGCAATTGAGGAAATGTCATGGAGTAATTCTCTTGCGATCAACTGCTTGTGAGATAGCCCTTTATAAACCCGATGTATCATGAAATTTTTAAGGATTAACTGAAAGCACACACAAAATACGAAATTGACGCTTTCTGAATATATTTCATGTCCTTTGGATACAATCAAATAGGAGGAGCTGAGGAGCATTTCAAATCAAAACAAAGAATTGATCCTAACTACTAAAGTCACTACAAAAAATACACTTCCGTGATGATACGTGTTTGTCACAGTAGGTCGCGTTTTTTGTCATGCATGTACATCCATGAAGATTTTATGACAGAATCAAGATAGTCATACATGTGATGTCGTAGAAGTGTTCCATGACATTACCAAAATTATCATCACGGAAGTTTCCACTTCCATGACGATAAATCACGCGTCACAGAAGTGCTTTCGTCAAGGGTGACCGACACGTGGGATCCACCATAACGGAATGCCGTTAAGCTATCGGGTCGGGTTTTGGATCCGATAACCCGTTAACAGCCCCGACCAATGGGGATTTTCCACGTGTGAAATCATCATTGGCTGGAGGAAACACGTGTCGGCTCATCGTTGGGACAGATGTCATCCACTCATTGGATAGAAGGTGCCTATGATACGTCGGCACGTGGCATGGCCCAACAGAGGCCCATTCCTGTGAAAAGGCCGGCCCGTTTGACTTGGTCAAAAGGTGGCGGGCTGGCCCATGGAAAGCCTGTTAATGGTGTGTTCGCATATAGCCCATTTACAGCCCGCTAACCCAAGGCCCATTATGCCCTATCCGAATTAGGCCCAGTAGCATCATCTGGGCCATCCAATATGATTCCAGCCCATTTTCACTTCTGGCCCATGTATGGCCCATGACGTCTTTCGGCCCATATGAGGCCCTTTGTAACACTTGGCCCATTAACGGCTCGTGGTGAAACTGGCCCGTAATGAACAATGTATCACTTTACACCCATTAACGGCCCATGGTGAAACTAGCCTGTAATGAACAGTGTATCACTTTATACCCATTTACGGCCCGTTATTCCATTGGGCCGTTTCCAGCCCATGTTATCTTTCGGCCTTCTAAGAGCCCATTTATTCTTGGGCTCATTTCCAGCATTCGTTTACTTACGGCCCGTTACTGTCATTTTCTGCTTGTGGGCCAAATTCAGCCCGTGGTTACAGTCGGCCCATTTGTGGTCCGTTAATACGTTGGGCCATTTTCATAGTGTCATCAAATACGGCCTATTAACGATGACCCGTTATGGTCGGCCCATGAACGGACGATTCCAACTCTAGCCCTTTACGACCATAATGCGGCCTGTTATTGGCCCATGTTTGGCCAATCGATCATACGGCCCGTATAAGGCCCATTGATGATACGGCCCGTGGAAGGCCCATTGTTTCTAAGGCCCATAGAAGGCCCATTGTTTCTACGGCCCATAGAAGACCCACTGTTTCTACGGCCCGTAGGAGGCCCAGTGTCACTAAAGTAAATATTAGCCCATGGTTATTGTGGCCTAGTTTTAAAAAATAGGCTATTGCAGCCACTAGCAAACCGCGGAAAAAGAACTGCAATGACTAGAAGCAAACAAATAAACAAGACAACAAGGAAATAAATAAGCAAGCAACTTACGCAAGGCTATCACGGCTATCACACATATTACATCCACTGGGCATCAAAGTTCACCACCAGTGCAAATAAACACGCCGACAAAAGAATATACAAAACTAAGAGCACTTCAGAAGGCACTAGGCCTGGCCAGGTCGCCCCCCCCTCAAACAGCATAAGAAGCTGAGTAGACCTCAGTTGTGTCAACGATAGATGCATCAACACTAGATTTATGGCATGAAGGTGCGCACGGCAGTCCTCTGACATCTTCATTGCATCTTTGACTTCAAGTCAGAGCTGAGCTGAAGCAAGCCTTTCCGCTTCAAGTTGAGACTGAAGAAGTCGAACTGATTGAGGCAGCGACTGCACAGAGGTTGTCTCACACCTGCTGGTGAGTAGCTTCAACTCACTGTCTTCATCAAGACAGGACCTTGGGGTCATCTCGCTGTCCTCAAGATGGTTTGGCTCACTATCTTCCCTAAAGTTCTGCCTGGCGTAAGAGATACGACTCGGAAAGAGAAACAAGGAGACACGTAATAGATTTCACAATTATATAAGCAAATAAATGGATCTGTTCTGCATAAGGAACATGTTTTTACAACTAAAATTTGAAACTAGTAGTTGTTGCAAACATCCAATCAGATGTAAACAGCAAAGCAAATAGCAGTGGAGGAAATGATGCCTATCCAAATCTATACTAGAACAAAGTTTGAAGGCTTGAGAAGGATGAACTTACATTACATGTTAACACAGGTTGGACAAAGCCCTTCTCCATGTTGATGGAAGGATAATTCAATAAATTCCCCAAAGAAAATTCTTTATAAGCGTTGCCATTATTCTACATTTTGCAAAGAGTAAATATAGATCAAATAATATTGGAAGAAATAGAGGATAATGAAGCTCAGGTGCAGACTCATGATACATAATCAAATAGCAATTAATTAAGTACAACATTACAAGGCAAAAGGGAGAGAGGTATTGACAAGAGCAAAGCAGAGCCCAATATTGTTTTGAGATTGTATGATCCTTTGAGCAAGGAGATTCATCTGAAATTAGTTTTCATACAAGAGAGAAGGTAAGGCACAAGCAGAAATTTAGGAGTTCAAATTTTGAATTGATATCATAGACAATACCTGACGCTGGGTTCCCAGCAGTTCTAATAGGGGTTTGGCCACTGGAGTAGGGGTAAAGTGTGGTACAGTTGGGCCTGTGTTTTCTGTGGCTGCTGATCTATCTGATTTAACAGGTATCACTACCTTTTCCAAATACCTAGTTTGTACTCCTTGAGGATCTGCACTCACCCTCTTCCTTTTGGACATCTATTACGAAAGAACAACATTTGATTGGAAAAACATAGTGTGACGACACATGGAATAGGTACAGAAAATGGATAGGTATGGCATATACTCATATATGATGCTTAAACTAAGCAGATGTTGTAACAAAGTAGATGTAATGCAAGAGGTCAGATGCAAAATATGTGTGACCAATACAACTTTGCAAAGTTAGAGCAAGCACTTTGATGGGTGAATAAGATAGGCCATCCTCCACCATGCCAAGTTTGTTAGCCAGTGGATTGTTCCGCAATATTCCTCTTGTGCGCCCATTCTCATATTCATTTTGATAATGTTCAATATCTGACATGCATGAAAACATAAAAACAAGTGAGATTTTCTTTGTAATGCAGAAGTGATTCTAATCCAATACTGCCACCATGCTGTAATTTGTTGTGTGCATTAATATAATGTGGCCTACTACTCAAAATATGAGAGATCTAGAAGTGATGACACTTCGCAGATGACAGCTTCAACATATAGTAAAGAAGAACAAGTCGACCTGACCTGACAGATTCAAAATATACTAAGGGAGAACAACTCGACCTGACCAGTCGACCGCAAGAGAAGAGTATCATCTCAAAAAAGAGCACAAGAGCAAGCAGATTGAAGATATTACAAGTCTTCCAGTACAATGTCGGTTGGCCTCCCATGATGAACCAGAGCGCACAGAGAAATACTATTCTTTCCGGTCTCTCCATATGTGGCTCACATGCATTTCGAAACTAAAGTAGGAACATTTAGCTAACCAATTAAACATCTCTCAGTTTTACTAATATCAACAATAATATCAGATATGAATTTGTACAACTAAGCTTGTTTAGCTCGATGGGTGGAGTAGTGCTATTACGACACGAACCATGTAGGCTGATTGTGGTCATCATAAAATGCGGAAACCATAAGCATGATGAGTATAGTGTTGACCGTGGCAGTGGGATGGCAGATCTGAAGCTGCAAACTGCGCAAAGGGTAGTTAGCAACCGATGTTTGCTTTGAAATAACAACTAAGATTTGGTATGGAGAAGAAAGTATGGTCAACAAGTGACAAAGAAATGCAATTATGCTGTCTCTCTATATGTTACGACATGCATTTGGAAACTCAAGTGGGACCTTTAGCTAACCAATTAAATGTGTCGGTTAACTAATATCAGTATCATATCACAATCATATTTGAACAACTAAGCTTTTGAATTTTGAGTGTTGTGTTGTTTAGCTTGAAGGGTGGAGTAATGCTAGTACGACAGAAAGCACCTACGCAGATCATAGTAGAGTAGATAAAAGGGGAAAACCCTAAGCATCAAGAGAAAAATCAGGAAAGTGGAACTAGCTGGACCAGTGGGTGGCGCACATGCTTTTCGAAACGAATATAGGAACATTAGGTGACCAATTAAACATTCTCTGTTTTAGTGATATGAGCATCATATCAGATTCGAATTTCAACACGTAAGCTTTGGGTTGAGGTCTTGAGGAGCAGTGCTAGCACGACACGAAGCACCTACGATGATGGTAGTGAATATAAATGGGCGAAACCATAAGATTTACGAGTATAGTGCCCATGCCATGGCGGATCTGAAGGTGCAAACTGGAAAAATCTACTTCGCAACCAATGTTTGCTTTCAACTAGCCACTACGATTTGGTACGGATAAGAAAAATACAGTAAACAAATTACGATCTATTTTCCGGGTGAGATCAATAACTTAAGCACATATGGAAGAGTACCACCTCTCTTGCGACGTCGTGTAGGCCTATGCTAATACGTTTAGGGTGCTGCGGGTGCGATGGCTGTCGGCAGCGGGGAAGAAGACTTTAGACGACAGACGGCCGGGTCGGGGGATATATCCTATTGCCGGACGAGGCGGTCGTAGGAGCGACAACGGCAAGGTGGACGAAGGCGCCGATGAAGCGAGAGGAGGCGATGAAAGGATCCTGGTCCAGCAACGTGGATGAGAGACGTCCATCTCTTGCAGTGGACGACGTGGTAGGGGTAGCGGCTCTAGCAAGGTGGAGGATGGGGTGGCGGACGGGGGAGGCTGGCCGCAGTGTGGAGGTTGTCATGCCACCGTCGGTGTATGAATGGGGAAATGGAGGGGAGGGGGGATCTCAAACTTTGGGACGCGCTTCTCTGAAATGTGGGGAAGTTATGAACTTATCCCCCGTTTAAAATTTCGGACATCGCGTCGGTTGGGGATAGGACGGTAATCTTGCATCTCCCAAATATTTGCTGGTAACTATTTCTGGCGAGGAGAGGGTGTTTTGCCGCCCACGGTTGGCACCCATGGTGTATGAACGGGGCGGACAGGTAGGGCGGTTGTGTCACGTCTGAGGGAAGTTACGCATCTGCCCCTATTTAAAATATTAGCCTACATTGATTTTGGACGAGGAGAGTTTGTTTTGCCGCCCACCGTGTATGAATGGGGAAATGGAGGAAGAGACACATGTCTTTCGGACGAGCTTGAATCAAATGTGTTTTGCCGCCCACGTTTGGCGCCCACCGTGTCTGAATGGGCTCAGAGGCCATCATGTCACGTCTGATTGAAGTTACTAGTCTACCCCTATCGACAGCAGTGTAAATCTGGTCGATAAGGATGTCAAGTGTCAGGGGTAGACAGTAATTTCCATCTCGCAAACACTTGCTTCGGGCAGCCCACAAATTATAGTGGGTGTTTAGCCACTTCGTTTAAAACTTGGGAGAATTAGCATTCATGTTTGCCCTGGGCCCTGGCAAACTAAATTCAAATCGAATTTGTATTCAATTACGAATATCCACAGATAATTCTACGTTTTGTTATTTATTTCTTCAAAACCACAACAAAGATTTATTCCACCTTTATATATGATTATGATTTAGAAATGTTGTGATCTTCAAATTCAGTAGGTTGGATACACTATGAGCCAAACAGTTATTTCATCCAATACAATATGCTCACACGAAAAACAGTTCACCTTATGTCAATCATACAAGTACTGAGGATTACCTCGCCTAAAAATTTCAGATCATTACAACACATGGACAACATAGGGGGTCTTGCAACATAATCCATTCAGAGACATGACACAACATGCAAGTATAATAATCTAATGACAATTTCAACTTGTGTATAAAGAAGAACCGGGATTACCTTGGGCTTCAGATAGCAGAAACAGCAGGACCTCCTCCGTGTTCAAATGCAACATTCTTACTTCCTCCAATTCTTGGGTTGCTTGCATAATGTGTGCCGCTAATTCCGTAATTTCCAGCCTCAAGATAAAGATTACCTCATTCATGGCAGCCACACCATCTCTTTCTGCCTCTAGTAGAGCCTCAAGCACTATAATATCTGTGCTCAGACTACTCTCCGGTGGTGTTGCTTCTGAACTGCTACCATCTAGTAACATGGATGGCGCACTGCTTCCACAAATAGATTCTGGGGTTGTACATTGTGTCCTAGTGTGAACGGCATCCTGAAAGGTTTCCGCTGGACATAAGTAAGAGATAGTTATCGTATGATCCAGGCAGTAAGCTTACATGGTAAACGACGGACGAATTATTGCCGAGCATGGCAAACTATATTTAAATGGTTCGAAGCAGCATTAGCCGAAAAGAAATTAAAATGGTAAGATGAAACTAGGGATGTAAGTGGCAAATAAACGACATCCGCCAATCCCATCAAGTTAGTTTTTGCTACCTCCCTAGTTCATTTTCCTCAAAAAACAAAAACTCTTTTGAACTATCATACCACTAGTGGACTTTAATCAGGATTAAACGGGACCCAGTTGACATCCCTAGTTGAAAGGGAGTGTACCACTGCTATATTTAAGTTGCCAAGGCATCTAACCAGTTGAAATAATCTGAGAAAGCACTTAACAGTGTGGCCTCATATAAACTACAAAGACAGTCTTGTGATGAAGTTGAGAGGAAAAGTTAAGGACTCAAATGAAATAGGCATGCATTTCTTTACGATAGTACAGCAGGCACTGCTGAAATATTGGCCAACTCAGGTATAGCGTAACAACAAACAAGCATTCGAATCAAGCAATACAGCAAAGCAGACAACTGAACTATTTGTAATTTGGTAGGATTATAGGTTGAGGGCTCAAGCCAAGAAAGCAGCCCACTCGCATTACATTTCACATGTACTAAAACACACTGGCTTACTATATGTTGTTGTGAAGCCTCGCTGCCGTTGCAATGTTCTTTGAAGATATCGTCAGCATCCCATGGTTGCAAATCTAGTTGTTGTAGTTTATTCTGCACCCTCTATTTAGGTAAAATTAATTTTCATTGCATGCACTGGTCCGAATTGATCATCAATGGTTCATCTAAACTAATGAAAGAAGGGTGTGTGCATACACGACAACATATCTGCTTCCCTCTATTTTTATGCTTGTTCGAGGTGCCAGCCCCAAAAGAACAAATATTTTGCTTGATGGGGTTGGCAGCTCCATAATTAATAGAAGCATCAAATTAGTCATGCAACTTGGGAAGATCAAGAACACACAAACAAGTAATGAACAAAGGCTCGGAGCAGTGATGTAATGGCTAGTATCAGAAAATGTAGGGTAAAACGAACAAAAAGCAGCGGAACCACATGCTAGTTTGTTGATGTGTAATTAAGCATAGAGAACATTAAACAGTCTGATGGAACCAACAGGTGGCATCAGAACAATACCATTATCATAAATATAGCATTCAAGAAGTAAAATAGTAGGCAGTGATATCTAGGAAGTACAGTAATACTACTTAGGACAAAACTAAAGCATATTAACTATATGTGCACTGGTATGTAATTGAGCACATGTAACATGTTCACTGCCAGAAGTATGGCCCTACAGGTGAAAGCAGAATAACGCGTCTCTTGAAAAACTAAATGATGCCTTGAAGAAATTCAAAGGTGCGGTGCTTATGCTAGGAAAGTGAACGTAAGCGCCGGCCGTTGGATAATAGTACCTGATTCTCGGCGGCGTATGGGTATCGTTGTCATACTTGATAGCTAAGGATCGTCGATGGTGCTCGTGTTGCGATTGAGTTTGGGCCGGTTGTCGCTGTCGCTAAAGCGGCTTCGGTGCTACGGTTGGGGCGCCTGTCGACATACAAGAAAGATCATCTGTGGTAAGTGAACAGTTGCACGATAAAGAGAAAAACTGAAGGAGTACAAATCGAGATAACCTGATGAGGCTGCGGCGTCGGTAAAGCAGGGCCAATGGAGTTGAATATGGCGTCCGTGGAGAGGGTCCGGTGCAGTGGACGAAGGCTTCGGTGGGCGCGTTGTACAGTGCTTTCGGTGAGTCGGATCTATTGCGGCGGACGAGGGCTTGTATGAAGGGCCAGCGAAGGGGCAGACGAGGGAGTCAGTGAAGGGCCTACACTGTCGTGGCCGAGGGCGCCGGTTAAGCAGATCCGGTGCGGTGGACCATGATGGCGGTCAAGGAGATCTAGAGTGGTGGACAAGCCAGACGCTGAAGTGGCTCCGGTGAAGTGGTGAGTTGGCAGTTGGGGGTTCCAAGGCGCGGAAGGTAGATCCGGCGAGGTGTGAGGTCCACCACTACGGCGGAGGACTAGATTCAACGGCTTGCCATGGTTGGGGGTCGGGGAGGGGAAGGGGAGGGGCTCTAGGGAAGAATGTTGGGGGAAAAGAGAGGAAAACAATGGAGTTACCAAAGCAACCCTTTTCCGTTCATGTGGCAGGGGTAAAACAAGAATATCGCAGGGCTAAACTTTCGGGCGCGTGATATTTCGATGTGAGCGGGAAGTTTGAAAGCTTTTGGTGCCTAAAATTATAAGTATTTTCCTCTCGTACGGCCGACTGTGATATCATGGACGACAATTTGTTTGTTTTGCACGCAAAAAAATGTGCAAGTTTTAAAAATCAATGTCTCCAACTCGAAACTTAGATTGTCCATTCAATTCAAATTTGGATCATTGAGCTACTACAAGAAAATACCATCATACAGTCCAATTCAAATGAAATTCCAATCCTAAATATGATGACAAAAGCAAAAATGTGTATGTGTATGAATAAAGTGGATGATTATAAAGTTTGAACATGCCCGTATGTGTATATCTCTAGGTTTGATATATGAATTTGAAATCACGAAATCCCGACTTAAAAAATGTACCTCCGTTAATAACAAAAGCTAATGATGGAGTCGAATTCCAAAATTCCAATCTTAGGTTTGTAATTCTGGTACATCAAGGTATATCATGTATGTTCAAAAGTATCGTTATCTCATAGTACAAACTGTGAAACAAATTGATCAACCATGAGTGCACAATATCTCAATTACGCTAAAGTCCCTCAAATATAGACACCTCACTCTTTATCTGAAGCCACCCCCTCACCCCCCACCACACACACACACACGCACATAGAGAAGTCGTTCTCTCCCCCAAACACCAACACATGAGCACATTAACACCCCTCTCTCTTGTAAAGTTCGGACCCCAATATAGGCCTCTATCACTTTGTCTCTCGGGCATGCACACATCTCTTCCCTCACTCTCTAGGTCTCCCGCTCTCTCTCTTACCCAAGCACACACACTATGTTAAGTGTATATTTCCCATACACACAAAACTTCGCCCCCAAACGTCTATCTCCCTAGTTATGTGGTTCTCGCGCACTCACCTCACACACCACCCCCACTGCAAACAAGCACACTTTATCTCCTTGTGCACCACTCTCCTCTGTCTATCTCTCCCACATGCGGACCCGCCCCAGCTCCTTCCATGTATACATATATGTTGTGACTCTTTCCATAGCTCCCTAATGTATCATCGTTCTCGATTTCACACATTGTTCTCTACACCATCTATTCTATATCTCTCATGAAGTCCCTATCACACATACGATGACTCGCTTCCCTTGCATCTCCATACATAGGCCAATTTCGGACAACATCAACATTGTCTCCCTATCTATACGCCATTTATGGACACAAACGACCCCTCTCGCCCCCCTCTCTCTCTCTCTC
>NC_041381.1:549661309-549685174 GCF_002162155.2 Triticum dicoccoides | reverse complement strand
CTCTCTCTCACTCTCACACCCCTCTCCCACACACACACTCGATGTCTCTTCCAAATAGTCTGCTCCCCCCACCCGCACCCGTGCTATCCCGCTACAACACATGTCACACCATTCCCCCTTCCCTTATACTAGGTTTACATCATCAGTGGTCTCTCTACTCCACATACACACACTCCCTCTCACACACAAATGCGTGTACAAACACACACAGACACGCACAAACACCCATTTATCTGGATCCTCATCTCTCCCCATGTCCGCATGTGTATCTCACACACTCACTCTCTAATTATGTATATGTGTCTCCATGTTACGCAACACAAAGCCCCATGTACATGTCTCTCTCTATCCTCCACACACATAGACACAAATAATCTGTTATCATTGCCTCAGTCTCTAACATATCACACACGCACACTATCTCTCTCTCTCTCTCTCGCAAACACGCTCAACAAGGGTTTCCCCGTGAATAACTTACCGTCTATTCATCAATAGTCGTGGCAGTACGGCGAACACGAGACGTGAAAAAGAATAAATCTACACGTTCTTAGACCACCTAGTATGACTACTAGGACTAGAGAAAGCAAAAAAGCGCGCCGCCGTCACCCCCTCCTTATTGGCGACGGGAAAATCTTTGTTTTACACAGTCGAGAAGTCATTGTGCTAAGGCCCCACATGCCGAGGCGTTGAATATAATGTAGATGCTAGTTTACGGAAGCAAGTATCGATAATACGTTTGTATCTCCATACTTATATTTCTTCTCTTATAAAAAACCGAGTTGGTGATGATGGTACGTGTGCCATCTTGCAATATAGACCGTCCGATCTATATCTGACGGATGGAAATTAACTAAAAGATACCCGCACCCCTCTACACATTTGCAGACAAGGCCTTCCCTTGTTCATCCTTATCTCCAAAAAACCTCATTGTTGAGCAATTAAGCAAGGAAGCCTCTGGAACAAACTGGCCTGGTGGCCGATGCCGGCATTGTCAATCCCCATGCCCCCGCTCAGTCCGACCACCAATCACCACCACACCCCACTTCTCTTCACCTTATCTCATATTTCTCGAGATATCATTAGTTTTTACACATGGATTACTCCCGCAAGGGTCAATCACAGCAAGTGTTTTATAAAAAAATGCATCTTGATGTTCCGTCCAATGCATGGATCTTGCTAGTGGTGTGCCTGCCATCCGTCGTTTCAGACCATTAGATCTACATCTAACGACTGTGAAGTAAGTTGTTGCCTTTTCTCACCAACATCCCACTTGTCTACCAATTTGCAGAAAACCCATAATTAGTATCTTAAAACCAACCAAATCCCTCCCTGACCTCACCAAAACAGCCCAATGAATATATTCTAATTGAAACATAATATATCTCTAGCGACATATGTATATCAAAATTAGAGTGTTTTGTATCAAGTTTGTGAATAAGTATTATTTTAATTATGATTCATTGCAATGCACATGAACATTGCTAGTATTTCCAACCAGTCATTTTTCCCTAGTATTCCATAGTTTCGTTTTCCATCAAGATATTAGTCACTCATGGTTGATATTTACTATCAATCATGTACAAATATGCACTATGTAACTAGCCTTGCTTATTGGCTTCCAAAGCTTAACTTTCACTCCTACTTACAATATGTAGAGTATTTAACAAAAAACTACCACTTTCAACCAGCCCTAGGAAGAATCTATTGTACAAAAATAGCAAAAACATACCCAAAATTTCTTAATCCACACCAAAAACTACTACCTAGTACTCCTACCGATTAGGTTCGTTTAAACCCATTTATGACAGGGTTGGCCCACACGTCCGTGCTGATGAGGCAGCTGAAACCAACACATTTTGTTTGACCGTTGACACGAGGGACCCACATCTGACCTTCTATCCTATTATTCCCCCTCAAATCATTATTTTTCCTGAACATTACTTCAAACAGTACTGATGCGTGTTCGTCAGTGGCGCTGGTGATGAGCGAGTTGGCCGCCGCTCCGTCGGACGGGCCGGACGCCGCGCTGGCCTCCGCACGGGTTGGCAGGCTGGCCCGAGCATGACTCACGAGTGAGCAAGCCACCGCGTTGGCCTTCGCTCGAGCCAGATGGCTGGCCTTAGCACGGCGCGAGCGAGCAAGGCGCCGCGCTGCCGTGCCAATCTAGCTAGCAAACCTTGCAGACAAGCAGCTGGACGGAGCTATCTTGGCTATCTAGTGGCCGTGAGCGCCGTACGGAGCTGGCATCCATGGCCGAGGATGACTAGGTGGACAGGCCGGAGGTAGGAGGTCACTCGGGATTTTGTGCAGACTGACATGTAGGTCCCATAAGTCGTAACGTCCGGTCGAATAGAAGGCGTTAACATAATGGGCGACATGGGCCCTGTCAGAGGTTAGAGTTAGATTCTAAGCCTGAACTAACTCTAACCAAAGTGGTGTTTGGATGGCAGGGTTAGATTGACAACAAATGTATCCAAACAGGGCCATGGGTTGAAACGTGCCTATAACGGCACTTTGTAGAGTAGTCGTTTCTTGGTAGGGCTGGTTGGTAAGAGCATGTACAATGGTGATAAGGTAGTCTTATCTTAAGTCTGCCATGTATGCAAGTGGTAGTAGTTTCTTGGCATTTTAGTGGTTTCTTGCATTATTAGGGGTTTCTTGTAAGGAAGAATGTACGTACTACTAGCGACAAAAGGTGATTCTAGGTTGCGTTGTACTCCAACGAGTACTACTAGTGGTCGCGGGAGTGTATACATCGTTTTGTGGGTTCGATCCCGGCCGAATGCACAACGGCCTTTTTTTAAAATAGTACTACTACACTTTGCTGTGAGCCAATATTTTACACGGGTAGTTTGAGTTTTGAAGTCAAACGGACATGCCACCCCACAATCTGGGTGCACTGGATAGCCTAGCCACATGAACATGTTTTCCTTCCCAGCATCCCGTGGCTTGCGTGCTCGCCCTAGCCGCACCTAGCTTGCAGCTTCCTCATTAGCTAGTAGCATATTTAAACTAGCGCCTCCCAATTAAGCCCGAGGAGCCAGAAAAGCCTGGCGGGGCATTGGGAACTGTGCAATATGGCTCTGTATGTAAAGTGCTCTACTACAACTCGGTAGCTTGTGGCATTGCACGCATGGAATTCACTCCATTATTGGCTCTACCATAAAAGAAATTCCTCTTGACGTGTTTTTTTTTGAAACAGAGTCAAAAGCTTTGCTTCATCTCATTCATAAAGAAGGAACTACTAACAAAGTTTGACGAGATCCATTACACCTCCACAAATGGAAGCGAAAAGCCTAGTCTCGCTGTATTAAATAACTCAAATGTTCTACCCCCGCAGTAACATAAACAGGCTGCTAGTGTGTGCGTGAGAGGAGCGGTTGAGTAGGCCAGCTACGTGAGAGGAGCGTCTGAGTAGGCCAGCTATGTGAGAGGAGCGGCTGAATAGAGCACCGAGAGTACCCACGAGGGCACTACACAGGTGTACTTTCCCTACATTGATAGTACATCGATGGTTCTAGAGAACAATAGTACCCTCCACTTCCAACTGTAGCTCCTTGGCTCTGAGATTCAAGAGTTCAAAACTAGTGCACTAGAGTATACTAGACTAGAAGTACAGTACATCGCACTACTAGTTGAGAAAAAGTAGTACTAGTACTGCTATAGTACGAGTACATACTCCTCCATCACATAATGTAAGACGTTTTTTGACACTAGTTGGCATGTACAAAAAAGGGTTAATTATCCTTTTGCCCTTAGTGGTGTCCATCTGCTCAGTTTTGCCCTCAGATGCAAATTGTGCTCAGTTTTGCCCCTAGTCCGTGCGCACCGACTCGTTCTGTGAACTTTGGCGTCTCCGTCAGGTCAACATTTTGACTCTGCCCTTACAGGTGGGACCAGGCGGCAGAGGGGGCTCATTTTATTCAGACCGTTGCACGCGTGGCTTGCGGGACCCAGCAGAGAGCCATTGCGGGTGTGCTATATTAGCGGGCGACAGCGGCGGTGACCACGGCGACAGAGAGCACAACGCTGACCACGGTGAGAGAGTGAGAGCACGACGGCGGTGGGAAGCTAGCTGTGGAGGGTGCGGCGGTCGGAAGCTAGCTGTGGAGGGCGCGGCGGTGGGAAGCTAGCTGTGGAGGGCGCGGTGGTGTTGAGATCCCGTTCGGCTCCGAGCTCCATGTCTTCAGCAAGCTCCCGCGCCACCTCGCGGATGCAGAGCCGGGCGCGTGTGGAGATGCCTGTCTTCGTCTGTCCGCGGTGTTGGGCGAGTGTTGATCGGAGGGTTTCTCACACATCGAGGAACCACAATCGTCCTTTCTACGTGTGCAGCGAGAATGGGGTAAGAATCGGGGCAATTGCACCATTTTCGTGGTTGGGATCTTTGAGCAATCGGTTGATCTGTTCCGTGTTCATGAAGGTGACATGTTTCTTTCTTTGGGTCGATGCTCTGGCCAAGACTCTGATAAATGAACTGCAAGAAGAGCATGGCGAATGGTTGCGCATGCTGCCCCAAACCGCAGTGGCCGCAACACGAGCTCCGGAAGAAGAGATGGAGGGCGAAGCACGCACTGACAGAGAGCTAGCTGTTGAGCTTAGGATGTTGAAGAAGAAGGTTAGGAAGCTTGAAGATCAAGCACTACCAATACCCATTTGCAAATACTTTTGGGCATTTGTAGGTATGGTAATCGCACTGGTTGTAATGTTGAAAATGTATGGAAAGGCATGAATTATGGAGGAATTTGTAATCTTGAAATTGTATGAGAAATTCACCTAGTTTAAATGTTGGCCAAAGTTGTTTAAATGTTGAAAAAACAGAGAAGAAGTGACCAACATTTAAATATGTTGAAAAAAGGAGAAGAAACAAAGAATTCAGAAACTTTTGATCAATGAAATGCAGCTAATGAATTATTCCAGAGCCAAACAATTAAGGTTAGAAATTTTTTGGAGCTGTTAATTATTTAATAGCAATTTAAGTAATCCAATTCAAATACACCATGATTTAAATCAAAGACCGAAATATCATCGAAAATGTGCCTCAGCTCTAGTAGATGTTTACACCTAGTGCCAAAATAAATGAACATTTTTAAGGGCATTACATTGAGTAGAAACTAATTTGTCTAAAAAATGAAGGGTGGAAAATGCACAAAAAATTGGTGCGGCTGGGGACTCGAACCCAAGACCGCGTGGGTTTGTGGTGTTTAGGGCTGCGCTGGTAACCGATAGGACAGATGGCAAGAGTTTCATATGGGTAGGGAAGCAATGTATACATAGTGAGACTGTGAAATTTGTCAAAAAAATGAAGGGTGAAAAAATGCACAAAAAATTGGTGCGGCTAGGGACTCGAACCCAAGACCGCGTGGGTTTGTGGTGTTTAGGGCTGCGCTGGTAACTGCTAGGACAGATGGCAAGAGTTTGACATGGGTAGGGAAGAAATGTATACATAGTGAGACTGTGAAATTTGTCAAGAAAAATGTGAGACCGTGAATGTTTGCACACGCGTGAGAGTGGTTTTCCTTTGTTTTGCACTGAAATTTTGGAGGGTTGGAAGGTTGAAAACATATGTTTGCACTGCCATGTGGTTTTGGTTAGAGTGGCACTGGGTTTAGTGTTATAGTGGCACTTGGTTTAGGATTTAAACAGAATAAATTTGCATGTTAGTTCATGACTTATTTTTTTTGAATAAAACGGAGGGCTTCTCACCCCCTCTTTTGAATGACAACCACAAGTTCTCGAGCTTCATGACTTGGTTTAGGGAAGAAATTATATGCTTGGGCACGGACATTTTTTAACACACATAATAAACCCTAATAAATAACTTAGATAAGATGCAACACAAGTACCATTACAATAATAAGTTCACGGACAGTTCACGGACACATGACGAAACATGACACGACACGACACGACATAGAAAAGCAACAAATAAAAAACAAAACAGTCTTCATCTTGATATCCTCCTTCCACTTTGGCCGCGCGTGCCCCTTCAACACCATCTTCATCTTCACACCTCCTCCTCGTCGTCGTAGGGAAGGGAGTGCATCCCGGCTGGAGTGGGGAAGATGTTCTCGTAGTTGGTGTAGATGTTGTAGACGATGAAGAAGATGGCCTCGCAGACGCACCAAAAGACTTGGCCGAGGAGCTCGCGCGCGTCAAACGGGTTGGTGAAGGTGACCGTGAGCGGTAGGAGGATGGCGCCGCGGTCACGAACCTCGTTGAGGGTGAACATCCTCGGCGAGCCCCATGGGAGGTGGGCATAGACGGCTCTGAGGAAGGCGCGGGTGAGTTCGACGGAACCCCTCCACCTTGAAAAAGCCCACACACGGAGCTCCCTCTCCACGAGCACGCCCGGTGAGTAGCGCCGCTCCGGCACGACAGGCGGACGGCTGAAGGTCGGCCCGTTGAACTGCATGGTCTCGCTTGGGGAGGGCTCGGTCGATTGGGTGTTTGAAGTTGGAGAGAATGGATCGGATCTGGCTTATGGGTGGGAGAGGAAGATAGGCACCCCATTTATAGGCCTGTGGGTGGGAGAGGAAGAGAGAAAGGGTGAGAACGGTGCGTGTGTGAATCTGAACGCGTGTGTGTATCCGTTACGCTTTGCACTCTTAAAGTTTTGCACAAAAACGATGCATGCATGGGGCGCGTGCGTGCATTTGAATCACTACATAGCTCTTTGACCGGACGGTGCATCTGACTCATTGAACCACCTAGCTGGCCTCGCTAGCCTAGCGCGCCTAGCACGCCTCGCTCGCCTCGCTCGCATGCATGCACGTTGCAGCCTCCCGCACATGCAAACCCACGTCGCAGCCTATGCACGTCGCCGCCTCCCATGCATGCATGCAAGGCCTGGAAAGGCTGAGACTGGCTATTTACTGCGGTCTCAGGCCCAGACAACGAGACGGCCCAATGGTCCATCCAGCGCGCCTGATATTTGTTAAAAAAAAGAATCTCCCAGCCAATCAGATTGCATCTCGCGGATCGCCCCCCTCCTCCCCATAGATTCCCTCTACAAGGTATAGATCGACGGCCCTTGTTCAGCGCTAGGGTTAGATGAACGGTCTTGGTTCAGCGCTAGGGTTAGCAGGGTTTGGGAGGGGTTTGGAGCAGTCAAAGCTATGTTTGACCAGATTTCAAATGAGCATAATAAATTAAATAAAAATCAGAAAAATAAAAAACCAACGCACATAGTCTTCTTATGTCATATACTGACGATTTAAGATGATAAACAAGGTTTACATACATTTAAACGATAAGTTCATGTGTATTGTATGATATCTCGAGTATCTCAAACTCTTTTGTATGAAGTGAAGAGAAGTGTTTTGGGGAAATAAACGTGAAAATTTCAAAAAACTTACCGCAGCTTCATTTTAGAGTGACTAAGAAGGATCCAGGCTTAGTTTTTCATTTTGATGTTTTACACTTATTTAAATCTTGGTCAAAGTTAAGTTTGACCAGAATTCAAATGAGCATAATAAATAAATAAAAATCAGAAAAATAAAAAACCAGCGCACATAGTCTTCTTATGTCATATACTAACGATTTAAGTTGATAAACAAGGTTTACATACATTTAAACGATAAGTTCATGTGTATTGTATGATATCTCGAGTATCTCAAACTCTTTTGTATGAAGTGAAGAGAAGTGTTTTGGGGAAATAAACATGAAAATTTCAAAAACCTCACCACAACTTCATTTTAGAGTGACTAAGAAGGATCCAGGCTTAGTTTTTCATTTTGATGTTTTACACTTATTTAAATCTTGGTCAAAGTTAAGTTTGACCAGAATTCAAATGAGCAAAACAAATTTAAAAACAAGCAAAAAATGGAAAAACCAGCACACATAGTCCGTATATATAGAATATATGTTTAGGAAAGTTATTTGGCTGATTTAGACAAGGTCGAAAAAAACCTTGCTTAGAGCTGAGGCCATTTACCCTACCTTTGGACCCTCATTTTAGCACATTTTTCATGAAAATTTCAAAAACCTCACCACAGCTTCATTTTGGATTGACTAAGAAGGATCCAGGCTTAGTTCTTCATTTTGATGTTTTAGACTTGTTTAAATCTTGGTCAAAGTTAGGTTTGACCAGAATTCAAATGAGCAAAACAAAATTCAAAAAAATCAAAAAAAGGAAAAACCATGTGCTCATTCAAACATCATCCAACAGATTTAACCATCATGTCAAACATAGTTCTAACATCATCCAACAGAAATACAACATTATTCATAATGTTTCATAATTATTCACATATAGCGTTCGGGCTTCTGTCTGTTCCTTGAGCTTCTTGCCATCACTTTGCTCCTTGTGCACCTTGTGCTCATTGCTTCTTCTCTTCTCCTCTTGGTTGTCGGTACCTTGTGCGTCTTCTTTAAACCTATCATAGAGCTGTGCAAAACATAAAGGGTAATGAGATCATGTCAAGTGACCCATAAATGTATAGTAGTATTTGACCCTTGCAAGATTTACATACCTAGCAACAATAGAAGGTTGGTCACCATTTAGAGCCTCACTTGGATCATCATTTGGAGCCTCACTTGGATCACCAAGATCATCATTTGGAGCCTCACTTGAATCACCAAGATCATCATTTGGAGCCTCACTTGGATCACCATGATCATCATTTGGAGCCTCACTTGGATCACCATGATCATCATTTGGAGCCTCACTTGGATCACCATGATCACTATTTGGAGCCTCACTTGGATCATCGTCAAAATCATGCGGCTATTGACCATCATCATTTCGAACCTCGTCAAAATCCTCATCTGATGCAACCGGCTGCTGTCCATCATTTTCATCGAAACTCTCTCCGAACGCTGGATCTACTGTGTTATCACAACTTACCGAAATGACCAGACCCACCACATCTTGTGCACTTACGCTTCCTCGCTCCAAGTCCAGCTCCTTCGTTGCGAGGTCTGATTCAACTCTTCCTTGGTCTTCCTGCTGCTCTTTTCAGAACTGGAGCGCAAAGCTTGAATCCAGGGTCCACCATGTCCCATTGTTGTTTTCCCTCCATAGCAGGCAAGGCATAAGCATATGTGGCTTTGAACCTTACAACAGAGTAGTAATCATGCACATACTGCTGAATGTTCCCTGCTGGACCAGGGAGAGAAGTGATGAAAAACAAGGCATGAATGCATGGCAACCCAGTTATCTGCCATTGCCTACAACTGCAAGTTCTAGCTTCTAAATCCACTGGATATCTCCATTCCCTCTTCTCTTTATCCAAATATGATATCTCTGCTATGGTACCCGAGCAAAGAGTCATGTTCATTTCCAAGGCTGTTGTTTTTTGCATCAGCTCATTCATCACGGCAGGGATGATAATGTGGCCCATGAATTTTGCCTCGGCTATTCCTGCACGATAATGAAATTTTTGCATGTATTCTATCCTTATCCTGTCCAGCAAATCCACCACATAATGACCCTTTAGTTTCCGGATCGTTGAGTTGAAAGACTCTGCTAGATTATTATGCACATAGTCAACTTTGCTTAGTTCACTGAATTGGCTTCTGGCCCATAACTTGGAGTGGTGTGTTTCCAAGTATTCTTTCACTTTGGGATTCATGTATAACTGCCTCAAGTGGTAGTTGTGCTTCTTCACACTACAAGTCAAAGATGTTGGCCATAAATTGTCGGTATACACCTTTCCTTTGAATTTCTTCATGAAATTTGCAGCAAGGTGACGCATGCATTCCCTATGCTCTACTCCAGGGAACACATTGTCCACGTCCACTTCTAAACCTTTGCAGGCATCTATATGAATGACCAACCCATTGGGATGTGCAATAGCCCGGCGCAGATTATGCAAAAACCAAGTCCAGCTCTCCTCAGACTCTGTCTCCAGCACACCATAGGCAACTGGAAATACAAAACTGTGTGCATCAACTGCACAAGCAGCTACTAACTGTCCTTTAAACCTCCCTGTGAGAAAAGTGGCATCAATAGCCAAATAAGGCCTGCAACCTGCCAAAAACCCCGGCGACAAGCCTCAAAGCAGACAAAAACCCTCCTAAAGCATTCCTTGGTCTTTGTCACTCCCCTGAATGTGTACTCCACGGTGTGGTGATCAATATCTACAATACTACCTGGGCTTGTCCTCTCCACTTCACCTTTGAATGAATACAACAATTGAAAACTTTTCTGCCAGTTACCATACATAGAATCCATAGCCTGTTGTTTACCATTAACAACCTCATGTATGGTAAATCTATCTTGAATTTATCTTTGATGTTCTTATGCAATTCCTTTGGACCCACTTGCTGGTTTTCTTTCACCCACTTCTTTACTTCTTATTCCACCCATATTGACTTGGCTCTACTGATTGTATCCTTCCTAAGGGTTGATTCCTGGCATGTGTGCTTAAAAGGGTTCACTTTGACCTGAACATTAGTGCTATTTCGCATTTTAGATGCGAGCAGCCTCCATGGACAACCCTCAGTCGGACAGTGCACTCTGTAACGTACTTGATCGCTCTTGTCAACTTTGAAAGTACGTTCTACCTTGATGCAGTATGTCACAACTGCATTTCTACACTCATTCATGGATGCAAAAACTGTACCTTCTTCCCAATTAGGGTTCAGAGGGTCCCATTCAATAGCTGCAAGGTCTTCGTCCTCACCCACCGCGTCATCATCCACACGGACTGCATTGTGAGCCTCATCTTGGTTATCAGCCCGAGGTGCCCGTTGTAAATTCCGAATAACATCAGAATATAACTTATCTTCATGAACCCCAGAATTGTAGTCATCATGCTCCACTTCAAGGGGGACCCTACTGCTGTTGCCCACACTTGTCGAGCCACCACGTCGCCGTGCACCAACTGAACTGTTCTGGCTAGAATGCCATTACGACGACTTGGTTCTCCCCGAGATGTTGCACCCGTCATCCTAGGTCCAAATGCCTGCTCAAGCACATCAACTTGCAGCCTCACATGAAAATTATCTTTCTCTTTATGCCTAACAAACATGGTAGCTAGCTCTTCATCATTACTAACTGTCACCCATTTCTTTTCCCCATCATAGTATTTGTATACCACTTCATCAAGCAAACCCCAAGGATATTGGCTACAAATTACCTCCCCAAATTGTCTGAATCTCCAATTACTAGCCATTGGCAACTGATAATCAAAACGTCCTTGGTATTTCTTCTGATCCTTTGCATCGAACGTGTACCGGTCCCTTCTAATGTGCATCAAGAAAGCAAACCGCAACTCCATCCTAACCAGCGAAAAACAGAGACGCAATCAACACACTAATTGGGCAAACCTACTCGAATCGAGTGTTCAAATGCACAACTAAGCTCAATCTAAATAGGAGGCAAGACTTACCCCTCAGGAACCCAGTCGTGGACGCGGCGGATCTCCGGCCCAATGCCTGCCTCGCCAGATACACCAGGGTCGCCGCTGCTCTCCATTTCGGCCTAGGGTTCTTCCTCCTAGTTCAAATAGCTCCAGCAGCCCCCCACCTTTGAGAGCTCCGGCCGGGCGCACGGAAGGAGGCCGCACCACGGGTTGAGCAGGTGGCGGGCGCCCCACCCGTGGCGTCGCAGGAAGGTGGCGGGCGTTGTAGGCAGCCATGGAGCGTAGGCGCAGAAAGGTAGCGGTGGAGTAGGCGTGCAGCTGGTGGCGGGGCAGGTCCTGGCCGCGGCGCAAGTGCCGGCGGCGGCGCAGGTCAGCCGGCCGGCTGGGAAGCAGATGGGCAGAGTGAGCTACGAATGATTTGGGGATTTAGTTGCACGGGCCTACATGTCAGCTCCAGACCCACGTCCACGCGGTCCCATGTGTAAGCTCCGGACCCACAACTTAATGATGGCGGACGGAATGGACTCAAATATGGCCGTTTGGCCTTGTCATACTAGCTGTGCATGGACTAGGGGCAAAACTGAGCACAATTTGCATCTGAGGGCAAAACTAAGCACAGAGACACCACTGAGGGCAAAAGGATAATTAACCCTACAAAAAATGGCAAAAACATACCCAAAATTTCTTAATCCACGCCGAAAACTACTACCTAGTGCCAAAAATTTCTTATTAGTGCTATTATTTACAGTATAATGCAACCCCATAACATTCCATAATGCTAGTACTAGTACTCTAGTAAATAATAGCCTCACCCCTTCGCTGAGGAACGATCTACAGTTGGAAGGGACGAGGCCTTGCAGTTACTACACTCTTATCTCGTCCTCGCCAGTTCCCCTCCCCCCGAAGAGAAGGCAGTTCGTCCATCGCTGCTCCCATGGATTCGCTAGGCGGTTTTCCTCCTCGTCAGGGCTGGGAGACCTTGGACGACGATCCTCTGGGAGAAATCGCACGCCGCTCCGACGTCCTCACCGCCACAAGACTCGGTGGTTCCTGCACCAACTTTTTCAAGACGCTGCTTAAACAGGCTTGGGAAAAGGCCATGCTTGTTGTTCTTCCATGCGTCCTCGAGGAGAAGGTTCTTCTATGGGACAATCCTTCGAACAGTCCACCGCTCCCTGGCCATGGTTGCACGCTGACTCCAATAGGGTTGCCGACGTTGAGAGGTAGTCGGATTTTGTCTGATGAGCAGGTCAGTAATGGAGTTTGATCATGCAGTGCTTAGTTATTCCATTTCCATCCCGTAATTTCTCCGCTGCCCGTCGTCTTATATATAGGTCTAGGTCGGTGCCAACAAAAATTGGCTTGCATACCTCCGGCCAGATGCCACCATCATTTTGCACAACATCCACAGTAGTGCGGCCGTTCTGGTAGACCCCTTGTCCACCATTGGGATCGGCCTTCTGGACTGGCTGGGCCTGAATACGTATGATGATGCCTAAATGAGATTGAAGAAGATAGCAATTGCGGACCCGCCGACAAAGCGACACGGCTACAATGATTACTATCTCATCAGTGTTCGACATAAGGATTGCCATCAATGCAAGAGGCAGTAACGACAGAGGATGGCGCATGTTGGCGGCGGCAGATTTGTACCCCTACATGTTCGAAGACGCCGTGGGCCATCTAGGCCGCATCTTCGCGGTGACAAGCCAGTGGACTTGTTTCATCTGGTTGCCATCCTACGGTACGGGAGATTACAAACGGAATGCACAAACCATCATTTGCATCCCTAACGGTACTCCATTATTTTGCAGGGACCAGTCATCCCCCGATCAAAATAAGATCGCCGATCCTGGATGTGCATTTGCATCCGCGATTCGATCTAACTTAGAACCTTGTAGTTGACTTTGGCATATTGGGATCAACTATCTTAGCAGTCGTTACCCATGGTACCACTGATGTGCAACATGGTCACACAATCTACCATGATCGGACTGTCACCATCTACCCAGGTATTCCATTTTTAATCCTCTTGCCTTCTTTTTCATTGTTGTACTAGTAGTATACTTAGTAGTACTAGTAGGAGTACTTTTTACCTTGGAGGACGCGTATAGCTAGCTAGGCCCTTGAAGACTTGAACCCACTAGCTGCCACCATTTTTGTTTTTCCATGTCTTACTATCTCATCCATGTAGCCAAGAGTGGCTATATATAATAAGCCGGTTATTTTACTTCCTCTATACCGGAGTAGTACTATTTGCTGCACAGTATTACTGACCGCCATATTTGAGCACAACATTATTATGCATGGACCTTGACTAGGTACATCACCATGTGTCCAGATCTGAGATGCCGCGTGTACCAGATGAACGGCGCCGAGTTCGACCCCCGTGATGCTACGTGGGTGCCGAGGAACACTCTTGGAGAGTACTCGCTTTTCATCGGGGACAACTACCCTATTGTGAAGCGGATGCCACCTTCCCTGCACGACACGGAAGGCCTGCCGTTCATGAAGCATGGTTGTGTCTTCAGTGTGCACCGCCGGATGAACGACATGCTGGGACACGCTATCCCTGATTTATGCCGCTTCAGCTTGGATGAGTCTCCATCGTGTGGAACTGGACTAGAAAGCTGTGACAATGATTCGCGTTGCCCACCGCTATGGATCGTGACATCCATGAAGAACACCTGGACTGGAACCTGAAGGAGGACATGTAGCCCATCTATAACGTGTAAGTGGAGTACGGTAATTGTGAACGGTAGCGCTGTGAATATATGTAGACTAGTTGTGCACAAATTTATCACATGAATTGGAGATGAACTTGTGTGGCATACTGGCATTTGTCCTTTAGAATTTATTACTAGTAAATGTGTTATGTGTATGTGCAACTTGTGTGGTTGTTGCATGGGCTCCAACACGCTCTTTGAGAAGAAAAGGTGGCACAGCTTTGGATATACGTGACGTGGCGGCATCATACAGTAGCATCGTTCGCTATAGTTGTAGTACACTCCTACTAGGATGACAACTCCTATAAAACCTTGCGCTTGGCTCTTTGCCTCTTCGGGAGGTTCAACAGTTCGTACTCGCGTGAACCTTGCACTTGGCTCTTCGCCTCTTCGGAAGGTCCAACAATGATGATAAGTACAATATGCTTCTGGCAATCTAACACCGATTGAACTGTTACACGTCCACCGCGAGGGCGAGGGTGAGGGAGAGGGAGAGCGCGTTGTAGTGAAAACCCTCTCCTCGTCCTGTGAACCACCACGCGTGTGGGTGAGGGAGAGGTGTAGTAAGCAAGCTTCTACTCATTCGGCAAGTTGACGGGACACATCAAAGTAGTACTTGTACTAGTAGTCCATACTGCGTCCTTTCCGATTAATATGACTTAATTTGAAACGAGAAAAATACACTGGCTGTCAACGTATGTAACAATACACTCTTTACGGTCACTATATATAGTTTTGCGGTGATTATACGATCACTAGATAATCATAGAGCACCGTATTGCACCCTACTGACCGGCCACATAGTCGTCGTGGCACTTTGTTGACTGGTTAAATTGTCACCTGGTTTCTAGGTCCCACCTGTCAGTTGGCAGAGCAAAGAAATCCGTTAAACAAAACTTTACGCAGGTGCGACATGAGTCCAACCCTTGCGCGCGAACCGCCCTGGCTGTGTATGTGAGTGCATCCATGTGTACTCCCTCGGTCTTCCAACAAAGAGTGTACATCGGCTATAAAACAAAGAGTGTAGTACATGATGTACATCTACACTTCCAATGCATTTAGCCTTTAATCTAAATCGATATTGATTGACTAATGCACCAACTTGTGCTATAGGTATAGGCTACATGTCTATCCTTAATTACAGCATGCAACGACCTTCATTTAATCTTCTTCTCTCAATGGTCGCATGCACACATAAGTCTGTTAGTTTTGGGCGTTAACTATGCCCTGGTCAATGTGTAAATCTCTAAATGTACAGTCTTTCACGAACGTAGGGAGTAGGTTGAGCACTTGAGCGTGAGTGTGTGTGTTGAATCGTGTGCTGTGTGCCGCATGGGAGCGTGAGTGTTGCGTGTGTCCATGTGTACGTGTGAGTGTTGCATGTTTCATGCATGCATGGGGCTTACTCCCTCCCATTGACATGTTCATATTTCAAGCTCCCTCTGTTCCCTCCATATGGTGATACTCCCTCTATTCCCAAATATAGAGTAAAATCCTCCATCTGTTCCCAAATACGGAGTATTTGTCTTTCTACAGATTTCAACATGTGACTAGGTACGGAGCAAAATGAGTGAAGTAAGCGTAGAGGGATAGGGATACTGTAGAAGGGAAGTCCTCGCGATCCATTACTCCCCATCTCGGTAAGAGAGAACTATTCAACTAGTCTTCCCAGTGAACTGACAATACACGCTGCAGCAGATGGGACACGTAATTAATAAGCTGAACCAGCGTGTTGGTGTTACTAAATCAGCCTTACCCAGTACTGCCATCATGTTTGCCAGTAGAGCACGCTTCCGCAAATATGCCTACGCACCTCTGTCCTCCATTAACTGACATATGGGCCCTCTTGTGGTAGACCCACATGTCATCGGTGTAACTATTTACACTCTGAAGGACGGTATATCCTGGTAGTAGTACTAGCAGAATTGAGATTTAATGCACTTTCTTCCCCGTCTTCCACTCTTCCTCCTCCTCTGTTCTTCTCCTCCTCTCTTCCCCATCATCGGTCGCACACCATTTACCCCCGCTCACTGCTCACCCGCCCGCGCCATCTTCCTTGGTAGCTTGCGTGTACCATATCCCCCCGCTCACTGCTCGGCCACACGAGGAGAAGCTTCTTCACTCGCCCGCCCAAATCCACTTCCCCGCTGGCTCACAGGCACCGAAAACCCCAATGGCAGAACCGATTGACACGCAGAGCCATGATTGGAATTCCCTCCCCGATGTTCTCTTGGAGCAGATCTGTAATCGTATGGAGCTACTCAACACCGCCCGTCTGGCCGCATGCTCGGTGTCTTTGTACCATCTACTTGTCTACAACCGGCCGGCTCTTTTCAAGACCCCTGCTTGCTGATGCCCGATCCTCGCAGGTGGCCCATACACCGACTTGATGATCCTACGGAGGTTGCCGTGGTGCCCGTCCACCTGTCCTTCATGCGCGGCCACTACTGGGCGGGCATGAAGGCCAACTGGATCGTCCTCATCCACCAATCCGGTAGTCCGTGGCGTCTCGTGGATATCTACACCCAGTGAGAGATCACCCTTCCATCATTGGATACCGCCGCCATCGAGCCTCGCGGCACGCTGGACACTCCTGCCTACTACGCACGAGACGCGTCAAGCTTTTGGCTCGACCTCTGTTTGCTGAAAGTTGTAATCTGTGAAGTGCCCACACCATCAGAAGACTACATGGATTACAAGCTCATTGCCTTGTTCGACATGGGATTAGTCTATCTGGAATCCGGTCGCCATACATGGTTATGGCTCATCATCAATCCTGTTGAGGCAACATTTCTGTCTGATGATATAGTGCATGATGGCATCGTTTACGCGGTCGATGCACAGATTGGCTTCCTATACTCGTGGAATCTATCGTCGTGTAATTGTTCTATCTCATCTCATCTTTACCTTATGAATACAAGTGCATATTCATTGTTACAAATTTAGAATAGATAGTATGTCTATAACCACATCATTGCTACTCCCTCCATCCCAAAATAAGTGTCAAATTTGTACTAGCTCTAGTACAAAGTTGTACTAAGTTTAAGACAATTATATTGGGATGGAGGGAGTATATGTTCCTCTCATTTCCTAGATTTTTATGACCACACATGTTATTGTTAGAGTTGATATGAGAACAATTGGCAGCTAATGATTGTTAGAATACATATTATGAGCATAACATCATGATTGCTATATGTTACTCTCGTTTACAAGATTTTTATAACAACACATGTTATTGCTTAGAGTTGATATGAGAACATTAGTAGTAAGTGCTATGGTAGAATATGAGTAGGCTCTGTCATAGCTATTTTCCTCTGATTGTTACATGATGTTTGAACCATGACATATTGCTAGAATATGAAAGCCATTGGCTTATTTTTTTAACTTGGGGGTATGATTATGACCACGGCATTGCAATTGTCTGTCTATGATATGTGTCACTGTTATAATAATCTTAATTCCACACATACTCTGAACATGGTTGTTTATTTTTGTCCTTTTGGTCTCCAATTTGAATTGTTGCAGCAGATGCAAATGCGCTAGCCTTCATGATTCCAGGACCTGGAATCATACCAGCCGATGGGTGGTGGTTTATCGCTCGTTCAGCTGACGACGGTCATTGGATGCTCATTCGCACGTACCAAATTGACCAAACCATTACATCAAACCACATGCAGTACAATGTGTGGGGCGTTCGTGACATTGATGGCTATGGCTGCTTCGTGTTCGAGAAAGATCCCAGCTCTGTTGGGCCGGGCATATTCAACTGGAGGCGGGTTTACATCCTCGGCAACCACTCCTTGTTCCCCGATCTCAATTATCCGATCATCCAACCAATCATCGATCATATCATCGGCGATGATTACCGTGCTATGCAACTTCCATTCGCGAGGGGGGACTGTGTTTACACATCATACCATGGGTTTCATGAATCACCATATCCATAGATTCATCGACACAGCTTGTTTCCAGATAATCTTCAGTGTGTGAAAGGCATCAAGCTTCCATGCGATGGATGGCTTTTGCAAACCCAACATGCGGCGATGTGGTTCATGCCAACAGCAAATATGCACAACTTGATTCGTGCTGATATCTAGACCGAGCCATGTATTCTGCTGCTGTAGCACGACCCTCTTTTGTTGGATATTATGTATTGTTGTTAGTTTGAAGCACCCCTCTGGTTTGAAGGATAGATACCTTCCTGGCATCAAGTGCATCCTAACTCACCTGCGTAGGATGTACTGATAATGATGATGGAGATGCTGTGCAGAAGCCATATATATATATATATATATATATATCTGTTAGGCTTCAAGTGCGTACTTGTTAGTTAAACCTATGTATAAATTGTGACACTAAATACGACTAGTAAGTAGTACAGTAGCAGTACTAGTATATGTTGGTCAAATTATTCATCATGTCCACACATTGAATTGACGTGACAACACGCGGCGCGTGAGGTGACACAAGAATCCTGGCAGCGTGTTCGGGTATTCTGGACTTCGGATTTGGAGTACCACTTATCTGTCGAAATCTTTCATCATTCACTTAAAACAGTCGATTGATCATACATTGAGTACCATATAACTGGAATTACCGATGCAAGTCGAAGAAGGATTAGCCGGTGCTGCCCGCTGGCATCAAGATCGATCCCATGGATCAGGAGCTGATCGAGCACCTTGAGGCCAAAGTGAGTGCTGACAGTGCGAGATTTCAGTCTCTCATCGATTTGTTCATACCAACCATCGACAGCGAGCACGGCATATGCTACACCCAACCCGAGAAACTTCCAGGTAAGACACCGATCGGCCGTCTACTTGCACAAACATATTCCATTGTTTATAGCTTTATTTTTCTTTTTAGACGCAGACCTGGTGAAGCAATTACAATTTGACAGTTAATAAAACGTGAAATAAGTGACTGCAACATGCCAAAGATGTTATGAAAATGCCAACTACGGACACTAAAACTTGTATTCCACAATACAACACGTATCGCACTGAGTGGCCTAAGGAAGCATTTCTTCTAGAGCAATTCCCGGGCGTTCAAAAGGGGCACGTGGATGTGTTGCAAGATACAGTCGGAGTGCGGCATGCACGCGATCTGGCACAAGACCGACAATACCTTGCCGGTGATGGTCAACAGCCGGCAGACGGGCAACAAAAAAGGTTCTGGTGCTGCACACCAACAAGAACTTCGACCAGCAAAGGACCAACTGGGTGATGCACCAGTACCACCTCGGGGACCTGGAGAAAGAGAAGGAGCGGGAGCTGGTCCTCTACAAGATTTTCTACCAGACGAACACTAGGGCCTCGAGTAAAAAGATTATAAGTTAGTTTGGTATTGGTAGTTGTACTACCTTGTCATCCGCAAGTTGGTATTGTTGTTAACGATCCTTTGGTATGAACTTGCATTTGCTTCCAACCATCATGCCAAGGGTCGACGTGGATATAAAGCTGAATCATTTGTTTCGAAACGAATTTTCAGGCACCTGATTTTTATTTGATGGGTAGCATAAGCACCTGCCGTTCGAATTCTCAGTTCTCCAATTTTTTCGAAACAAGTGCATGCACTTATTATTACGATGAAAAAACAATATCCCTGCTGCATCCCAGTTATCAGTCTGTACTTGCAGAATTCTCTCGTTTATCGAGCACATATATTGTTTTTCCAGGTCGAGCAAGTTTCAACTGGGCTATAGATTGCCCAGGGTTGGTTTTGTTTTTAACAGGCCCAGCCCATGACGACAACGGGGAACAAAGATCTAGCAGGTATCTACTGGCCTCTGACCCGCCAGCGTTAGTTATATTTTGTCTTACAACATCCGCATGTAGTTTTTTTACTGAATCAAACACACAGCCCAGTTCTATTTTCCTCTTGAAACGCATGTCCTACATCCGTTTTGTAGTCTCTACCTATAGTTTTACTAGTTCATATACACGTATCATTATCTTGAAAACACATAAAATTCCCTATTCATATTTACATCCTTATTTTTGTTGTTTTTTCCCACCCAGCGCTGATTTTTTTACCAGTGGTTTTCCCTTAAACCAACTCAATTGTCCCACTCTTATTTGCTTACAAAAACAAAATGATTTTTTGGAAAATCAATAAGTTCTTAAAAAAATGTTTATCATTTCGGGATCTCAACAGTTCAGACTCCAACGAAATATGCAAAATAAGGTTGAACTTTTTGACCATGGTCCTGGGCAGAAAATGGGCTGTAATAAATTACTTAAGAATTAGCAAATGGGCTGCAAATTATAAAAAAATAATAAATGGGCTTTATGTTGTCCGCCACAGATTTGGAGGCTGACTTGTGGGCCTACTAAGTTCATGCGTACACAAGATTTCTCAAAAAAGAAACTTAGTCAACAATCGACTCTACCAGCATCACTCTTAGATGTCAATCTAATGGCAATCATGCTTCTTCAGTCTCTGATCTTCCTGCCCCAGCCGCCCAAACCAGCGCCGTTGGAACCGCCTGCTCCCACCTCCCGTGGCCGGCTGTGCTGCCGGGCAGGCCTCACGGCCCCATCATACTCGCATCCCTGGCCTGTCTATCCCTCTACTCAGCCACACCTCCTATTATTTTCCGGCAACGGCAGCCAAACCAGTCAACCCTCGTACTCTCCACCGCGTGGGCAGCCACTATCGTGTCTTCCCCGGCTCCGTGTCATTCCCTTCATAGGCCTCGCCGTCATCCACCGCCCTGGTGCTCTCGGCACGGCGTTGTCAACGATGTCCATCCAATGGCCGTAGTGCTTCTTCAACCTCTGGTCTTCTTGCCCCAGCCACCCAAAGCAGCGCCGGTCGTGCCGCATGCTCCTGCCTCCCGTGGCCTGGTGTGCTCCCGCGGAGGCCTCACCGCCCCCATACTACTCCCACTGTCGTCCAGGTCGTCCCTCCACTCACCCAGTCCTCCTGTTATTCTGCGGCGACGGCAGCCTCACACCGTAGCCGAACCAGTGAACCCTCGTACTCCTCTCCGCGTGGGCATCCACTGTCGTGTCTTCCTTGGCTCCGCGTCATCCCCTTCCTAGGCCTCGCTGCCGTCCACCGCCGTGGTGCTCTCGGCGCGGCGTGGTCAATGTGGTCAATGACCGACTTCCATCGAAAGAGTACTGTACGTGGAGAGGCTAATAGCTGGGTCCACGGCAGCCACAAGGCCTTATTACGCGCAAAATAATTATTCCTCCACCTGACAGCAGGGACCCACCAGACGGGCCACCAGTATTTTGCGAAAAAAAACATTTCCCCCTTGACTGCTTGGACCCATCGGACGGGCCAACGTATTTCGCAAAAAAAAAACATTTCCCCCTGACTGCTGGGACCCACCGGACAGACCACCGTATTTCGCGAAAAAAAGTTCCCTCGCTGTCAGCTCGGACCCACCGGAAGTGCCTCCTTATTACGCACAAAAAAATGAATACTCCCCCTGCTAGCTGGGACCCACCATGGTGGGAGGCTGACTTGTGGGCCTACTAAGTTGACGGGGACGGAGGGCTTTGTCAACTTAGTCAATATGAACGATCCTAGCTCCAGTGACCATACGATGTCCATCCAACAGCCGTCGTGCTTCTTCAATCTCTGCTCTTCCTACTCCAGCCGCTCAAACAAGCGCCGGCGGGACTGCCTGCTCCCTCCTCCCCGCGGCCGGCTGTGCTACCGCGCAGGCCTCACCGCCCCATCGTACTCCCATCGCTGGCCTAGCCATCCCTCTACTCACCCACACCTACTGTTATTCTCCGGCGACGGTAGACGAACCAGTAAACCCTCATACAGTCGTACTCCCCTCCACGTGGGAAACAACTGCCGAATCTTCCCTGCCTCCGTGTTGTTCCCTTCCTAGGCCTCGCCGTCGTCCACTGCCCCGGTGCTCTCGGTGCAACCTGGTCAACGTGGTCAACGAATGACAGGCATCTGAAGTGGACTGTACGTGGAGAGGCCGATAGCTGGGTCCATGGCCGCACGCAAGGAAATGCCTCCTTATTACACGCAAAATAATGATTCCTCCACCTGACATCAGGGACCCACAGAAAGGGCCTCTGTATTTCACGAAAAAACGTTACCGCCGCTGATAGCTCGGACCCACCAGCTATATCTTCGCACGGAAGGAAGTGCCTCCTTATTACGCACAAAAAAATGAATACTCCCCCTGTTAGTTGGGACCGAGTATAGTGGCAGGCTGACTTGTGGGCCTACTAAGTTGATGGGGACAGAGGGCTTTGTCAACTTAGTCAATATGCAAGATTCTAGCTCCAGTGATCGTACGATGTCCATCCAACGGCCGTAGTGCTTCTTCAACCTCTGGTCTTCTTGCTCCAGCCGCCCAAACCAGCGCCGGTCGTGCCTCGTGCTCCTGCCTCCCATGACCGGATGCGATGCAGCGGAGGCCTCACCGCCCCCTAATACTCCCACCATTGGCCAAGCCATCCCTCTACTCACCCACATCCCCTGTTATTCTGTGGCGACGGCAGCCTCACACCGCAGCGAACCAGTGAACCCTCGTACTCCTCTACGCATGGGCATCCACTGCCACGTCTTCCCCGGCTCCACGTCGTCCCCTTCCTAGGCCTCGCCGTCGTCCACGGCCCTGGTGCTCTCAGCGCGACGTGGTCAATGTGGTCAAGGAATGGCTTCCATCGGACGTGGACTGTATGTGGAGAGGCTGACAGCTGGGTCCACGGCCGCAGCAAGGAAGTGCTTCCTTATTACGCGCAAAATAATTATTTTTCCTCCACCTAACAACAGGGACCCATCGGACGGGCCACCGTATTTCACGAAAAAAACATTTCCCCCTAACTACTGGGACCCACCAGCTACATCTTCGCACGCAAGGAAGTGCGTCCGGGCAAAAAAAAACGATTCGCCCCCCTGACTACTGGGACCCACCAGCTACATCTTCGCACGCAAGGAAGTGCCTGATAGTCGGGACCCACCTGGTTGAAGCATGCGTACCATTGTCATTCTGGTCGCGAATGTGTACATACATAGTGGTCAATGTAGAGGCGCGCACGTGTCATAGTAGAGGCGCACACGTGTCGTAGTTGAGGCACGCACGTAGCATGTACATGTACGTACAACGGCTAGGGTGCAAGAAAGAAAGTACGGCCACATACGTACATATGGGCGGGGTCTCGAACGCCTACTTGCGCATACGTATGGCCAAGGCTCGTGTACATGGTTGGGTCTGAACGGAGAAACCGCGTCGTTGTCGTGTTCATGGGGAGGCAACGGAATGCGTCGTGTTCATCGGGAGGCAACAGAACGCGTGGGAGCCAACCGGCTTGGATGGAACATGCGATGGAAACGAGGCCTCGCATACCGTAGAATGGAGGAAACGGCCTTGTGTTCGACCGGCCACGTTCGAAACGGGATCCTGTTCATCGGGAGGGGTCTGGCGTACCGCAAAACGGAGGAAACGAACCTCCTACGGTCGAAACGGGGGTCTTGTTGATCGGGAGGGGTGTGGCGTACCACAAAATGGACGAAACGGACTTGCGTTGGAGCGCTACGGTCAAAACGGGGGTCCTGTTCATCGGGAGAGGTGTGGCGTACCGAAAAACGGGACTCCACGGGATACTGTTCATCTCCACCGTTGACCTCCTCCAGCCTCCACAGGCTACCGTCGACCTCCTCCTGCCTCCACGGGCTCCTGTTCAAATAGCCTCCACCGCGCTCTACTCCATCGGCTACTGTTCAACAACCCCTCCATGGGCTCCTGTTCAACCACCCCTCCACCATCTACTTTTCATCCACCTCTCCATCGTCTACTGTTCATCCAGCCCTCCACGGGGTCATCCTGTTCATCCAGAGGCAACGCCACG
>NC_041381.1:549633916-549660762 GCF_002162155.2 Triticum dicoccoides | reverse complement strand
CACTCACTATTCATCCAATCCATCGGCTTCAGTTAGCAGTAGTAGCGAAGGAATCGCTCGATCGGGTTCAGTGAACAGCCATCGATCGATCGCTCGGGTTCAGTAACGCGTAGCCTGCAGTGCAATCGCTCGGGTTCAGTTAGAGCCAATGCCTCGCACACACGCGCGCGTATGTGTACGAGAGAAACGCGCATCGCTCGGCCCCCGACCTCCCACCGTAACAGGGAACTCACCAAAATTTTCCTCGCCCTCGCTTCTACCATGGTTTTTTCCGTCATGGACGGCCCAAAGAATGTCATGCAACTGTGTCTCTGGCCCGCCCAGGATGAAAAGCCCATTTTCTATCATGATTTTTTGTCATAGAAGTAGGAGCCCACCACATCTATGATCATATCGGGTTTTGTCACAAGTATCGTCATAGAAGTGTCATAAGTATGACAGAAAAAAATTCGTTCGGCCCAAAATGTCACGGATGTGTCTTTTTTTTGTAGTGAGTGCAGCAGCTTTAAAGCCTCTGGATTATTTTGCTCCTACTCCACCAGGAAAGTGCAGGCCTTCAAGAACTAAAACATTTAAGAGTGGAACTAAAAGAACCAGGTGAGCTTTTTCTGTGAAGCAAATAAAAATGCTTGGGAAAATGCTTAGAAACAGTAGTAGCAAGTTAAAGATCAAGTTGGAAGAGCAAGGTTTAAATGGCATCTCCCTTTTTCTAAAAGGCAAAAGATCTTATTGGCCTCGTGACTGAATAAGATGTGTAGATGAAGAAACCATCACATGAAGTTGCTCAATAAAACTTAAATGAATTCACTAACTTGAAGTAACAATGAAGAAAGAAGAAAGGATTCATAAAATGTAGATTCTCTCTTCTTTGGACATATTACATGACTCGACATCTTCTTGTAGGAAAGGAAAAAAGCAAAGAAGGATAAAATAAGGAAAAATCCATGTACAGAGCATCGAGGAATCAATATAACAATTTCGAAATACAATAATTTCAATATCTTGCAAAATCACAACAAAAAATTAAGTAGTTATGAACAATTAGAAATACATTATACTGAAGGTTGAGTACAATTTGTCTTTTGGATTGAGCAAATATATAGCTGCAGAAATTTTGCAAAATCAACACATAACAAGAACCTAAGGCTCTCTAGACTCCTATTCCTTGCTAAATATGCATGCTTTCCATGGAAAATTTTACAATACATTTGTTCTATGAACAAATGCTTCCTTTCATTCCTTTTTCGAAGCAGGTAGCATGCCATCAGCAGCCCAGCACCGAACAGCCAGCGCCCAGTCACAACAATCATGCACGCACCAACAAGCCAGCAAAAAACACAACAGGTGCCCGGACACACACACACACATAACTAAGCCACTAAGCAAACACACAAGAAGAACTCGTAGCTAGCAAGCGAGCGCTACGGCCACCAGTTAACATGACGGCCACAGAAATATAACCAAGCTCGCTGATTCCCCAACAACATAGCATTCACAATGCAATACGGCACAACCAGGCGAGCTTTGACACAATTACCAAATTACATAGTTCTGGATTTCTAGTAAAGAATGGTCCTAAGAATTGAACAGATGGATTTAAAAAATATACTTTCGCCTATAAGCAAAATCATGTTAGCAGTGCCTGCATATATTTCATCTGGTATAACAATACATTACTTACACTCAGTGAATTAAAATCCTAGCTTTAGAGTGTGAAGCAAAGCAACCAGAACCACAACAATCATGCATGCAGCAGCAAGCCAGCAAAAAAATACAATGGGTGCCTGGACACACACATCACTAAGCCAGCAAGCACACACACAACAAGAACTCGTAGCAATCAAGGACGGAGGTTAGGAGAACAGCTGGGACCGGAACGAAACTACCTTGCTAGAGATGAGATGCCCAGG
Source organism: Triticum dicoccoides (assembly GCF_002162155.2). Lineage (NCBI taxonomy): Eukaryota > Viridiplantae > Streptophyta > Magnoliopsida > Poales > Poaceae > Triticum > Triticum dicoccoides. The sequence goes on along the minus strand of NC_041381.1, from coordinate 549,658,852 downwards.
AGGAAGTGACTGGAGGCGGCAGCGGTGAATCCAGGTAGCAGTTGCGCAAACACGAGACATGCATTTCATCAGTTGGCAATGGAAGCATCCATCATATTCATACATACTTGTGTTTCTTTATAAGCACTCCACTTGTCCGCCTCACATCGTTGACCTCCACCTCAATAACCTGGTTAATCAACAACACATGATCCATGAGGTGATGATAAACCTTGTATATATATGAAAATTGATGGGAGGCAGTGTCGAGTATAAGATTTCTGACCTCTGACGGGCCAATGAGCCAATGGAAGAAGGGGATGGTGAGGGCAGCGTTGAACACCTAGGCCCAACGCCGGAAGGGAGCATCAAGAGGAGCACCTCATGGACGGCCTCCTGCTGCTGCGCGTGCAAGCACCTCGCATCCCGCCTTCTCCTCATCCTCGCCGGCCAGCTCTTCTTCCTTCCGGCGAACTTCTGCATCTTGCGCGCGAACATCCCATGAACACATGCTCTAGCGGCTCATCCATGTAGTCTATCTTCTCCACCATTGGCCGAGGCCTAATTTGTCCTAGCAAAAAAGTCGCATCATGAGGAAAAGAACGAACTCACAACTAACATTTCAAATCAAGATTTATCCATTAGCAATCCCAAAATATGTAAATGAAGGGGCTTCTAATTGACCACCTAAGTATTCCGAGCTGTGCCGGAATCCAACAACCATACATTAATAGAGAAGCGTAAAAATGTTAATAAATAATTAATGCATGAAGCAACATGAAAGTACAGAAAAGGCAATCAACTCTTAAGGTCCACACACAAAATTTTAACAGATATTTTGGCATTGTATTCTTCCTAGTATGCTTAGTGTATGCAAGAAAATGACCGTACTTCAGTTATACATTACACAAAGACAGACCCAGAAGAACACTTGGCCGACCTAGCTTCAGCAATGTATTTCGGAGCAATTTAGTATTGTATTCTTCCTAGAGCTTCAGATCAGGAAGAAGGATGTGACAGCCTGATTTTCGGCCCATTCTTTTTCTTTTGTTTTTCCGAGGTTTTTGCGTTAGTTTTCTTTTTCCGTGGCTTTGTGGTCTGGAAACTGAAGAACATGCCCTCTTCTTTGCTTCCAGAGTTGCTTGTCATTCCCAAATCCTTCCCTAGACCCTGTCATTTTCATCCTAGCCCAAATCCCAATATTCTTTTTATTGGGAATATTCCTTTTCTATTAAAGCAATAACCCCATCTACCCTAGGTTGTGAAGCAACCTATATTTTCATCACTCCAAATATTCCCAAATAATTCTCATAATTTTTTTGGGTCATATCTTAATCAAATATGGCAAAACGTTTCATTGCATTGTTCAAAAATAATCCTCCAATAATTCATTTCCTATTCTGCCCTAAATGGCACATTGTGAAGCAAGTGCCATTTTCCTTTTCCCAATTGACATCAAACTCCTTGGACATCTTTTAATTTCCATATCATTGCCACAAGCCAAAATGCAACCTCATTTGCCTAGTAATTATTTAATTATGAGTTTCCAAAGTTTCTGTCCAGAAAGAAACTTCGTGAAGGAGGTACAAGATAGGCATATCCAAATATGTTTCCATTTTGCATGACCCTTCATATAATCATATAATAGACCTCCACCCAAGTTGAGCTCATGTCATGCCCCCATGTGAGCACAACTTCAATTCTTAATTTCTGGTCAAAATTTTAGTTTGTGAAGCAAGTATATTTTATCTTGCTCCATTATGTCTATACATTTTTCTATACCTTCTAGTATCCATATAACCTCCCTCCACCAAGTTGTGGCTCAATACCTTTGACCATTTGCCATGTGGAATGTTTTCAAGTTTCTGGTCAGAATAAATCTTTCTGAAGCAAGTGCTATTTTGGTTCATCCAAATGGCATGAAACTCCTTGGTCATCTTAATATCTTAAAATCATTGGGCCATAACCATTTTCAGCTCAATTGATGCAACTATGTGAGTGCATCATCCAAATTCCGATTTCTGACCAGTGGGTCACTTTCTACAGCAACCACCCTCTAAACTCCTCCTCTTAAGCTGATTTCTTGTGGTTGTAGTCACCTTAGTGTTTGATCATCACCACACAAATTTTTTACTGAGTTACCTAGCTGGTGTCCGCACAGCACAGCACAAACACTTGACTGCTGGTTTACTTTGGAGCTAAGTGCAAATCACTTATTTGCCCCTGGAATGATTTATTTCCTTGATTATATTTAGGTCACTAGTGTCAATCCACTAGACATGGTTGGTCTGGCCAATACGAGCTATTTGCACGAGTGACCGTGGTGATCATGCTTGCGTCATGCAGATTGCGCGCTCTGGCTTCTTCTTGTCCCTGTTCTCGTCGGCTCCCTCCTCGTCTCGACATCCATTCATGTCCTGGAGCTCCCCCGTGATGCCCGGCATCGCCCTGCATCTATGGTTCGTCGTCATTCGCCTTAAATGCATCGCTAGATCCATGCCCGTGCCGTGCCCCGCCTCTGTCCTCCATTAAAGCTTGTCGTGAGCTTGCCCGTGAAGCTCCAGAGCCTTCCTCGCGCCTATATAAGAGACCCCCGACCTCCTCCGCAGCTCAAAGATCCCTCCCCCGCCTCATTTGCCCTCTGGAATCGCCACATCTCGCCGTTGTTCGCCATCACCCTCCATGGCCGCCTCGGCCCCGGCTTGGGTCTGACCACCTCAGGCCTCCCCACGCCTCTCCTCCATGTCCACCGCACTACCCTCGTACCACTCAGCTGCCCCACCCCCTAGCCCCCTCGCCGGAGCGGCCACATCGCCGAAGAACCTCGTCACCCGAAGCTCTCTGCCTCTCCCATGGCGCCGCCCCTCCCCTCCTCCCCGCACCTCCCCGGCAACGGCCGACCCTCTGAATGGGTGCGTCTGGCCTCTGCGCACCCGCCGGTGCCCTCGGCTCAGCCAGAGACGGCCGGAGCTGGCCGGCCCCCTTGCCGCTTCCCTCCCCTGCCTCCTACTATGCCCCGCATGGGAGCACAGGAGTGGGAGGAAGGAGACGAGCTCCCGTGCCCCCTCCGCCTGCGCCTGGGCCCCGCCTGGAAGTGGTTCCAGCCACGGGTCCACGTGGATAAGTGGAGATGGGTTTCCTCCGCGGTACGCTTTTATTTCGTGAAAACATATTCTCATTCTACTTCGGCCCTGAATACGTTTTCACTTTCGGAATACGGATTTCTCCTTATGCGCTTTCAGTTTTTCCTCCCAGGTACCCGTTGGTGATGAAAATATTCACAGATTGGTCCCTGATCTTCATCACCTTATATCTCCGCAACCGTAACTCCAAATGAGGTGATTCCAAAGCCCACTTCTTCGTCTCGTCGAGCCCTTTCTGTTGGTGTGACTTTCATTATGTGTTAACATTCTGAAAATGACCTTTTTGACCTTGCACGTAAACAGCCCCTCCGAGAGAGAACTGTTTCCGGCAAATCTTTCCGCGGCTTCACCGCACTTCTCCCCAGTGCCTTCTTCATCCCCAGGCAAGCCACAATACCCACTTGCATGATAGTAATGCAGTAGCCATGGTTTTAAACTTGAATCTTTATTAAATATTTGCTTGTTGAAAAGATGGTTATCGTTGTTCCGGTGATGTTTAGTGCTGCATGTTCACTTTTGTGCTATGTTGTCTTGTACTCTGTTATCATGTTCTACCTGCTAGTATTTCCTTTCATATGTTTATGCTTGCTAGTAGTACATGTTGATGTTGGTGATGGTCATGCTAGTCATTATGCCATGCTAAGTGGATATGATTTATTGTTGATATGGTGGATGGTTATGTGATACCCTCATGATTATGTTGATATCATGTTCATGCATTTTATCATGGCTCAGCATATTTGCATTCAAGTTAACCGAATTAAATTGAACTTGAACAACTATTGGCTGAGTCATGGTGCCGCTAAAACGATGCTGACAAGTGAAACCACGCTTACCGGTATGGGACGGTCCTAACTGGGTCTATTGTTGTGCCTCTCGCCGGTGCCTCCAACGAGGGAAGGTTATGGGCGCGCGCTACCCTGATCAGGTAGGCAGACATAAGCCTTGTGTGCCCGTTGTTGTTGTTATGTGCACATGTCCCCATTTGGGGCAGTTTATTATTTTGGGCCACGACGGTGGTTTGAGGTGTCTTGAGGTAGACACGCGGCCACCCATGACTTAGCCCAGAGGGGAGTGAGTCGGAGTGGCCGGGAGAGTGTCATGGTAGTAGATCGGTTTTATCGGAACGCCGTTAATCCACCCGAATGGGAGTGCGAGGCCATGGGTTCCGTAGTGTGGGTACAGTGTACTAACCTCTGCAGAGTGTATATTAAATCTATCGATAGCCGCGCCCGCGGATAAGGGCCCAGTTCGAAAGTAGTGTACACCATGAGTCAATAGTAATAAGAATAACTTGACTAATGACAACCCGGGGTTGTGATCGTCGTAAGGATCACGGTTTGGGACCAAGTGTTGGTCGTGGTTGTGATCGCTGTAAGGATCACTGTGGTATCGAGGATACCGAGTTGTTGTCTATTCGTGATGTTGTGCGAGAGTCGTGGGTAAAGATCAAGCTCCTTGTGGTCATTTAATGATCGCTACAGTATTGTTTATACCAAGCTTGATTTGATCCTGAGGTGATCATGTGATGTCTGAGGTTGGTAAGTGATGCATGTGTTGGTTACGAGGTAGCCCGAGCAGGATAAGTAGTGCATATAGTGTCATCATGTTGCATGCTAGTATTGTCGGATTAATATGTTCATGTTGTGTTAGCTGTATCATGTTTATGTTGGTCATGCCATGTTGTTCTGATGATCTCATGATAATTCCTGTTTAACTTGTAATTGCCATGTTGTTGTTTGTCTTGAATGCTTCTGGTTATTGTGAGCTTGCAAGTACATTCAATGTACTGACCTGGCGTGTCATGCCAGTTTGCAGGTCATGCCGGATTTGATTGCTTGCTTGTCGTGGTTTCCGTTCATGCGAGCTAGGATAAGCGTTCCAGCCAGAGTCCCCGCGGAGTGGAGTTCACCACCGTCGTCGTTGTTCCGCCGCTAGAGTTATTCCGCTGTTTCGAGTTGTTCTGCTGCTTGGATAGAGCAACTGAGGATGGAGTAGTGTCGCCGTACCGATGTTATTCATTGTAATATCGGAAACCTTGTATTCATATTCGTGTACTAATAGAAGGCTGGTTTGTTCTATGCTAAGCAGTGCCATATTCCAGAAGACTTCATCTCGATCTCTGGGCTGGAATATGGGGCGTTCCGGTTTTCTCTGAGCCGGGGTGCCACAAAGGAAGAACAGACGGTGCCCAAGGAAGTGACCATCTCTGACTTCCCTGTCTTCCTCGGCATTGACCCATGATTATAAGAGAATTATAGCCTTACTGAATTAACTTCTCTTTCCCTGGAAACCTACCAAGAAATTAATTCGGGAAACATTGACTGGCCATGCTGCATTTTCACAAGTAATCCTACATACCAACAAGAAATGCTTGCTCACATCCAGCCCACAGGCAAGCACAAAATATAAGGCACATGAGACTGAACAGCACATGACAACCGGTCGTATCCAGAATATATTTGAATGATTAGTAGGCTCGCAAACATGCTAGCACATACAGGAAGCACGACAGGAAGTTAGACACAGGCGAGAGCAACAAACCCTGACGAGCAAAACAGAGACGAAGCAACTAACAGAATGGAGACACAATAATGGGCCAGATCATACAACCTGTGAAATATAGAAATGAATCCGTCAGTACACAACCACGACATGCAATGATGAAGATGCAAGCAAGAAACACTCAATGTTCAGAGAAGCAAAAGAAAAAATGATTTACCAGATTTGGGAAGGAGAAACACTCAAGCCAAACAGCAGTACAAGTGAGGAAAATAGCTACTCCTAGAAGCTAAGGGGAGGAGGGGCACGATGGTGGTCAAGAGCAGGAGAGGAGGAGAGATGCGAATGGCCGGCCCCAGACCGTGTTCATCTCCCATCTGCCGTTGCAGCTCCTCTCCTCTTTCCTCTGCCTTTCTCCCTCCTCTCCTTCTCTCTTTCCCTTGTATGCTCTCTCTTCAGCAAGTACAGGCTCATGGCGCTGGATCGAATCGAGCACCCCAACCATCACCCTTTGCCCGTAGGTCGCTGCCGCTGCCGGAGACGCTCACCACCGCGTCGCATGCCCCCTCTCATCTGCCGCCATGTCCTTCTCTCTCCCTCTCATCTGCTCGAGCGCCGCCGCCGTCGCCCTTTACTTGTACGTCGGCTCCCCTCCAGAGTTAACTGGCTGGATCCGGAGGCAGGGAAGGACGAGAGGAAGGGGAGGAGGAGGTGCTGAAGGCGGAGGGGGCGAGGCAGCCGTGAGGGACGGGGAAAAGGAGGAGGCAGCGGCGGCATGGATAAGAGGAGCCGAATGAGGAGCGGGGATGGAGAGCCTGCTGAGGCTGCGTCAGCCGCACAACCGCAAGAGCCGCCGTCCACTGCACCACGAGGAAGAGGTGGAGTGTAGCCTTCGGTGCAACACGCCCGAACCCCAGCTTCGTCGCAGCTCCCGATCCAAGAGAGCCCATGCGCGGCTGGCTTGGCGGGGAAGGGTGGGGTGCAGGGATGAGTGAAGGAGGGAGGTGTGTCGAGCGTGACGTCTGCGGGGATTGGGAGAAAGAGGGCCGGTGTTTGACCGACGCGGCGTGGGAAGGGCATGGGACGCACATCGCGTCACGCAGTGCGGGACAATTTTTATCTCCCGCTGGATGACCTGGTCAATAGGCACGCGGAAGAAAACAAGCCCAACTACCATTGTGTGGGACCATCAGCCAACAAGATCCACCTGTCATAGGTCGCGGGGCAGGTTCGTACGCGTTAGTCCATCCTCTATCTCCCTTTAGCCAATTGCAGACAAGCTCGCCCACTCCGCATGACGCGGAGGGCGCGGCGCGCGCGATGCATCGCGTGTGGAGAGGCGCACATACACCCAGAAAAGTTTGACCCAGCCAATCGGATCTAGCCCGAGCCCACACGCCATACACTGTCCAGATCTCACCACGCGGTCAAAATGACAGGAGTCAATTTTCAGCAAGATCCAACGGACGGCAGGCAAAAAAAGACTCGGTCAACCATCATCGAACGGCCAACGAAGGAACCGATCGACGGAGCATTCTCCAAGCGAGTTGGGTAGTGTCTGTATTGTTTTAAATGAAATTGCGTTGGTGTTATTCTAGTACAAACTCTTGAATAGATCGATCGGGAAGAATAGCTTGCGTTATTCTAGTACGAACTCTAGGATAGATTGATCGGAGAAAATATCTTTGAGGTGGTCTCATACCCTACAAACAATTTCTATCTTTTGTTCTCCACTAGTAGGAACTCGGGAGTGATTCTTTGCTGCACTTTGAGGGATAACCATATGATCCAACTATGTTAGCATTGTTGAGAGGTTGCACTAGCGAAAGTGCGTACCCTAGGCCTTATTTTTAAGCATTGCAACACCGTTTTTGTGCCCCGTTTACTATTTGCTACCTTGCTGTTTTTATTTATTCATATTATAAAGATATATTTCTACCATCCATATTACACTTTTATCACCATCGCTTCGCCGAACTAGGGCACCTGTACAATTTTCCATTGTATTGGGTGTGTTGGGGACACAAGAGATTTCTTGTATTTGGTTGTAGGGCCGTTTGAGAGAGACCATCTTCATCCTACACTTCTCACGGATTGATAAACCTTAGGTCATCCACTTGAGGGAAAATTGCTACTATCCAACAAAACTCTGCGCTTGGAGGCCCAACACGTGTCTACAAGAATAAAGTTGCATAGTAGACATCAAGCTCTTTTTTGGCGTCATTGTTGGGTAGGTTAGGAAAACGACACTCACCCCCGTCAACGAAGCTCTTTTCTGGCGCTGTTGCCAGGGAGGTGAGTGCATGGAGGTATATCTTTAGATCTTGCAATTGAATCTTTTAGTTTCTTGTTTATCACTAGTTTGGTTTATAAAAGAAAACTACAAAAAAATGGAATTAAGGTTGCATAATTTTATTGATCATCTTTATAATATCTTTCTTGGAAATGATGGATTGGAAAATTGTGCTCAATTGTTAGAAGAAGAAGTCGATAAAATGTTTGGCACAAAATATTTGAATGATGAGCATGATTGCAATATTGTTGGTATGAACTCTTTGAATATCCATGATGATAACGATATGCGCGCAAAGCTATAAGCTTGGGGATGCTATGTTTGATGACGATGATATTTTTAGTCCCCCAAGTTTTCATGAGAAAATTTGTTATGACGAAAGCATGCCTCCTATCTATGATGATTATGGTGATGACATGTATGCTATAAAGAATAATGATAACCATGAAACTTGTCATGATGATTTTAATTTTCAATCACATGATAGTTATTTTGTTGAGTTTGCTCCCACCATTATTGATGAGAATAAATTTGCTTACGTGGAGAGTAATAATTTTTTATGCATGTAGATCATGACATGGATGCTTTATATGATAGTTATATTGTTTAATTCATTCATGATGCTACTGAAAATTATTATGAGAGATGAACATATGCATTTACATATTGCAATAATATCAAGTTTCCTCTCTATGTGTTGAAAGTTTTGAAGTTGCACTTGTTTTCCCTTCCTATGCTAGTTGATTATTGCTCCCATAAGTTGTTTGATCACAAAATCCCTATGCATAGGAAGTGGGTTAGACTTAAATGTGCTAGTCATATGCTTCATGATGCTCTCTTTGTGATTCAATTCTTATCTTTTATGCGAGCATCATTGAAATCATCATGCCTAGCTTAAAAGGCATTAAAGAAAAGAGCTTGTTGGGAGACAACCCAACACTTTCATATACAATTTTTGTGTGTTCACATTATTATGCTAATTTAGTAATCATGTTTTATTGTTTTTGTTTCAATAAAGTGCCAAGTAAAGCCTTTGGGATCATGTCGGGTGATAGTTGATTTGATCTTGCTGAAAAACAGAAACTTTTGCGCTCACGAAAATATCTCTAATTCTCAACATAAAATTAATTTTGAGTTGATTCTTTTTGAATAAGATTAATATACAAATTTCTCACGTGTTCATATTTTTAACATAATTTTTGGAGTAGCAGAAGTATGGTTTGAGTACAGATTACTTCAGACTGTTCTGTTTTTGACAGATTCTGTTTTCAATGCATAGTTTACTTGTTTCCTTGTTTCTATGGCTTACATTGCTCAATATAAATTGTGGAAATGATATGCTATAGTAGTAATTGTGTGGAAACAATTATTAATACTATATTTTAAAGTACCAAGAGTGAAATGGTTTGCTCTTTATCATACTAACCTATCTCACAAGGTTCCGTTAAGTTTTGTGTGATTGAAGTTTTCAAGTTTTGGGTGAGATGTCGATATGAGGAGAATAAGGAGTGACAATACCCTAAGCATGGGTATTCCCAAGGCACACCAAGGTAATATTCAAGTAAGATCCAAGCAACTAAGCTTGGGGATGCCCCGGAAGGCATCCCCTCTTTCGTCTCCAACATTATCGGTAACCTCACTTGGAGCTATGTTTTCATTCCTCACATGATATGTGTTTTGCTTGGAGCGTCAATTTATTTTGTTAATATTTGCTTGCTCTCATTTATAATAATGTTTTGGATCTTTTATTTCAATAAAAGTGGCAATGATAGCCTTTGCCATGCTTATTTTTCAAGTATACATGTTGCTGTTTCAAAACAGAAAGTTTATCGATGTTGCAAATATTCCCTAGAAAAGTCAGAATATGATAAATTATTGAAATTTTTTTCAACATAAGATCTGATGAATTTTATACAATGTGTAGTTTTTTTCATAATTTTTGGAGTTAGGGAAGTATGATGAATCTTTCATTCCTTACAGATTGTACTATTTTGGCAGATTGCTGTTATGTTTGCATTGTTTGCATATGTTTGCTTGTTTAATGATTCTATTTGAGGATATGACTATTGAATGTGCAGGGGCATTTAGTATTCAATGTTGAATAATAATTTTAGTGATTTGCTACAATAGAGAATGATAAGGTTATTTTATTTTTTTGTACTAACTTATCTCACGAGTTCTTGTTGAGTTTTGTGTGGATGAAGCTTTTGAGATTTAGGGAAACCGTGATATAAGAGGAATTAAGGAGACCACAAAAGCTCAAGCTTTGGGATTCCCAAGGCATCCAAGCTAATATTTTAGTAAGTCTCAGGCATCTAAGCTTGGGGATGCCCCGGTAGGCATCCCACCTTTCTTCTTCAACAATTTTCGGTTAGTATCAGTTGAGCCTAAGTTTTTGCTTCTTCACATGAGTTGTGCTATTATTAGAATGTAATTTATTTTCATTTTGCTTGATTTTTAATAAAATACTTAGACCTGAAAGTTTTTAAATAAAATAGAGTCCTCAAATAGGAGGCTAGCTAAGCCGCATTCACATCCCATCTACGAAGCTCTTTTCTATGGAATTGCTCTAGTGCTTCACTTATATCTTTTGAGCACGATGTGCTTTAGTATTTTGAGAGAAAGAAATATTATGCTCATGATCTTCACTTATATCTTTTAGAGTAGCTTGTCATTTACTCTTGTGCTTCACTTATATCCTGTAAGTAAATTTTGGAATGGATTGAATACCATGAAGTTGAAATTACATGTTCATATCATGTCTAGTAGTGGCTTCACATTGGGTTTAGAAAGTGAAAGCTTTTGAAGCTTGAAAATCACAATATTGGTCATACAAGCAATTCACTAATAATTAGTATCAGGAAGAGGACTTTCACATGCAAATACACTATCCTAGAAACCTTTTGTGATTGTGAGACCCCATCAAAATATTATATGCCAAAATTGTTGACGTTGGACAAGGAAGACAAGGTAATGATTTATGTTTGTTCATATTCACATAGAAGTTATATTGTCATAGATCCTTCAGCTTGTGGTGCTTTCCCCCTATCTTTGCTAGCCAAAAATTCTGCACCAAGTAGAGATAACACTTGTGCATCCAAAACCCCTTAAACCCAACTCTTGTTTTGAGAGTCAAACATACCTACCTATGCATTGAGAAAGATCCTTCAAGTAAGTTGTCATCGGTGCAATAAGGCAATAAAAATTGCTTCTAAAAGTGTTACATCATTTAGTGTAAGAGAAAATTGAGCGTTGTACGAACTTGTGATGGCAAAGAATAAAAGCGACAGACTGCATAATAAAGGTTGCTATCATAAGGGGAAATATAATGTGACGTTCTTTTGCACTAAGGGGTTGAGCATAAAAACAAATAAGCGCATAGCAACCTCTGCTTCCCTCTGCGAAGGGCCTATCCTTTACTTTTATGTATTTACTTTTATGCAAAGAGTCAAAGTTTTTCTCTCTATTACTTTTTATTTTTCTCCTTTGGCAAGCATCATGTGGTGAGGAAAGATCTAGGCACATACGTCCAGTTAAATATAGGTAGCATGAGTTATTATTGTTGACATCACCCTTGAGGTGAATACGTTGGGAGGAAAAACAATAAGCCCCTATCTTTCTATGTGTCCAATTGAAATGTTTTGCTAATGTGTACGTGGTGAGTGTTAGCAATCATAGAAGACTATATGATGGTTGAGTATGTGGAGCTCTTACTTAAACTCTATTGAATAAGTTGAATTGAAATTGCTTAGTGACTGAGAACATAGGTTGTTGAGTTTCAAGAGAACTCATTGTTCGAACCTTAACATGTGAATTGGTTGCCACTATAACATGAGAAACATTATGAGAAATAATTGATGTTATGATGCTAGGAAGAGTGATTGAAATTTTCATTGATCAAACTTGTGCACTTTGCTAGCATTCACACTTTGTAAATTATTTCTTTTATCATTTACCTACTCGAGGACGAGTAGGAATTAAGCTTGGGGATGCTGATACGTCTCCAACATATCTATAGTTTATGAAGTATTCATGCCATTATATTATCATTCTTGGATGTTTTAAAATCATTTTATAGCAACTATATATGATTTTTTGGGACTAACCTATTGACCCAGTGCCCGGTGCCAGCTGCTATTTTTTGCTTGTTCTTTACATCGCAGGAAATCAATATCAAACGGAGTCCAAACACCGCGTAACTTTTTGGAGATATTTTCTGGGCTAGAAGGAACCCAATGGGCCTAAGTAGCACCTGGGGGTGCCCCGAGGGGGGCACAACCCACTAGGGCGCGCTAGGGCCCTGGCGGGCCCAGGTGGGTTGTGCCCACCTCGGTGGCCTCCCACAGCCCCTCTTTACCCTATAAATTCACAACTATTCTGAAACCCATCGGGGTTAACCTAGATCATAAGTTCCACCACTGCAAGGCCTCTGTATCCACGAGATCCAATCTAGACTCCGTTCCGGCACCCTGCCGAAGGGGGGAATCATCTCCGGTGGCCATCTTCATCATCCCGACGACCACCAAGATGAGGAGGGAGTAGTCCACCCTCAGGGCTGAGGGTTTGTACCAGTGGCTATGTGTTTGATCTCTCTCTCTCTCTCGTGATATATATCATGGGCTTTGTTAATATAGTCGGATCATATGGTGTTTCTCCCCTCTATACTCTTGTTATGATGAATTGAATCTTTACCCTTCAAAGTTTTGTCTTGTCGGATTGAATATTCAGAGATGAGAACACATGACATATGTCTTGCAATATGAATACTTGAGGTGACAATGAGGTATCTTATTGATTCACTTGATATGTGTTATGGCATTCAACTCGCAGATTCCCACGAAGATATTGGGGTAATCTATGCATAGGGGTTCATGCATGTTTTTCTCCGACGGGAACTTTGGGGTCTCCTTTTAGTTCTTTGTGTGGATTGAGTATTATGAATATGAAATTGCTTTGGTGTTATTCTAGTACGAACTCTTGAATAGATCGACCGGGAAGAATAGTTTGTGTTATTCTAGTATGAACTCTAGGATAGATTGATCGGAAAGAATAGCTTTGAGGTGGTCTCATACCCTACAAACAATTTCTATCTTTTGTTCTCCCCTAATAGGAACTCGGAGTGATTCTTTGCTACACTTTGAGGGATAATCATATGATCCAACTATGTTAGCAATGTTGAGAGGTTGCAATAGCGAAAGTACGGACCTTAGGCCTCATTTTTAAGCATTGCAACACGGTTTTTGTGCCTGTTTTCTATTTGCTACCTTGCTTTTTTATTTATTCAGATTATAATAATATATGTCTACCATCCATATTACACTTTTATCACCATCTCTTCACCGAACTAGTGCACCTATGCAATTTGGGGATACAGGAGATTTCTTGTATTTGGTTGCAGGGTCGTTTGAGAGAGACCATCTTCATCCTACACCTCTCATGGATTGACAAACCTTAGGTCATCCACTTGAGGGAAAATTGCTACTGTCCTACATAACTCTGTGCTTGGAGGCCCAACACGTGTCAATAAGAATAAAGTTGCATAGTAGACATCAGTCATCAACACGCGGCTGCCAGGCATTCACAATGTCTGCAGTTTCTGGCGTGGGTGGTACACCTAGTGGTTCTTCCAGGACGTAATTCTTCTGTGCAACAATGAGGATAATCCTTAAGTTACAGACCCACTCCGTGTAATTGCTACCATCATCTTTCAACTTAGCTTTCTCTAGGAACGTATTAAAATTCAAAGGAACGGTAGCACAGGCCATTGATCTACAATAACATAGACATGAAAAATAACTATCAGGACTAAGTTCATGACAAATTAAAGTTCAATTAATCATATTACTTAAGAACTCCCACTTAGATAGACATCCATCTAGTCATCTAAATGATCACGTGATCCAAATCAACTAAACCATGTCTGATCATCACGTGAGATGGAGTAGTTTTCAATGGTGAACATCACTATGTTGATCATATCTACTATATGATTCATGTTCTACCTTTTGTTCTCAGTGTTCCGAGGCCATATCTGCATATTTTGATGTGCAAGTTTAAGTTGTAAATGTTGGCTCGTCAACGAGTATTCTGCGTGTGCAAAACTGTCTTGCACCCGTTGTATGTGAACATAGAGCTTATCACACCCGATCATCACGTGGTGTCTCGACACGACAAATTGTAGCAACGGTGCATACTCAGGGACAACACTTATACCTTGAAATTTAGTAAGGGGACATCTTATAATGCTACCGCCGTACTAAGCAAAATAAAATGCATAAAAGATAAACATCACATGCAATCAAAATATGTGACATGATATGGCCATCATCATCTTGTGCTCATGATCTCCATCATGAAGCATCGTCATGATCTCCATCGTCACCAGCGCGACACCTTGATCTCCATCGTAGCATCATTGTCGTCTTGCCAACTATTGCTTCTATGACTATTGCTACCTCTTAGTGCTAAAGTAAAACAATTACATGGCAATTGCATTGCATACAATAAAGCGACAACCATATGGCTCCTGCCAGTTACCGATAACTCTGTTACAAAACTTGATCATCTCATACAATAATTTATATCACGTCATGTCTTGACTATATCACATCACAACAAGCCCTGCAAAAACAAGTTAGACGTCCTCTACTTTGTTGTTGTAAGTTTTACGTGGCTGCTACGGGCTTCTAGCAAGAACCGTTCTTACCTACGCATCAAAACTACAACAATTTTTCGTCAAGTGTGCTGTTTTAACCTTCAACAAGGATCGGCCGTAGTCAAACTTGATTCAACTAAAGTTGGAGAAACAGACACCTGCCATCCACCTATGTGCAAAAGCACGTCGGTAGAACCAGTCTCATGAATGCGGTCATGTAATGTCGGTCCGGGCCGCTTCATCCAACAATACCGCTGAATCAAAGTAAGACATTGGTGGTAAGAAGTATGACTATTATCGCCCACAACTCTTTGTGTTCTACTCGTGCATGAAACATCTACGCATAGACCTGGCTCAGATGCCACTGTTGGGAAACGCAGTAATTTCAAAAAAAATCCTACGATCAAGCAAGATCTATCTAGGAGAATCATAGCAACGAGAGGGGAGAGTGTGTCCATGTACCCTCGTAGACCGAAAGCGGAAGTGTTTAGTTAACGCGGTTGATGTAGTCAAACGTCTTCGCGATCCGACCGATCTAAGTACTGAACATATGACACCTTTGCATTCAGCACACGTTCAGCTCGATGACGTCCCTCATGCTCTTGATCTACTTGAGGACGAGGGTGAGTTCCATCAGCACGATGGCGTCGCGATGGTGATGATGATGTTACCGACGCAGGGCTTCGCCTAAGCACTACGGCGATATGATGGAGGTGTGTAACTATGGAGGGGGCACCGCACACGGCTAAGGCAAAACTTGGTGTGTTCTAGGGTACCCCATGCCCCCGTATATAAAGGAGGGAGGGGGAGGCCGGCTGGCCCTTGCAGGGCACACCAGGAGAGGGAGTCCTACTAGGACTTCCTAGTCCTAGTGGGATTCCTTTACAAGGAAGAGAGGGGGAGGATGGAGAGGGAGAGGGAGTAGGAAAGGGGGGCGCCGCCCCCTTCCCCTAGTCCAATTCGGACTGCTAAGGGGGGGGCGTGGCCAGCCCTTGCGGCCCTCCTCTCTCTCCACTAAGGCCCATGAGGGCCCGTTAGTTCCCCCGGGGGTTCCGGTAACCCCTCCGGCACTCCATTTTTACCCGAAACCACACAGAACACTTCCGGTGTCTGAATAACATAGTCCAATATATCAATCATTATGTCTCAAACATTTCAAGACTCCTCGTCACGTCCGTGCTCTCAACTGGGACTCCGAACAAACTTCAGTCATCAAAACACATAACTCATAATACAAATCGTCATCGACCGTTAAGCGTGCGGACCCTATGAGTTCGAGAACTATGTAGACATGATCGAGACACGTCCCTGATCAGTAACCAATAGCGGAACCTGGATGCTCATATTGGCTCCTACATATTCTACAAAGATCTTTATCGGTCAAACTGCATAACGACATACATTGTTCCCTTCGTCATCGGTATGTTACTTGCTCGATATTCTATCGTTGGTATCATCATACCTAGTTCAATATCATTACCGGCAAGTCTCTTTACTCATTCCGTAATGCTTCACCCACAACTAACTCATTAGTCACATTGCTTGCAAGGCTTATAGTGATGAACATTACCGAGAGGGCCCAGAGATACCTCTCCGAAATACAGAGTGACAAAACCTAATCTCGATCTATGCCAACCCAACAAACACCTTCAAAGACACCTGTAGAGCATCTTTATAATCACCCATTTACGTTGTGAAGTTTGATAGCACACAAGGTGTTCTTCCGGTATTCGGGAGTTGCATAATCTCATAGTTTAAGGAACATGTATAAGTCATGAAGAAAGCAGTAGCAATGAAACTGTAATGATCATAATGCTAAGCTAACAGATGGGTCATGTCTATAACATCATTCTCCTAATGATGTGATCCCATTCATCAAATGACAACATATGTCTATCGTTAGGAAATATAACCATCTTTGATCAACGAGCTAGTCAAGTAGAGGCATACTAGGGACACTATGTTTTGTCTATGTATTCACACATGTACTAAGTTTCTAGTTAATACAATTCTAGCATGAATAATAAACATTTATCATGAAATAAGGAAATAAATAATAACTTTATTATTGCCTCTAGGGCATATTGTCTGTGGTAAACTACTTCATCGGAGAGGTAACGATGTTGATGTAGAAGCCCTCCGTGATCGAATCCCCCTTTGGTAGATCACCGGAAAAGGCCCCAAGATGGGATCTCACGGGTACAGAAGGTTGCGATAGTGGAAAAGTGGTTTTGTGGCTCCCCCTGATGTTTTTAGGGTATAAGCGTATACATAGACGAAGGAACTAGGTCAAGGGAGCCACTAGGGGCCCACGAGGGTGGGGGGCGCACCTACCCCCCTGGGCGCACCCACCATCCTCGTGGCTTCCTCGTTGCGTCTCCGACTTCATATCCAAGTCTTCTGGTTTGCTTTCAGTCCAAGAAAGATCATCGCGAAGGTTTCATTCCATTTGGACTCCGTTTGGTATTCCTTTTTTTGCAAAACTCTAAAATAGGCAAAAAAAAAAGAAACTTGCACTTGGCCCTCGGTTAATAGGTTAGTCCCAAAAATAATATAGAACAACCTATTAAAGCCCATTAAACATCCAAAACAGATAACATAATAGCATGGAACAATCAAAAATTATAGATACATTGGAGACGTATGAAGCATCCCCAAGCTTAATTCCTACTCGTCCTCGAGTAGATAAATGATAAAAACAGAATTTTTGATGTGGACTGCTACCTAACATATTTATTCATGTAATTTTCTTTATTGTGGCATGAATGTTCAGATCTGAAAGGTTCAAGACAAAAGCTTAATATTGACATAAAAACAATAAAACTTCAAGCATACTAACAAAGCAATCATGTCTTCTCAAAATAACATGGCCAAAGAAACCTATCCCTACACAATCATATAGTCTGGCTATGCTATCTTCATCACACAAAGTATTTAATCGTGCACAACCCCGATGACCTAGGGCACTTTGAGGAAGCCCATCATTGGAATATACAAGCCAAGTTCTATAATGAAAAATTCCCACTAGTATAAGAAAGTGACAACATAGGAGACTCTCTATCATGAAGATCATGGTGCTACTTTGAAGCACAAGTGTGCAAAAAGGATAGTAACATTGCCCTTCTCTCATTTCTCTCATTTTTTATTTGTGCCTTCTCTTTTTTTATGGCCTCTTTTTTATATATTTTTATTTTATTTTTCGTCTGGAGTCTCCCCGACTTGTAGGGGAATCATAGTCTCCATCATCCTTGCCTCACATGGGACAATGCTCTAATAATGGAGATCATCACACTTTTATTTACTTACAACTCAAGAATTACAACTCAATACTTAGAACAGAATATGACTCTATGTGAATGCCTCCGCCGGTGTACCGGGATGTGCAATGATACAAGAGTGACATGTATGAAAGAATTATGAACTTTGCCACAAATACGATGTCAACTACATGATCATGCAAAGCAATATGACAATGATGGAGCGTGTCATAATAAACAGAACAGTGGAAAGTTGCGTGGAAATATATCTCGGAATGGATATGGAAATGCCATAATAGGTAGGTATGGTGGCTGTTTGGAGGAAGGTATATGATAGGTGTATGGTATCGGCAAAAATTGCGCGACACAAGATAGGCTAGCAATGGTGGAAGGGTGAGAGTGTGTATAATCCATGGACTCAACATTAGTCATAAAGAACTCACAAACTTATTGCCAAAATCTATTCGTTATCGAAACGAAGTACTACACGCATGCTCCTAGGGGGATAGGTTGGTAGGAAAAGACCATCGCTCGTCCCCGACCGCCACTCATAAGGAAGTCAATGAATAAATAAAACATGCTCCAACTTCATCACATAACGGTTCACCATACGTGCATGCTACGGGAATCACAAACTTTAACACAAGTATCTCTCAAATTCACAACTACTCTACTAGCATGACTCTAATATCACCATCTTCATATCTCAAAACAATCATAAAGAATCAAACTTCTCATAGTATTCAATGCACTTCATCTGAAAGTTTTTATTATATCCATCTTGGATGCCCATCATATTAGGACTAATTTTGTAACCAAAGCAAATTACCATGCTGTTCAAAAAAACTCTTAAGATAATATAAGTGAGGCATGAGATTTCATCAATTTCTATAAAATAAAACCACCGCCGTGCTCTAAAAAGATATAAGTGAGGCACTAGAGCAATATTGCCTATCTCAAAAGATATAAGTGAAGCACATAGAGTATTCTAACAAATCACGATTCATGCGTGTCTCTCCCAAAAGGTGTACAACAAGGATGATTGTGGTAAACTAAAAAGCAAAGACTCAAATCATACAAGACGCTCCAAGCAAAACACATATGATGTGGTGAATAAAAATATAGCCTCAAGTAAAGTTACCGATAGACGAAGACGAAAGAGGGGATGCCTTCCGGGGCATCCCCAAGCTTAGGATTTTGGTTGTCCTCGAATTTTACCTTGGGGTGCCTTGCTCATCCCCAAGCTTAGGCTCTTTCCACTCCTTATTCCAAAGTCCATCAAATCCTTACCCAAAACTTGAAAACTTCACAACACAAAACTTCAAAAGAAAATCTCATGAGCTCCGTTAGTATAAGAAAATAAATCACCACTTTAAGGTACTGTTGTGAACTCATTCTTTATTTATATTGGTGTAAAACCTACTGTATTCCAACTTCTCTATGGTCCATACCCCCCGATACTACTCATAGATTCATCAAAATAAGCAAACAACACACGAAAAGCAAAATCTGTCAAAAATAGAACAGTCTGTAGTAATATGTAACTCTCGAATACTTCTGTAACTCCAAAAATTCTGAAATAAATTGGCATACGTGAGGAATTTGTCTACTAATCTTATTCAAAAATAATCAACCTAAAATTACTCTTTTGTAAAAAATGACAGCTATTCTCGTGAGCATAAAAGTTTCTGTTTTTTTTTACAGAAAGTCGAATTGACTTCACCCAAGTCTTCCCAAAGGTTCTACTTGGCACAAACGCTAACTAAAACGTAAAAACACATCTAACGAGAGCCTAGATAGATTATTTATTATTAACAGGAGTAAAAAGTAAAGAACAAAAATAAAATTGGGTTGCCTCCCAACAAGTGCTATCGTTTAACGCCCCTAGCTAGGCATAAAAACACGAATACACCTAGGTATTGCCCAAATGATAGGGAAAATCTCAAAAACTCATCCCGTACTCCCTACTTTCAGTAGCCAATTTTGTTTGTGGTAAGCAAAAGTAATCAAAAGGGCTAAATTTTAATGGGACAAAAGTCCCCAAGATCAAGCTCGTGAGGAATTGGTTCCTCATTTGGCCCTTCATATTGTACAACCAACTCATAATTATAAGCGTTCTTTTGGCAAAAAGTCACAAGCCTTTGTTCAAGAGGAAAACCCAACCCGTCGTTCGGAATAGCAAAAGTATCATTAAGTTCAGAAATCCTATCAACTAGAACATTGGTAGGAAGCCTCTTTCTAAGATTTTCATTATAGGCAACATGATCTAAGGATCGTAAACGCAATATGCCTTCTTGGTTAAAGAGAATTGCTTCTATGGGAGGACGACCGGCATACACCCTATAATGCGCAAAAATTTCATTAGCTTATTTTATTATAAATCTGAACTCATGTGCTAGAAAGATGGTAGCTGCTCGCATAACAGAAGAATGCTCGATATTGGAAAACTCTAGAAAAATCCTTTGTATGCAGGATGCATGTGAATAAATTGTCTTTCAAGTTCAACTACGAGCAAAGATATAGCGTCCGAAAGACTACTAGTTTTGTGGAGAATAGACCCACCCATAGTGGGTAAAGCACCAGCACAAGTAAAGAAATCTTGAATAACCCCTTTTCCAATAATATTACCACTACCAATGCGAAACTTTTTAGTGTGCAAAATAGTAGGTTCTTCATGAGGATTATCAAAAGCATCAAAGTTCCCCCCATCGTTACTACTATCCTTTTCAACGATAACCTCCCCATTTTCAGACATGATGGCAACAACCCAAACTAACAAGTGAGCACACAAGAAGCAAGAGAAAAGAGACGAACGGAAGAGGGGCGAAGAAAAGGCAAAGGTTTTCGAAAATTGTTTTAGAAGTGGTGGAGAGGAAAATAAGAGGTGAATGGCGAATAATGTAATGCAAGGGAGAAGATTTTATGATGGGTACTTGGTACGGCTTGACTTGACGTAGATCTCCCCGACAACGACGCCAAAAATCCTTCTTGCTAACTCTTGAGCTTGCGTTGGTTTTCCCTTGAAGAGGAAAGGGTGATGCAGCAAAGTAGCATAAGTATTTACCTTAGTTTTGAGAACCAAGGTATCAATCCAGTAGGAGACGACGCACAAGTCACCGAATACCTGTACAAACAAGCAAGAACTTGCAACCAACGTGATAAAGGGGTTGTCAATCCCTTCACATTCACTCGCAAAAGTGAGATCTGATAGAGATAGATAAACGGTAAAGAAAATATTTTTGGTATTTTTGGGTGTATAGATTGGAAAGTAAAGATTGCAAAATAGTAGATCGAAACTAGCACGATGTAAACGAGATTCAATAATATGGAAAAGAGACCCAAGGGGCCATAGGTTTTAGTAGTGGCTTCTCTCAAGATAGCATATATTACGGTGGGTGAACAAATTACTGCTGAGCAATTGATAGAAAAATACATAATTATGATGACATCTAAGCCAATGATCATGAACATAGGCATCACGTCCGTGTCAAGTAGACCGACTCCTGCCTACATCTACTACTATTACTCCACACATCGACCGCTATCCAGCATGCATCTAGAGTATTAAGTTCATAAAGAACGGAGTAACGCATTAAGCAAGATGACATATGTACAGGAATTAACTCAAGAAATATGATGAAAACCCCATCTTCTTATCCTCGATGGCAACAATACAATATGTGCCTTGCTACCCCTACTGTCACTGGGAAAGGACACTCCAAGATTGAAACCAAAGATAAGCACTTCTCTCATGGCAAGAAAGATCAATCTAGTAGGCCAAACTGAACCAAAAATTCGAAGAGACTTGCAAAGATATCAAATAATGCATAGAAGAATTCAGAGAAGAACCAAATAATATTCATAGATAGTCTTGATCATAAATCCACAATTCATCGGATCTTGGCAAACACTCCGCAAAAGAGTATTACATCGAGTAGATATCCAAGAACATCAAGGAGAACTTGGTATTGAGAATCAAAGAGAGAGAAGAAGCCATCTAGCTAATAACTATGGACCCGAAGGTTTGTGGTAAACTACTCACGCTTCATCGGAGAGCTAATGGTGTTGATGTTGAAGCCCTCCGTGATCTAATCCCCCTCCGGAAGATCGCCGGAAAAGGCCCAAAGATGGGATCTCACAGGTACAGAAGGATGCAGCAGTGGGAAAATGGTTTCGTCGCTCCCCCTGATGTTTTTAGGGTATAAGAGTATATATAGGCGAAGGAACTAGGTCAGGGGAGCCATGAGGGGCCCACGAGCACTACCAGGAAAACCCTTACCAGTAGCGCTGGTTTTTTGGCTATTAGTAGCGCGGGCAGGCGCGCTACTGCTATGGTGCTACAGCTATTTTTTAGCAGTAGCGCTTGTTTGAATCAGTGCTACTGCTATCAATATCTAGTAGTAGCGCGCCCCTGTCCATCGCTACTGCTAATACTAGTAGCGTGTCCCTGCAACCAACGCTACTAGTAAGGCGGCGCTGCTACTACTCCAATACCCATTGCCACTGCTAGTATTTTCTTTTTTTTATGTTGTTGTATTCGTATTTTTACATGTTTTATACAATTACCACATACACATACACTGAAACTATATGAAAAAGGAATGTCTCATCATAATCATCATCGAAGTGGTACAACATAGTCTCAACACAAATGATGTCGATCTCATCATCATCTCAAACAAGCGATACAAGTTAATGATCACATGTCTCTTACATTGTCACCGTAGACACATGTTTCATAATCTACCTAAACTATGGCATACGAGATAAGAGCGATCACGATGATCAAAAGCGGTATTATGTAGTAGTTTTCGAAGCGGCGCTGCTTCTGAATCCCCTGTTGTGCCATGAATCTCAAGTAACTAGCTCCGGCTTCCGCTCTGCTATCAAACCCTTTCTGGCTTCCGCGAGAGAAGCCAGAGACCTGGGCCTAGCACTCTGGCCACTCATCATACACACCCGGAACATGCCCTACATACACGGCATACCACTTCATCGCCATCGTTGATCTATATACCGGTCAGAGATGCATATATATATATATATATATATATATATATATATATATATATATATATATATATATATATATATATATATAATGAAGTGAATTGAACGAAACAGTTATGAAATAGAAGCAACATATATAGTAAACATAGTTAACAAATTTCATCGTATCGAAAGTAATTAACTAGAGCGCGGCACCATACATCTAATAGTTTCGTCGTACTGAGACATTCGAAGTTTCGTCATACAAAGAAGGTAACAAGTAACTGAACAAACACATTGTTTTTAAGTAGTGAACTCTTCCCATCTGTCCATATCCGGGAGGACGGACCCAAGCTTAGTGAAAGGCGTCATGTCCTAACGTTGTAGGGCAATGCGGGTTCGGACGTCAGCTCGCGATATTTGGCCACCGTAGAACATCTGATTCTCTTCGAGGACATCTTTCATGATGATGGACGCAATTTCCTGCTGGATCCAGTAGAAATCATTTTGAAGTCGATTATCCGGCATGGCTCCAAAGGCTTCGGCCCATCTCTGGATATGGGTATCGGATGAAGATTTCATGCGAAGTGATTGCACATCCCTTTTGTACTCCATCATTAGATGGATGATGTAGAACCCATCGTTCTCACTTCTTGCCGGTTGCTGAATGCAACAGAAGTCAGTCTTGTGAACGAAACAGACCCCGGCCTTATTTATTTATTTTTACTTTGGATGTAGCCACCCCGCATGCTGGAGCCCAGCATAGCTATGTCCAGAACATACTTTATGTGTGTGTAATCTTTCTTCTGTATGTTCTTTGACGGGTCCAAATATAGAGCGCGGGAGTAACGAGGGTAAAGAACGATGAGAACGGCACGACGCCCCCCACTGCGCAAAATACATGATCAAGCTAGCCTCCATGCGTGCAAAGTAATTATTGAAATGCATGAAAGGATGTATGTGTTATAGTGCTATCCGCGGATGACTTACCCGGGATGATAAGGTAGGAGAATCGTTTCTTTGTCCTTATTGCTGACCAAGAATTCTTCGATGTACTGACTCGCATATTGACGGTTGGCATCATTGATTGACAAGAAGCCCTCATGCATGTAGTATGGGTCCGCGACCGCAAGACCGATGAATTGCTCTCTCCTGACGATGTAGTTCATGTGCAGTGCATACAGGCAGACGAACGTAAAATCGAGTGTCCTCATTTGAAACATCTGGAAGATGTAATCAAACCTCAGGAAGAAGAGGTCCATGGGGCATGTGTGGACGTACATCTTGCAACTGCTCAGCACATGAACCGTATAAAGTGGGTATCCTAGATCATCTGAAGCGAGGAGGCTTCTCTCTGTCGAAAGCACATGGTCATGGAGTCTCCTGAGATCCCCTGTTATGGCAGCTAGTGCATTCGCCGGTACCATTGGCTCTCCCGCAACATGGATTAATGGCGCACGTTTCATCGGTACATTGTCAACCTTGGTCGAGGGCAGCTGGCTGCTAGAACCAACATTGCCAGCTTTATTGGATTTTCTCGCCGTCAGTCTCTTCCTCTACTTCTTCTTAGTGGGCTGAGGTGTTGATGGGTCTGTCAGACCCTCCCTGAGCACTAACCCTAGTCTTTCCGGGCTCAACATTGGACGACTCTGGCTAATGTGACACCCGGATAATCATGCTACAGTAATCTCACGTTAATGGTGCCACATCACCTCTGTCACTGTAGTTAATCTCGGGTTAATTCGAAACCGCTTCAAAATTCAAACTCAAATTAATGTCAACAATAAAAGTTTTCAAAAGTTGAAACAAAAATGTTCGGTGGGTGCCGGGTATTACAAGGGTAATTATAATAAAGCAAACACATTTTTATAAAATGCCTAAATGATTTAAAATAAAATGAAAACAGAAAAACAAACTAAGAGAAAACAAAACAAAAGAAAGAAGGGAAAAGCCCCCCTGGCCAACTGGGCCAGACGGCCCAGCTGGCCGACACACCTGGCCCAGTCGGCTGGCCCAACCGGTCCCTCACTCCCCATAACCCCCCCACTGACGGGAAACCCTAGCCCGTAACCCCCCACGCCCCCACTCGCCCCCACGTCTCCCTCGCTCCCCCACTCT
>NC_041381.1:549631923-549633391 GCF_002162155.2 Triticum dicoccoides | reverse complement strand
AGCGCCGCCCACCGCAGGTCGGCTGAAGCTCCTCCGCCGGACCGCCGCATCGCCGCCCCGCATCTGGCTCCATCCATCGTCGCCGCCGACCCCGATCCCGTTGCGCCGACGCCACCCAGAGCGCCCCCGCCTTGGCCACCTCATCGTTGACCCCGTCGCCGCTTCGCCGTCCTCCACCTCATTTCCTCCTCACCGGACGCCGCCGCCCTACCCAGCGCTCGCCCTCGTCCTCACCCTCCTCCCCGTCCCTGGACCGGAAGGGGCCCTCGATGTTGCCATCCGCCGCACCGTCGCCGGAAACGCATCTCCGTCCCCTCCATCGAGCATACCATTGCACAACTACAGGGCCGGTGAGGACCTCCCCGTCCGACCCCATCTCCCCTCCCAACGGTCACCACGCTCGCGCTCATCCACGCGGCAACCGCCCGCAGCTTGTTGCGTTGCTCGAAACAGCGCCCGCGGCCCCCTGCCGACCGCACCCTGTGCGTGCACCCGCGGCCCTCGCTCGCCTCACCTGACCACCGCGAGCACGTGCGCCACCCCTCTCCGCCGATGCCCTGTCTCCGGCCGCTCCGGTCGCCGCGACCGGCTTCTCCCCTGGCCGACGCCGTGGCCACCGGCGCCCTGCTGCGCCGGGTCTGGGGCTCCGCCCGCTAACAGGCACCCCGCAGCGCCCCTGCGCCCATTCTCCCGTTAGGCCCCTAGGGCCATTGACATGTGGGGCCCGACCCCAGAATGTTTTTAATAAAATGAAAATAAAATAAGTAAAATGAATTAATAAAATTTATAATTAATTAATTAATTAGTGAATCAATTAAGTTAATTAATCCTCTTTAATTAAGCTAATTAACCTGTTAGTTTAAATAAACAGTAATTAGTTTAACCTAATCCCTAATTAGCCCAACAGTGAATGACAGGTGGGTCCCACTGGAGCCACACGTCAGTTTAACCAGTCAACCCCTCTATTGACTGCTGACGTCATGCTGATGTCATGATGATGTCAGCAAACACTGTTCTGGATAATGTTGTATTAAAATAACTAAATTAATCCTAAAATGATTTAAATCTTTTAAAATTAATATAAAATAAACCGTAGCTCAGATGAAAATTCTTTCTACATGAAAGTTGCTCAGAACGAAGAGACGAATCCGGATACGTAGCCCGTTCGTCCGCCACACACCCCTAACATATCAAACACGCAACTTTCCCCCTCCAGTTCATTTGTCCGGAAACGCAAAACACCGGGGATACTTTCCCGGATGTTCCCCCCTTTGCTGGTATCACCTCCTACCGCGTTAGAGCATACCTAGCACCGTGTATTGCCTTGTTATATTTTGTGATGCTTTGTTTGCTCCATATTTACTGTTTCTTCCCCCCTCTTCTTCTCCGGTAGACCCTGAGACCGGCATTGATGCGATTGAGTACGACTACGGTGTTGACGACCCCTCTCTCTTGCCAGAGCAACCAG
>NC_041381.1:549625396-549631692 GCF_002162155.2 Triticum dicoccoides | reverse complement strand
TGTTTGCATTAGAGTAGTGTAGCATGTTACTGTTCGGTTACTCCTATTCTATTGCATAGCCTGTCATTGTTGCTACAGTCATTGATACCTTACCCGCAATCCTAAATGCTCAGTATAGGATGCTAGTTTATCATCATTGGCCCTACATTCTTGTCAGTCTGCCTTGCTATACTATTGGGCCGTGATCACTCGGGAGGTGATCACGGGTATATACTATACATACACACATACTATACAGATGGTGACTAAAGTCGTGTCAGCTCGTTGAGTACCCGCAAGTGATTTTGATGTGGGGGCTGGAAGGACAGGTGGCTCCATCCTGGTAGAGGTGGGCCTGGGTTCCCGACGGCCCCCGACTGTTACTTTCTGGCGGAGCGACAGGGCAGGTTGAGACCACCTAGGCGAGAGATGGGCCTGGCCCTGGTCGGCGTTCGTGGTTGCTTCATAATAACACGCTTAACGAGATCTTGGTATTTGATCTGAGTTTGTCCACTGGCCTATACGCACTAACCAACCACGTGGGAAAGATATGGGCACTCGACGTCGTGGTATCAGCCGAAGCCTTCTAGACGTCAGCGACTGAGCGGCGCGTGCCTGATTGGACCACGTGACTTCCTTTATACTGGAGGTTGCTAGGTCTGCTTCCGGCCGCCCTCGCAACATGCAGGTGTGCAATGGGCGATGGGCCCAGACCCCTGCGCCATAGGAGTTAGACCAGCGTCCTGACCTCTCTGTTAGGCCTAGGTGGGGCTGCGACGTGTTGATCTTGCGAGGCCGGGCATGACCCAGGAATGTGTGTCCGGCCAAATGGGATCGAGCGTGTTGGGTTATGTGGTGCACCCCTGCAGGGAAGTTAATCTATTCGAATAGCCGTGTCCCTCGGTAAAAGGATGACCCGGAGTTGTACCTTGACCTTATGACAACTAGAACCGGATACTTAATAAAACACACCCAGACAAGTTCCACAGACAACCCCGTGATTGCTTTTCCACAGGGCGACGAGGGGAGGATCGCCGGGTAGGATTATGCTATATGATGCTACTCGGAGGACTTCAGTCTACTCTCTTCTACATGCTGCAAGACGGAGGGTGCCAAAAGCGTAGTCTTCGACAGGATTAGTTATCCCCCTCTTATTCTGGCATTCTGCAGTTCAGTCCACTGATATGGCCCTTTACACATATATCCATGCATATGTAGTGTAGCTCCTTGCTTGCGAGTACTTTGGATGAGTACTCACGGTTGCCTTGTTCCCCCTTTTTCCCCTATCTCTATCCGATTGCTGCGACCTGACGACGGAGCCCAGGAGCCAGACGCCACCGTCGATGACGACTACTACACCGGAGGTGCCTACTACTACGTGCAGCCCGCTGATGACGACCAGGAGTAGTTAGGAGGATCCTAGGCAGGAGGCCTGCGCCTCTTTTGATCTGTATCCCAGTTTGTGCTAGCCATCTTATGGCAACTTGTTTAACTTATGTCTGTACTCAGATATTGTTGCTTCCGCTGACTTGCTTATGTCGAGCACTTGTATTCGAGTCCTCGAGGCCCCTGGCTTGTAATATGATGCTTATATGACTTGTTTTACTTTTAGAGTTGTGTTGTGATATCTTCCCGTGAGTCCCTGATCTTGATCGTACACGTTTGCGTGCATGATTAGTGTATGATTGAATCGGGGGCGTCACAAGTTGGTATCAGAGCCGACTGCCTGTAGGAATCCCCCTTCCACACTCCTTTGCTGAAGTTGAGTCTAGATATTACAAAACTGTTTTACTAACATGGCTGTGCGGCCCATGGGCCCACATCGCCATTGGGTGATATTAGGATCTTTTATTCCTCGACCTATACTCTGGGATTCTGATCTCTCTTCTACTCGGGTTTAATGATTTTTGCTAACTCTAACTCTAGGTTCTCGTAAATACTTTCTCCCGGAGAGCCCCTTCATTCCAGATGATGGCCTGCTTCACTAGAAGATTCCGAAGATACTCTTCGATATTCTCTCAAGACTTTGTGTCCACCACTTTTGCTATTCCCGACCACCGATAAATCCTTATGGATAACTACTTACACTTGCCATTCATACGATCATCCCCCGTTGATCTTGTTATTACAAGATACCCCGAAGTTTTCTCTATTGTTCCGAGAATACTTTGTGCCTAATGCCTTGCAGTTCCTTGTCGCCTGAATACACCTACAAATTAATCCTCACACTTACCGAGGATTTGTTTCTCCCTAGTTATTCAGGTGTTTCACAAAATTCTTCGATATATTATCTGATTTTCGAGAATCCTCTGCAGCATATGGCTCTAGAAATTCTTGTATGCCTGCATTATGGTTAAATCCCAAATGCTTAGCATTATTCATTGACATCCTTTGCACTATCATTTTGAGAGCGTTGATTCAATATGATGCGGTTGTTCGCAATCGTCAATCACAATTAGAATCCATCCTTCCGGCTCAGATGTCATTTTTGAACATGAGCTGGTCTCGACCAATCAATTGCCGTTAGTTGTACCCCTAAGTCTATTCAACTTATCCATTCTTAATCAGAGCGTTTGCTTCCGATCCTTCGATTTGGAATCATAATTCCTTTGCATTTGAGCTTCGAATTATTCAGATGATTCCACAACCGTTGCATTTGCATTCTTTCCTCTTCTGGTTGAGTACCGATACTCACATCAGATCCTTTGTGGACCATCAAGTTCTTTGTTGGATTGTTATCCAACAGTGTCCTTCATATTTAATCACCTTGTGAGTTATTTCCATGATACATAATACCATTGGTAAATCCTATACTCTGAATTGGCCAACCATGCTCTGCTTTCGAGCTGGTGATAATTACTCTCGAAGCTTGTGGTATATGTTTCTAAGATGCCCCGATGGGTTGAACCTATGCCTTTCTTAATCGGTGTGAACCCGAAAGTTTTTCAAGGTTCATACTCCTCTGGTAATTCACCAAGTAGGTCTTCGCACTCAAATCACTTTAATAGAGCAGTGAATGAAAGGTTATGCATTGAAGAAGTGGGAGTCGACCTTGAACTTTGTGTTCATGCCCATGGACACGATGTAGATCTTATCATTAAAGCTTCTCTTACATTAATTATTCCCTTGGTATTAGTTCATCTTATATCTGGGATCATGCCTTTTTGCTATCGTGGTCCCGACCACGTTCTCCTTTACTTACAATTTCTCGTGCAAGTTTAAGCACTTGTCTTGTGCAGAGCAATACCCAGTCCAACCTCTACTTTGATCTGTCATCGAGTATCACCCCCTGGTATCTTGAGATTATCATGGAACTGCATAACTTCTTACAAGTTCTTCATCAAGTACTACATTCTCATGGATTCCAATTTTGCACGGGCTTTGAGTTATTAAACACTCAAAGACACCGATAACTGAACCGAGTCCGTGCTGCGGTTCAACAACTCTTAGTAATCTTCCTTGCGTACGAGTTTGTACCCGATCACGGCACTCATAGCCTGTTTGGCTATATGATTATCGTGATGATTTTAACGGTGCTACCTGGTCCTTATTCTTGGAGCACCACTTTCGATGATGAGCTAAGCTTGCGTCGATTTTCCTTGTCATATCATTTCACTTTGAACAGCAAGCTTGATTTCGAGTTTGTGTCGTACTCGTGGTTCCAATAACCTTTCACTTCATCATTCCTTTGACTTGATGTCATCGCCGATTGATTACATCTTCATGAATTTTCTCTTGACAAATGTGTCATGATAATCATCAACATTTTGATGCTCTTCCAAGATATCTGTTGAATTCTTCATGGGAAATACCATCCTTGCCCTCGATGAGTTGTGTTATCATCGGCCACTTTATTGCCTTCCCTCCAACACAAACTTGTTCGTGTTTTGTGTTATACCTTGAGTTCCTTGCTATCCAGCATTTATTCTTCTTTACCTTGGAGTGTTACCAACTTTTATGTCAAGAATGTCGTGAGGATTACTCCACCTCTTAAGAATTCCTGGTATAGTGATACTTCTCACCATCACCATTCTTTCTTGGTTCTCATGTTGATTCCAACCGGAGTACCAACAGGTGAGCGGTGTTGTTTGGATTTTGCACTTCTAGCAACCCTATTGCTTCGAAGTTAATGGTCGATCGTTCATTCTTAGACTATTAATTATTGAATCACCATTCTGACATTGGTCGTGCAACCCAACCCATATTTCGGGCGCACCTTTCAACCAATGTTTAATTGTGTATGTTTTCCTCGAGCTTACTTCCTTATATCATTTGATATGACAAATGTTATCTCCTTATCCACATAATTGTGGAGATCCATCTTTTGGATACCTCGATGAATTATCGCTGAGTCCATCAGTCACCTCCTCATCCTCTTCTTGGTTTAATGATGAACTATTGTTTCAGGAACCTGCTCCCATAGTTCATTTCCCGAGAATCTTGCAATGTCATTTCGTCGATTTGTGTTGCACCTTTTCTTCTCGGACAACCTGAGTCTGAGGTATCATGACACCAATCGGATCTGAATCTCGGTCAGAGATGATGGTTGGAACATATTTCCAAGAGTTATAACAATGGTCTTTATGTGACCCGGTAAGGTGATATCGTGCCTAGCACACCTGGTCGGAGGACCTATTGTTATAGTTTCCTTTTTGGCAAGGTTAGTCATTCTTCCGTGAGGAAACTGTAAGACTTATTCTACAAGTTATCCCTGATGGATCCTTTGTGTATCCAAAGTCTGACCTTTACCAATGACCATGTCAATGCTATCTCGAAGCATGTCTGTGGTACTCCAATTTTCAACAAGAACATTTGAAGCCCAATGCTAAATGTTTCCTGCTCAATTATCCAAACACCGTTGTATGGGTAATGTCTTGAAATTTCTCTCCCCTTACCCAAAGAGTTTTATGCATTATATCCTATCATGGATATCATGCTTTGCTTGCCCTTGGGAAGGATATACCCTTGAAATATGTGTATAAACACATTTTCCATTACATTGTTCTATTTAATCTGATGATCACCTTTTTCTTTACTTTGTTGTGTTTGAACTTCTTGTGATCTATATAATCTCAGTAGTAAAGATTCACTGCTTATGTAAACACCTCGGTGTACAATTGGTTAGTAAGACCATGTTACTATTGTTGATGATATTCTGGTAACCACTGATGGACGAGAACTTTGCCTATTGGTCTGCCTCGTTCATCAAGCAGGAAAATGGTTCCCTTCGTCCCTCGCCCTTGGTACCGATGATGCAGTCAACATAACTGACAGGCTATCCTCTGACATGCCTTGCTTACATGATCGTGCAAGACGTCATCGCCCTTCCTACTTTTAAGCCACATGGTGGGCCCATAACCCACAGTTTCACAGGATCAAAACTTGACTCACCTATACAATCCTGTTTCTAATGGTTATTCCCCATGCTTGGCTTTGTATTTAATTCACGGGCCACCTTCCGAGTGCTCTATTCTAGTATCAGACGCTATACTTACTCTCGCTACTCTAAACCCCTTTCTCACTCTGGTTCAAACTTCGAGCAACTATCTATCTGATTGGAACCTCTTATTGTACCTTCGAACCTCACTCTCGATGTGTTTTATTTGTTCAACTCGAGAGGTACTCATATACTCATTCATGGGTTAATCCCAGATTATTACCCTTATAGCATTCTGTCGTTGCCGATCTGCCCTGTTACCTATTTGTAAGTACGATGAAGACCCCGAAAGGATGTCGACTTCATCATGATGACCGGAAGCAAAGGAATGAAGACATCAACATATTGGACCGGTCTCTTCGAGAAGAGCAAGCAAGAATGAGAAGACCCGCTAGATTCGTTACCAAACCTTCCCCCCTTTCACTACCTCTTAAATCTCGGGACGAGATTTCTTGTAGTGGAGGAGAATTGTGACGCCTGGATAATCATGCTACAGTAATCTAACGTTAATGGTGCCACGTCACCTCTGTCACTGTAGTTAATCTCGGGTTAATTCAAAACCGCTTCAAAATTCAAACTCAAATTAATGTCAACAACAAAAGTTTTCAAAAGTTGAAACAAAAATTTTCGGTGGGTGCCGGGTATTACAAGGGTAATTATAATAAAGCAAACACATTTTTATAAAATGCCTAAATGATTTAAAATAAAATGAAAACAGAAAAACAAATTAAGAGAAAACAAAACAAAAGAAAGAAGGGAAAAGCCCCCCTGGCCAACTGGGCCAGACGGCCCAGCTGGCCGACACACCTGGCCCAGCCGGGCCCTCACTCCCCATAACCCCCCCCCCCACCGACGGGAAACCCTAGCCCGTAACCCCCCA
>NC_041381.1:549623507-549625048 GCF_002162155.2 Triticum dicoccoides | reverse complement strand
TCGTTCCCCCACTCTTTCGCTCTCTTCCCCCTCGATCTGGGTCGAGATCGGGGGCAGGGACCCAAAGCCGACGTGCCCCCCCGCGGCGCCGCCCACCGCAGGTCGGCTGAAGCTCCTCCGCCGGACCGCCGCATCGCCGCCCCGCATCTGGCTCCATCCATCATCGCCGCGGACCCCGATCCCGTCGCGCCGACGCCACTCAGAGCGCCCCCGCCTCGGCCACCTCATCGTCGACCCCGTCGCCGCTTCGCCGTCCTCCTCCTCATTTCCTCCTCACCGGACGCCGCCGCCTTGCCCGGCGCTCGCCGTCGTCCTCACCCTTCTCCCCGTCCCTGGACCGGAAGGGGCCCTCGACGTCGCCATCCGCCGCACCATCGCCAGAAATGCATCTCCGTCCCCTCCATCGAGCATACCGTTGCACAACTACAG
Source organism: Triticum dicoccoides (assembly GCF_002162155.2). NCBI lineage: Eukaryota > Viridiplantae > Streptophyta > Magnoliopsida > Poales > Poaceae > Triticum > Triticum dicoccoides. Next base: position 549,624,619 of record NC_041381.1, on the reverse strand, counting down.
GGCCGGTGAGGACCTCCCCGTCCGACCCCATCTCCCCTCCCAACGGTCACCGCGCTCGCGCTCATCCACGCGGCAACCGCCCGCAGCTCGTCCCGTCGCTCGAAACGGCGCCCGCGGCCCCCTGCCGACCACACCCTGTGTGTGCACCCGCGGCCCTCGCTCGCCTCGCCTGACCACTGCGCGCATGTGCGCCACCCCTCTCCGCCGAAGCCTTGTCTCCGGCCGCTCCGGTCGCCGCGATCGGCATCTCCCCTGGCCGACGCCGTGGCCACCGGCGCCCTGCTGCGCCGGGTCTGGGGGTCCACCCGCTAACGGGCGCCCCGCAGCGCCCCTGCGCCCATTCGCCCGTTAGGCCCCTAGGGCCATTGACATGTGGGGCCCGGCCCAGAACGTTTTTAATAAAATAAAAATAAAATAAGTAAAAATGAATTAATGAAATTTATAATTAATTAATTAATTAGTGAATTAATTAAGTTAATTAATCCTCTTTAATTAAGCTAATTAACCTGTTAGTTTAAATAAATAGTAATTAGTTTAACCTAATCCCTAATTAGCCTAACAGTGAATGACAGGTGGCTCCCACTAGACCCACACGTCAGTTTGACCAGTCAACCCCTCTGTTGACTGTTGACGTCATGCTGATGTCATGATGATGTCAGCAAACACTGTTCTGGATAATGTTGTATTAAAATAACTAAATTAATACTAAAATGATTTAAATCTTTTAAAATTAATATAAAATAAACCGTAGCTCAGATGAAAATACTTTCTACATGAAAGTTGCTCAGAACGACGAGACGAATCCAGATACGCAGCCCGTTCGTCTGCCACACACCCCTAACATATCGAACACGCAACTTTCCTCCTCCGGTTCATCTGTCCGGAAACGCAAAACACCGGGGATACTTTCCCGGATGTCCCCCCCCCCTTCGTCGGTATCACCTCCTACCACGTTAGGGCATACCTAGCACCGCGTATTGCCTTGTTATATTTTGTGATGCTTTGTTTGCTCCATATTTACTGTTTCTTCCTCCCTCTTCTTCTCCGGTAGACCCTGAGACCGGCATTGATGCGATTGAGTACGACTACGGTGTTGACGAGCCCTCTCTCTT
>NC_041381.1:549609222-549623318 GCF_002162155.2 Triticum dicoccoides | reverse complement strand
GCATTAGAGTAGTGTAGCATGTTACTGTTCGGTTACTCCTATACTGTTGCATAGCCTGTCATTGTTGCTACAGTCATTGATACCTTACCCGCAATCCTAATTGCTTAGTATAGGATGCTAGTTTATCATCATTGGCCCTACATTCTTGTCAGTCTGCCTTGCTATACTATTGGGCCGTGATCACTCGGGAGGTGATCACGTGTATATACTATACATACACACATACTATACAGATGGTGACTAAAGTCGGGTAAGCTTGTTGAGTACCCGCAAGTGATTTCGATGTGGGGGTTGGAAGGACAGGTGGCTCCATCCTGGTAGAGGTGGGCCTGGGTTCCCGACGGCCCCCGACTGTTACTTTGTGGCGGAGCGACAGGGCAGGTTGAGACCACCTAGGCGAGAGGTGGGCCTGGCCCTGGTCGGCATTCGCGGTTGCTTCATAATAACACGCTTAACAAGATCTTGGTATATGATCTGAGTCTTGCCACTGGCCTATACGCACTAACCAACTACGTGGGAAAGATATGGGCACTCGACGTCGTGGTATCAGCCGAAGCCTTCTAGACATCAGCGACTGAGCGGCGCGTGCCTGATTGGACCGTGTAACGTGACTTCCTTTGTAATGGAGGTTGCTAGGTCTGCTTCCGGCCCCCTCGCAATGTGCAGGTGTGCAATGGGCGATGGGCCCAGACCCCTGCGCCATAGGAGTTAGACCGGCGTGCTGACCTCTCTGTTAGGCCTAGGTGGGGCTGCGACGTGTTGATCTTCCGAGGCCGGGCATGACCCAGGAAAGTGTGTCCAGCCAAATGGGATCGAGCGTGTTGGGTTATGTGGTGCACCCCTGCAGGGAAGTTAATCTATTCGAATAGTCGTGTCCCTCGGTAAAAGGACGACCCGGAGTTGTACCTTGACCTTATGACAACTAGAACTGGATACTTAATAAAACACACCCAGACAAGTTCCACAGACAACCCGGTGATCGCTTTTCCACAGGGCGACGAGGGGAGGATCGCCGGGTAGGATTATGCTATACGATGCTACTCGGAGGACTTCAGTCTACTCTCTTCTACATGCTGCAAGACGGAGGCTGCCAAAAGTGTAGTCTTCGACAGGATTAGTTATCCCCCTCTTATTCTGGCATTCTGCAGTTCAGTCCACTGATATGGCCCTTTACACATATATCCATGCATATGTAGTGTAGCTCCTTGCTTGCGAGTACTTTGGATGAGTACTCACGGTTGCCTTGTTCCCCCTTTTTCCCCTATCTCTATCCGATTGCTGTGACCTGACGACGAAGCCCAGGAGCCAGACGCCACCGTCGATGACGACTACTACACCAGAGGTGCCTACTACTACGTGCAGCCCGCTGATGATGACCAGGAGTAGTTAGGAGGAACCCGGGCAGGAGGCCTGCGCCTCTGTCGATCTGTATCCTAGTTTGTGCTAGCCATCTTATGGCAACTTGTTTAACTTATGTCTGTACTCAGATATTGTTGCTTCCAGTAACTTGTTTATGTCGAGCACTTGTATTCGAGCCCTCGAGGCCCCTGGCTTGTAATATGATGCTTATATGACTTGTTTTACTTTTAGAGTTGTGTTGTGATATCTTCTCGTGAGTCCCTGATCTTGATCGTACACGTTTGCGTGCATGATTAGTGTACGATTGAATCAGGGGCATCACAGCTAAGTAGTTGAGCTTGGGTGGAACCGACATCTGGAGGCGTGTCCTGCGAGGAATGTATGAACAAAGACTTCTTGCACTCCCGAGGATGTTCCGGCTCTGGTACATGCATCTCATATTCATATGGTTGACTCAGTGTTACTTCCATGTCATAGCCAGTATTGATATACTGGAGAGGGTCCTCGACCTCCTCCATGTCATCATCCATATCCTCTTCCATGGGGTAGGTGGCATCATTTGCCGGAATGGTTGGCCCTCCTTCCTCGCGTCTCTCGATCTCAACAAGCAGCACAAATGATGGTTGTACTTGTGTAGGAGGGGTTGTGGTCATACCTTCCTGAGGTCCCATTGGTGTGCTCCCGGCCACCTCGACACGAAGAAGATTTTTCGGCCACAGGATTGGCCAATTTTTGCATTGGCCAAGCTGTGTGGGGGTCTCATCATCCTCTCCATCGGTTTGTATCGGACGAGGGAAACCCTCGTAGCCTGCTTTCACACTTACCATGGAGACCCTTAAGGCATTATCAGGCATCTGCCGGTGGTGGAACAATCGATCCTTGGGCTTCACTATAGTACCCTTCCCCACATCCACCAACCCACCCTTCATGTGGTAAAGGAGGGTGTATGGAGTGGAGTCGGCCTACAAAGGCATATATGTGCGGCATCAGAGATCCAAAAATAATGGCAACTGAAGATTAATTCATTAGTTGAGTTGATGATGGTGTGACACGTATTTACCGTGAGGGCTTCGAGCTCAGCCAATGTCGACGGCTCGACGTTCCAGCCAGAGACGGAGCTAGGGATGCTGTGACAGCTGGGTGCAGGAGCGGGTGTTGGAGGAGGTGCGGGTGCGGGTGCGGGTGCGGTTGCCATACTAGGTATGGGTATGGGTCCGGTGTTCATTGAGTTGCTCCCGGTGAAGCTGGGAATGGGAAAATCACTTGGTAGCACATTTGGGTTTTGTTGCGCCCATTTGACCACAGTTGGAATCAAGCTTGTAAAGGCAGCCGCCATATCATGTCTACAGGCAGCCATTATCTCAGCTTTGGTCTCAGCTTTTGCTTTCTAAATCGCCCACGCCACCTTCTCGTCGATAGTCACTTGACTGAACTTCTTTCTCTGTCTTTTGGCCTCGGGGTCCTCGCTATAATAGTACTTCCACGTGACACCATCCCCGGTGCCGTGCACATGTCCATATTGCGGCCGCTGGCCGGGCGGGTGTCCCATCATTATGTTCATGGCACGGTTGAAAGGAGTGTCCCACTTGTACTTCGCCCATGACTGAGTCGACTAAGTTGACGAGTCGCTCTCGGCCGCAAGCTTGTGTTGCTCTCTCTGCAAAATGGACCGTGAATCATTTACGAATGCGACTAGAATGTAGTAGACTTCGTTGATCAGAACCTAATATGTAAGGTGGTAAAAGGATAATTACCAGTATTCTCATGAATTTCCTAGTCGGCCCGTCGGTGAAAAAAAATCTTTTTCTTGGGGTCCCATGAGAATCAGGCCCTGATGAAGTCGTGCTCCTGCTGGTCGGTGAACTCAGCCAATGGGTCTGGGATCCCCTGACGTTCATGTTCTGCGTCCTCCTTAGCCCACACGGGCCTCTTTCCTGTGTAACCATGACTTCCAAGGAGGTGGTTCCCCATGTTCTTTGCCTGCAGCTGCTTGCCTCTCTCCGACCTGGCCTTAGCAGCTTCTTTATTGCAAGTCTCCTTGAACTTTTCAAAGTCCTCTATCGTAATTTTTGGATTGTCTGCAACAATCTCGGCATAGGTTTCATGGTCTACTTGAATCGCCTTTTTCACCCTAGTTTTCCAAGCGCTCAATGCGTTGTTGAACTTCCCTAGGGCTTTGTTGTTGATTTTTTTTCATGGCATCATCATCCCATGGGTCAACTTCGTCATTCCGACCGGGGAACATGAATCTTGCGTGCAACCTAGTTTGGACCAGCTTCTTAAAATGTTCATTCTTCCGTATTTTTGTGGTGTTGATGTTAGCGGTATCCCGTAGGATGCATGCTAGTTGGTTGCCATAACACACTGCCACTTCTCGCGGCTCTATTGGCTCGAACTCGCCAGGGTGCACCGCCGTGACCACCAGTCTTTCGGTGCCGAGCTCATTTGGGTGTCGTGTCCTCTTTTCCTTCTTTCCCTCACTAGATTGGGAGGTCCCACCTTCCGTGATGTAGTTAGCAACATCATCAGTGCCAGTCTCAGTGCCGGTGTCGTTGGTGGCATCAGTGTCGGCGCCGGCGCCACCACCGTCGTCCTCCGTCATGACAAGGGGATCCTGACACCTAGCTTGCTGTCTCTCCTGATCCGCCAGAAAGTCGAGGTAGGCGTGTGCTCGACCTAATTGGGACTGAGAACCTCCGGCCTCATCGGTGTCGGTCATGTTTCCTAGGTTTCAATGTCGTAGTCGTTTAATTATCGAGCTTTATATAATAAAGTGAATAATGACAAAAAAGTGACCTTTGTTTTGCCGGAAATGTCATTTCATTCCCGTCGCGACAAATCTCGAGCACTCGATATGTCCAACTTTCTAGCACAAGTCATGCCGAAATTCATGGAAAATTTCGGCATGACCTTTGCTAGAAAGTGCACATATAGAGCGCCTGAAATTTGTCGGAATGGAAATGAATCAACATTTCCGGCAAAACATAGGTCACTTAGCAATCGGTTTCCCTGCAAATGACAATAAGCACTATGTGTTGAAGTGTTGCGTGTCATCACATGCATGTCAAGTGGATTCACATTACCCAGAGGTGTGAAACAATGATCAAGTCTCACAACATCATGTGCACTTTAGTTTAGGCAACAGAAGAGTTTTAAAAAAAATCTTCAATTGGCCCTAACTAAAGAACAACAGGAAAGGAGGGGGTGGCTCACTGCGCGTCGGGGTCAGGGCTCCCCGGGGCTGAGGGGGTGGCGTCAGGGTCGTCGGGGCAGAGGAGGTCCTTCTCCCCCTTGTCGATCTGCAGAGAGACCAAATTTACTATATCAACAAACTAAACACTCATTTTCATTTACTCTAGCAACAAAATAAAAAACAAGCATATTAACAGCATTCTAACAATAGGCATTTTAACAGCAAGCATTTGAACAACATGTTTTTTGAGCATTGTTTTTCGCAATGATTTATTTTTCTGTTTTCCTTTTTTTTGAACACTCTTTTTTTAACACTCTTTTTTTGCAATGGAAGACTAATTAGAAGCATTGTTTTTTTGCGGGTCAGAAGCATTGTGATAGATAGCAGATAGAGATGATAGCATTAGCATACTAGGTAGGTAGAAAATTAGTCTTACTTACTAGTGGGAAGTACTTGCATTAGCTAGAGATGTTTACTTATTATTACTAGGTATACTCCCAAGCTCAAGATAGGCTAAATTTGACAGCTACTATACTCAAAAGAAGCATTTTGGATTATCACAGCAAAAGAAGCATTTTATGCAGTCTGAAGCATTTTTATGCAGTAAAGAAATTGAATCCTTTTCTACTGTATTGTTTGAACTCAGTTAATTCTAACTGAATTTTTTTGCACTTTTATTCAATTTGTTCTAACTGAATTTAGTCAGAACAAAACTTCTCTACTCTGACTAGTTCATTAGCCTGAACAATAGCCCTACTAAATCATCAAGGGCGTTGCATATCACGCACCTGAGATCAAGGGCGCTGCAGATCATGTATCCTCCAATCCTTGGCACCAACTCCTCCCCCAATTGCTGTAGAAACCAGGAGTAGAAAATCAGCTTGGCTTCTTCCGCAGAAAGAAGAAACAAAGAAGCAAGCAAGAAAATCCATGAAGAAAGAGACCAGCAACAAACCAGTAGCAGAAGGGGGTCGGTGGCCGGCGTCGGGGTTGCCGGGGCTGAGGGGTCGGGGTCACTGAGCCTTGTTGATCTGTGATACGTCTCCAATGTATCTATAATTTTTGATTGTTCCATGCTATTATATTACCCCTTTTGGATGTTTATGGGCTTTATTATACACTTTTATATTACTTTTGGGACTAACCTATTAACCAGAGGCCCAGCCCATATTGCTGTTTTCTTGGCTGTTTTAGTATTTCGAAGAAAAGGAATATCAAACGGAGTCCAAACAGAATGAAACCTTCGGGAGCGTGAATTTTAGGAATAATATGATCCGGGAGACTTGGAGTTCAGGTTAGAAGATCCTCGAGGAGGCCACGAGATAGGGGGCACGCCCACCCCCCTGGGCGTGCCCTACCCTCTCATGGGCCCCTCGAGGCTCCCCCGACCGACTTCTTTCACCTATATAAGCCTACGTACCCTAAAAACACCAAAACAGAAGATAGATCGGGAGTTCCGCCACCACAAGCCTCTGTAGCCACCAAAAACCTCTCGGGAGCCCGTTCCGGCACCTTGCCAGAGGGGAACCCATCGCCGGTGGCCATCTTCATCATCCCGGTGCTCTCCATGACGAGGAGGGAGTAGTTCACCCTCGGGGCTGAGGGTGTGTACCAGTAGCTATGTGTTTGATCTCTCTCTCTCGTGCTCTCTCTCTTGTGATGAATTGAGTCTTCCTCTTGAAGTTATCTTATCGGATTGAGTCTTTAAGGATTTGAGAACACTTGATGCATGTCTTGCCGTGATTATCTGTGGTGATAATGGGATACGTTTGTGCCACTTGATGTATGTTTTGGTGACCAACTTGCGGGTTCCGCCCATGAACCTATGCATAGGGGTTGGCACACATTTTCGTCTTGACTCTCTGGTAGAAACTTTGGGGCACTCTTTGAAGTACTTTTTGTTGGTTGAATAGATGAATCTAAGATTCTATGATGCATATCGTATAATTAATCATGCCCACGGATACTTGAGGTGACAATGGAGTATCTAGGTGACATTAGGGTTTTGATTGATTTGTGTCTTAAGGTGTTATTCTAGTATGAACTCTATGATATATTGAGCGGAAAGAATAGCTTCATGTAATTTTACTACGAACTCTTGAATAGATAGAACAGAAAGGATAACTTTGAGGTGGTTTCGTACCCTACCATAATCTCTTCGTTTGTTCTCCGCTATTAGTGGCTTTGGAGTGACTCTTTGCTGCATGTTGAGGGATTATTATATGATCTATCTATGTTATTATTGTTGAGAGAACTTGCACTAGTGAAAGTATGAACCTTAGGCCTTGTTTCCTATCATTGCAATACCGTTTACGCTCACTTTTATCATTAATTACCTTGCTGTTTTTATAATTTCAGATTACAAATATCCTTATCTACCATCCATATTGCACTTGTATCACCATATCTTCGCCGAACTAGTGCACCTATACAATTTACCATTGTATTGGGTGTGTTGGGGACACAAGAGACCCTTTGTTATTTGGTTGCAGGGTTGTTTGAGAGAGACCATCTTCATCCTACGCCTCCCACGGATTGATAAACCTTAGGTCATCCACTTGAGGGAAATTTTCTATTGTCCTACAAACATGTGCACTTGCAGGCCCAACAACGTCTACAAGAAGAAGGTTGTGTAGTAGACATCAAGCTCTTTTCTGGCACCGTTGCCGGGGAGGTGAGTTCTTGAAGGTATATCTTTAGATCTTGCAATCGAATCTTTTTGTTTCTTGTTTTATCACTATTTTAGTTTATAAAAGAAAAACTACAAGAAAATGGAGTTGAGTTTGTCTCATACGCTTCGTCTTTTTAATATCTTTCGTGAGTATGATGAAAAGGAAAATTGTGCTCAAGTGCTAGAAGAAGAAATCTATAGAATGTTTGGAACTAAATCTTTGAATGATGAGCATGATTCCAATGTTGTTAGTATGAATTCCTTGAATATCCATGATGCTATAATATGCAAAGCCACAAGCTTGGGGAAGCTATGTTTGATGAAGATGATATTTTTTGTCCCCCATGTTTTGATGAGAATATTTATTATGATGAAAGCATGCCTCCTATTTATGATGATTATATTGATGAAAGTGGGTTTGGAAGAGTGTCAACTTTATTTATTGATGATTCCACTATTTCGAAAGAGGTTCCAATTGATTATGAGAACAAAGTTGCTATCTATGATGATTATTGTGATGACTTGTATGCTATTAGGAATAATGATAACCATGAAGCTTGTCATCATGATTTTAGTTTTCAATTGGATTATGCCTCATATGATAATTATTTTGTTGAGTTTGCTCCCACTACTATTGATGAGAAGAATTTTGCTTATGTGGAGAGTAGTAAATTTTCTATGCTTGTAGATCATGAAAAGAATGCTTTAGGTGCTGATTATATTGTTGAATTCATTGATGATGCTACTGAAAATTATTATGAGGGAGGAACATATGCTTGTAGGAATTGCAATAATGTCAAGTTTCCTCTCTATGTGCTTCAAGTTTTGAACTTATGCTTGTTTTACCTTCCTATGCTTGTTGATTATTGTTCCCTTAAGTTGTTTGATGACAAAATACCTATGCATAGGAAGTGGGTTAGGCTTAAATGTTCTAGTCATATGCCTCATGATGCTCTATTTATGTTACAATTCTTATCTTTTATGTGAGCATCATTGCCATCATCATGCCTAGCTAAAAAGGCATTAAAGAAAAGCGCTTGTTGGGAGACAATCCAATATTTACCCTTACTGTTTTTGTGTGTCCACATGATTATGCTACCGTAGTAATCATGTTTTACAGCTTTTGTTTCAACAAAGTGCCAAGTAGAACTTTTGGGAAGACTTGGGTGAAGTTTATGTGATCTTGCTGTAAAAAACAGAAACTTTAGCGCTCACAAGATTAGCTGCCATTTTTTACTGGAGAGTGCTTTTAGGTTGATTCTTTTTGCAGATGATTAATAGACAAATTCCTCAGGTGCGGAAATTTATTTCAGAATTGTTTGAGTACCATAGGTATCCGTTTTATACAGATTACTACAGACTGTTATGTTTTTGACAGATTCTGTTTTCTATGTGTTGTTTGCTTATTTTGATGAATCTATGAGTAGTATCGGAGGGTATGAACCATATATAAGTTGGAATAAACTATATATTACACCAATATGAATTTAGAATGAGGTCATTAAAGTACCTAAGTGGTGGTTTTATTTTCTTATACTAACGGAGCTTATGAGTTTTGTTTCGAGTTTTGTGTGGTTGAAGTTTTCATGTTTTGGGTAGAGATTCGATGGACTATGGAATAAGGAGTGGAAAGAGCCTAAGCTTGGGTATTCCCAAGGCACACCAAGGAAATATTCAAGGACAACCAAGTGCCTAAGCTTGGGGATGCCCCGGAAGGCATCCCCTCTTTCGTCTTCGTTCATCGGTAACTTTACTTGGAGCTATATTTTTATTCGCCACATGATATGTGTTTTGCTTAGAGAATCCTTTTCTCTTGTTAGTATTTGCTTGCTGTTATTTAGAATAATGTTTTGCGTCTATATTTTCAATAAAAAAGTCAAGGATAGCCTTTACCATGCTTATTTTGCTAGTATACATATTGCTGTTTGAAAACAGAAAGTTTACCACTGTTGCAAAAATTCCCTATAAAAGTCAGAGCATGGTATATTGTTGAAACTTTTTGCATATTGAGCTCTGATAAATTTACTACAGTGGGAATTTTCTCTCATAATTTTTGGAGTTAGGGAACTATTGATACTCTTGTATTGTTTACAGACTGTGCTGTTTTGGCAGATTGCTGTTATGGTTGCATTGTTTGCATATGTTTGCTTGTTTAATGATTCTATTTGAGGATAGGAGTATTAAATATGCAGAGGCATTTAGTATGAAATTTTGAATAATAATTTTAGTAATTTGTTACAGTAGAGAATGATAAGGTTTTGCATTGGTTTATACTAACCTATCTCACGAGTTCTTGTTGAGTTTGGTGTGGATGAAGCTTTTTGATAAAAAGAGAAACCATGATATGAGAGGAATTAAGGAGACACAAAAGTTCAAGCTTGGGGATTCCCAAGGCACCCCAAGATAATATTTCAAGAAGTCTCAAGCATCTAAGCTTCGGGATGCCCCGTTAGGCATCCCACCTTTCTTCTTCAACAACTATCGGCTAGTATCGGTTGAACCTAAGTTTTTGCTTCTTCACATGAGTTGTGCTATCCTTGAAATGTCATTTTATTTTGTTTTTCTTGATGTTTGAATACAATACCAAGATCTGAAACTCTTTAATGAGAGAGAGTCTTCACATAGTTGCACAATTATTTGACTACTCATTGATCTTCACTTACATCTTTCGGAGTAGTTTGTCGTTTGCTCTAGTGCTTCACTTATATCTTTTAGAGCACGGTGGTGGATTAATTTTGAAGAAATTGTTAGTCTCTCATGCTTCACTTATATTATTTTGAGATTCTTTTAGAACAGCATGGTTTTTGCTATGGTTATGAATTTGGTCCTAGAATGATGAGCATCCAAGTTGGGTATAATAAAAATTATCATAGAAAGTGAATTGGATGCTATGATCAATTTGATGCTTGATAATTGTTTTAAGATATAAAGGTAGTAATGTTAGGGTCATGCTAGTGGATAATTATGAAATTGAGAAATACTTTTGTTGAAGTTGGAAAGTCTCGTAGCATGCACGTATGGTAAAAGTTGTGTGACAAATTTGTTGCATGAGGTGCTCTTTTGATTCTCTTCCTTATGAGTGGCAGTCGGGGATGAGCGATGGTCTTTTCCTACCAATCTATCCCTCTTGGGGCATGCGTAGTAATACTTTGCTTCGAGGGCTAACTAGACTTTTGCAATAAGTATATGAGTTCTTTATGACAAATGTGAGTCCATGGATATACGCACACTCATCCTTCCACTTTGCTAGCCTCTCTTATTACCGCGCAACTTTCGCCGGTATTGAACCCATTATTTACCTTCCTCAAAACAGCCACCATACCTACCTATTATGGCATTTCCATAGCCATTCCGAGATATATTGCCATGCAACTTTCCACCTTTCCGTTTATTATGACACATTTCATCATTGTCATATTGCTCTTTGCATGATCATGTAGTTGACATCGTATTTGTGGCAAGGCCACCTTCATAATTTTCATACATGTCTCTCTTGATTCATTGCATATCCCGGTACACCTCCAGAGGCATTCATATAGAGTCATATCTTGTTCTAGCTTTGAGTTGTAATTCTTGAGTTGTAAATCCATAAAAGTGTGATGATCTTCATAATTAGAGCATTGTCTCAGTGAGGAAAGGATGATGAAGACTATGATTCCCCCACAAGTCGGGATGGGACTTCGGAATTTACAAAAAAAAAGGCCAAAAAGAAAAAAAAAAGAGGTCAAAGAAAAAAAAAGAGAAAAAGAAAAAAAAAGAGAAAAGAGAATGAGCGAAAAAGAGAGAAGGGACAATGCTACTATCTCTTTTTCCACACTTGTGCTTCAAAGTAGCACCATGATCTTCATGATAGAGAGTCTCCTATGTTGTCACTTTCATATACTAGTGGGAATCTTTCATTATAGAACTTGGCTTGTATATTCCAATGATGGGCTTCCTCAAAATGCCCTAGGTCTTCGTGAGCGGCGGCGTCAGGGTCGGGGCTGAGGTCGAGTCCGGCGTCGGTGACAGCATGGGCGGTGCGGCGTGGGCGGTGTGGCGTCGGCGGTGGCAGCATGGGCGGGGCGGTGTCGGCGGCAGCGTGGGCGGTGCGGCGTCGACGGTGGCGTCAGAGAAAAGGGGATCGACCAACGGCGCGAGTGAGAGACAGGAAAGAGATGGGAGCTAGCGGACCGGTGCTGTAGGCAACTTAGCTATAAAGCGTGTTAGCAAAACGCGCTATAGCTAAGTTAGCTATAGCACCGGCCTAGCCAAAACGCGCTACTGCTAACATTTTTTTCTTTTTTCTTTTTCTTTTTCTTAGCTACAGCGCCGGGGCTGAGAAACGCGCTACTGCTAACCTTTTTTTATTTTTATTTTTATTTTTATTTTTCTTTCTTCTTTTTCATATTCCACAACTTCCTGCCTTTTTATTTTATTTTTGTTTCTCTTTTTTATATTATTCTTTTTCTTTTTCTCTTTCATATTCCACAAACTTTCTTTCATTTTGCAAAACTTCCTTTCTTTTTCTTTTTCTTTTTCTTTTTCATTTGCACTTTTCTTTTTCTTTTTCTTTTTCATATTCCACTAACTTCCTTCCTTTCTTTTTTTATTTTTCTTGCATTTCATTTTCCACAACTTATTAGTTCCTTTTTCTTTTTCTTTTCATTTCATTTTGCAAAACTTCCTTTCCTTTTCTTTTTCTTTTTCTTTCATTTGCACTTTTCTTTTTCTTATCTTTCTTTTGCACTTTCCTTCCTTTAATTTAGTCTGTCATTTGAGCAATACCACTGTTACCCTCCAGATAATAATTAGTATAATATATATTACATCATTTGACCGCTATCGGCGGTATACAAAATAGCTAGACACACACAAACTTTGGGCATTAGTTTGTCAGCTTGGGCGACGACGACGCTTCAGACTAATCTTCTTCCCTCTTTTGTTCATTGTTGAATAATTGAGCCCATGGTCGTGACTTTTCCTTCTCCATGGATTATGATCTTTCGTAGGTAATGTAATCTTCATTCTTCTTTTGACGTATGTTTCGTCATCATCAGCATCATCTTTCCTCATTGGATCACCGTACTGGTCATAGTCTTCCTCGTTGGTGACTCCATCCATTCCGGCGATGCTCCTTTTGCTTCTCCTCACGACAACACGGTTGAGATTGATCGGATCAGTTATGAAGAAACATGGTGTCACATGTTTAGCCTGTACCCATGGCTCATTTTTGGCGATGGCGTTGACGGTACCGCTATCGGAGTCGGGTATACACATGGTAGTGAAATGTCGGTTTTCTTTGTGTACATTCTTAGCCCATCTGACATGGAACATCGTCGTGCTATGCAATCTAGAGTAGTTAAGCTCCCATATCTCTTCGACCCTTCCATAATATCTTTCAATTACATTCCCGGTCAGGGCTTCCATCGTCACCCCTGAGTTTTGGTCATCACTGTTTATATCTTTCTCCTCCGTGTAGAACGTGTATCCGTTGATATCGTATGCTTGATAAGTCACGAGGTTGGTCGAGGGGCCATTTGCTAAGGTGTATATGAGTGTTCCGTTCGGACAACCCTCTTCCGGGGGATTAGCGAGAACTCGCTCTTTGAACCAACACATGAAAGTGGAGTTGTGCTCTCTAATAACTTCAGTGTCCGTCCTGTGTACCCCACGGTCACGGTACTTCTTTGCGATTGTCTCTTTGTGTAGTGTCACGAAATCTTCTAGCACATCTAGGTGTTGTAGCACTACTAAGTTTGCCCTGTCAAGGTCATTTTGTCAGCCAAATGTAACACATTCACATCCCTATGACCGTTGGTGTGACCTTCGCCTTCGAGCCTTCCACAGTGCTTGTTGACGGGCAAACCAACAACAGGGTCTCTGGTGCCTACTAGATAACTCTCACAGAAAGAGATGCACTCTTTGCTCAGATATCCCTGGGCTATGCTTCCATCTGGAAGGGACATGTTACGAACGAATCCTTTGATGACCCCATTCATCCTCTCGAATGGCGTCATGCTGTGCAGGAATGTCGGCCCAAGGTCGATGATGTCGTCCACGATGTGGACACATAGATGCACCATGACATTAAAGAATGCGAGCGGGAAGTACATCTCTAGCTCATTCAGTATGACAATGATCTCTTCCTGTAGCCTATGGAGTTGCTTACACTGATCGACTTTCGAGAGATAACATCAAAAAAGTGGCATAGGTCAGTAAGCGTCTCACGCACATGTGTGTCCATAATCCCTCTAAGTGCAACGGGGAGTAACTACGTCATCATCACATGACAGTCGTGAGACTTCATCCCATAGAACCTTTTTTTTTCTTAGTGTCCAGATATCTGCTTATCTTCCCACAGTATCTGGAACTAACTTTGATTCTGGCAAGGCACTTGAACAATTGATCGACCTCCTTCAGATCTAAGGTGAAGAAAGAGGGGGGGCAATATTGTTCTTCCTTCTTGTTTACTTTTCCCCCATATCTTCCGTCTCCGTCTCCGTCTCGGTCTCCTCTGACGACCTTTTACCGGGCATTTGGAGATACACAATGTCGGCAACTCAAATTATGCCACACACAATTCGGTATATATATTCTCATATTGCCCATATATATATATATATATATGTATATGTATATATAGTTTCGGTCCAGTCCACACAAACACCTTTTTTTGCTCACCTATGTGTCGAGAGGGATATCGAGCACCTTTCTTCTTAATTACCTAGTAGCTCTAGATATATAGCTCTAACTAGCTAGCCAGCTAGCTAGGGAGAGAGAGAGCTAGCTACCTAGGGAGATATTGGGAGAGGAGAGGGAGAGAAGAGGGAAGGCATTAATGGAAGAGGGGGAGGGAAAAGAAGATGGGGAGGGAGGGCATTAATGCAGGGG
>NC_041381.1:549581881-549608774 GCF_002162155.2 Triticum dicoccoides | reverse complement strand
AGGGGCAAAGAAGAGGGGGAGGGAGGGCTCTAATGGAGGGGTGGTGGAGGGGGAGCATTGAAAGGAACAAGCAAGGTGCAAGGGAAGGGGGAGAGAGGAAGGGGGAAGAAGAGAGGGAGGAAGAAGGGGAAAGGTGGTAGGTGGCTAGCGGGCATAGCAGTAGCGTGGGTCACCTATACGTGCTACTTCTATGGCAGCTTGCAAAAATAGCTACGGCCACTACTTATAGCACGGGAAAGAAACACACGCTACTGGTAAAATGTTATACATAGAAAAATTAGCAGTAGCGCGCTTAGACAAACGGGCGCTATAGATACTAAACTAGCAGTAGCGTAGGTTGGAGGACAGGTGATGCTGCTATTTTTTGACCAGGGGGTGTGGAGTGTTACACTTAGTAGTAGCATGGGGCTGGGTAACAAGTGCTGCTGCTAACTGATACCAATAGCGCTGTTCGTAGCCAGCGCTACTACTAACTACTAGTAGCGTGGGGTTGTAAACAAACGCTACTGGTAAACTTCTATCTATTGGAATTTTCCTAGTAGTGGAGGGTGGGGGCGTGCCCTCCTCCCTCGTGGCTTCCTCGTTGCTTCTCCGACATCATTTCCAAGTCTTCTGGTTTGCTTTTTGTCCAAGAAAGATTATCGTGGAGGTTTCATTCCGTTTGGACTCCGTTTGGTATTCCTTTTCTGCAAAACTCTAAAATAGGAAAGAAAAAAAACTGGCACTGGGCCCTGGTTAATAGGTTAGTCCCAAAAATAATATAAAATGACCTATCAAAGCCCATTAAACATCCAAAACAGATAATATAATAGCATGGAACAATAAAAAATTATAGATACGTTGGAGACGTATCAGCCGCTGGCCATGGATGAGTTGGGATGAAGAAGAGAGGCCATGGCAGAGGTTCCCCGACCAGGTGGAGAAGCAAGTGGCACAAATGTTTTCCATGGCTAGTGTTGTGGCTTTGGGTGATGGCAACACTGCAAAATTTTGGAAGGACAACTGGTTGTTGGATGGCCGATCCCTTGCTACAAAGTCCCAGCACTCTTTTCCTTTGTGAAGGACTCCAATCTAACAGTCAGCGAGGCACTATACAATAACAGATGGATCAAAGATATCAGGGGCGGGACTTCCACTATGGCTTTAGTGCAATATCTGCAAGTATGGGATATAGCGCATGAGACTCGATTATCGCCAACTACAACGGACAGACTTCAGCGGAAACTTACCGACGACTAGTGCAGCTCAGTCAGGAGCGTCTACGGAATGTTTTTCATGGCCAATGTCCGTTTTGCCTACAACAAGCCTATTTGGAAGTCAAAGGCGCCGCCTAGGTGCAAATTCTTTATGTGGCTGGTGGTGCACCAACGCTGCCTCACTGCGGACAATCTCATTCGCCGTGGCTGGCTAGCTAATGTCACCTGTCCTCTCTGTCTGACTGAGCAAGAGTGCTATAGGTACTTGTTCGTCCACTGTCGATACACGCAAAATTTGTGGCGATGCCTCTAACTGTCAACAAGAGATAACTTTATCACACCGGATCAAAGCCACAGCAGCATGCAAGACTGGTGGTTGAAGGCTAGTAGCAAGGTCCCCAAGTAGGTGCACGGGAACTTTGACACGGTCACCATTCTCATCCACCAGAGCTTGTGGAAGTAGAGGAATGCTAGGATTTTTGAACACACCGCCAATAGCGTCGACTGAGTCTTGGATCAGATGAGAGAGGATCTGCAAGTTTGGAGGGCAGCGGGGTGTGTCGTTGACCTCGCTATGTGAAAGCCTCTAGTAGCGCGGCTTGATGCAGATGATGTGGCGTTCTATCCTTAGGGGTGGCACCATCTGTGGGTATTTTTAGTGCTAGACCGCCTAGCCTGTCTGACCTTGTTGTACACTTCTCTTCTATCTAATAAAATTCGTCCATCGGCCCTTCGAGATAGATCCCACATTTTATTTTATCGTGCATCAAAGCAGCATCATTTGATTGTAGACGGTTTTCAAAACTTTATCTTTTTTTCAACTGGCCAGCAAAGCTGGTGTTTCATTGAATTAGCAGAAGAGAGCGACAAATAGTTTGATCAAGTGTATCAGTGGATCGCAGAAGCCGACATAAAGGAAAAACAAAAACAGAGGCCAAAGCCTATCCGCATGCTAACTCCTCATGGCACATTCCCGAAAGGGTGCTCAAAACTTCACCTTCACCAACAAATCTCCTGATCTCAATACTTCTAGGCTTGATCCATGGGGAGTTGTATGTTAAAATAATGATCACCCCTTTTGCTGCTTAGCTCTTGCACTAAGCTTGCCTCTTGATTTGTGAAAAGTGGCAATAGTTGTTTTTGAAAACCTTGTGTACTCGTGTCATGTTCATTCTTTTTTCTCTAAGATTGTGTCATGTTTGTTATGATACAAGAGGTAGGATCTTCTTGATTTATAAAGGATTTTCATTCAAACCTTCTTTTAGAGAAAAGGCCATAGCCCGACTTTATAAATAAAGCCACCAGGCAGAGTAACAACAATCCACAATCCACACGGGTCAGCTGCATAAATGAGCAGAGTATCAACCGAAACCAAACCAAGCTAAAGTACAACGTACATGGCTCCCAAGCCAGTACACAGCACGCAGACCGGAGAGTCAAAAGACAGCGAGATTAGGGCCAACAACTCCTAGCTGCCGGCTTGAACTGGAGAAAGGGAAGTAGCAGAAGCCTGAATCTTGGACATCATGACATCGAACGCATCCCGGTCCTCCTCCTTAATCAATAATCTCCACTGCTGCAAGAATAAGCAAGTTTTAAATAAGCAATCAACAAGTTTAGCAGGAAAATGTTTTCAATGGTAAACTTGTTCCTTGTTGTCCACAGAGTCCAACACATCACTGCTAGTCCCACCAGAACAATCTTCTCTGGGCCCCAAACAGGTTAGAGGCCAAGAGACGAAGGTTTGAGAAGGAAGAGGGTCTCCAAGAAACATTCAACCATGATCTAATACAACACCAGAAAAGCTTAGCCAAAACACAATTAAAGAAAATATGATTCGTGTCCTCTCTTTGCCCGCATAGAGCGCAGCGATCAGTGCCAGGGCCATTATGTTTCCGAATTTGGTCACCAGCCGGTAACCGCCCACGAGAGGCTTGCCAAAGGAAAATCTTTATCTTTGGAGGGATGCAGGCTCTCCATATCCACTTGAATTTGGAAGTTTATGCACTAGAAATCAGCTTGCCATATAAGGATTTCACGGAAAAACAGACAAAAGAGGAGTGGGGCCAAACCACCGAGTCCTCCTCCTCCAAAAGCATAGGGAAGAAGGCAACGAGGCGCTGCCAGTCGACCAAGTTTTCAGGAGAAAGAGAGTGTCGCAACTGAAGGTCCCAATTATGGGCAGAGAGCTCAAAGATCGAGATCTCAGGGTCGGGCCAGTAGGAGAAAAGTACAGGAAATGAATTCACCAGCGTGGTCGAGCCGTACCACCAGTCAAGCTAGAGTGTAGTGGATCTGCCATTGTGCGGAACAAATTTGACAAGGCATTGAAAGATAGGCCTAAGCTTAACAAGATCTTTCCAGAATTAAGAGGCTTGTGGCACGAGCAAACATGGGGCTAGAGGAAGGGAAGTATTTGGCTTTCAGAATGTTATACCAGAGGGGTTTGCCCGTGGTGGTGGTCATGATATTCCACAACCATTTGATGATCAGACACTTGTTCATGACTAGAGTATTAATTGTACCTAGCCCCCAAGGCTCTTAGTTCTGCAAATATGGTCCCATTTTACCATGCGATATTTACGTTTGTTATCAGCCGCGTTCAAGAAGAATGAGCCTCTATGCTTATCAAACCCAGTGTGTGTACCATTAGTAAGGAGATAGAAGCCCATCACAAACATAGGGCAGGAAGAAAGGCAAGCATTAATAAGGGCAACTTTCCCCGCCAGAGTATTGTACCTTCCCCTCCCGGGCGTGACACGATTGCCAACTTTGGACATCATAGGTGCGAAGTCTTTGGCCATGAGTTTGTCAGAAGAAATAGGTAGGCCAAGATACTTTAGAGGGAAAGAGCCAAGAGAACAATTCAGCAAGTGGGATACACGTAAGGCCTCGGTATCCAAAACTCTAGTAATGATCACTTCACTTTTTGAGAAGTTAATTTTTAAACCAGAAAGTGCATCGAAGCAAAGAAGAAGAAACTTGAGGTGGGAGAGGCACTGATCATTAAGTTCCACCATAGTAATCGTATCGTCGGTGTACTGAAGATGAGTAATCCCTTGAGGGATGAGATGGGAGCTCACCAGAGTAATGTGTCCAGCCCTCGCGACTCTGGACAAAATATTAGAGAGAGCATTCGCAACAAAGTTAAAAAGGATGGGGCAAGCCGGGTCTCCTTGTCTAAGGCCTCTAGAGTTCTTGAAGAAGTTGCTAACCTTCCCATTGACAGAAATAACAGTGTGGCCTGTTACGTCTCCAACGTAGCTATAATTTTTGATTGTTCCATGCTATTATATTACCCATTTTGGATGTTTATGAGCTTTACTATACACTTTTATATCATTTTTGGGACTAACCTACTAACCGGAGGCCCAGCCCAAATTTTTGTTTTTTTGCCTATTTTAGTGTTTCAAAGAAAAGGAATATCAAACGGAGTCCAAACGGAATGAAACCTCTGGGAGTTATCTTTTTGGAACAAATGGAACCTTCTAGTGCATCCGTTGCATGGCAATCCCTACTCCTCATGTTGACATCAATTGATGGGCATCTTCATAGCCCGTTGATTAGCCTAGTTAATGTGAGACTTTGTTTTTTTGTCTTCTCCACATAACCTCCATCATCATATTCTATTCCATCCATATTGCTATATCCACGGCTCACGCTCATGTATTGCGTGAGAGTTGAAAAAGCTGAAGCGCGTTAAAAAGTATGACCCAATTGCTTGGATGAAACCGGGGTTGTGCTTGATGGGAGTATTTTGTGTGACGAAAATGAAGCATAGCTTAACTATATGATTTTGTAGGGATAAACTTTCTTTAGCCATGTTATTTTGAGAAGACATGATTACTTGTTAATATGCTTGAAGTATTACTATTCTGTCAATATGAACTTTTATCTTGAATCATTTGGATCTGAACATTCATGCCTCAATAAAGAAAACTACATTGAGAAATATGCTAGGTAGCATTCCACATCAAAAATTCTGTTTTTATCAATTACCTACTCAAGGACGAGCAAGAATTAAGCTTGGGGATGCTTGATACGTCTCCAACGTATCTATAATTTTTTATTGTTCCATGCTATTATATTACCTATTTTGGATGTTTATGGGCTTTACTATACACTTTTATATCATTTTTGGGACTAACCTACTAACCAGAGGCCCAACGCAAATTGCTGTTTTTTTTGCCTATTTCAGTGTTTCGAAGAAAAGGAATATCAAACGGAGTCCAAATGGAATGAGACCTTCAGGAGCAATATTTTTGGAACAAACGCAATCCAGGAGACTTGGAGTGGACGTCAAGAAGCAACCGAGGCGGCCACGAGGTTGTAGGGCGCGCTCCCCACCCTCGTGGGCCCCTCGTGGCTCCCCTGACCGACCTCCTTCCCCTATGTATACTTGCATACCCTGAAAACATCCAGGAGCACCACGAAACCCTGTTTCCACCGCCGCAACCTTCTGTACCCGTGAGATCCCATCTAGGGGCCTTTCTTGGCGCTCCGCCGGAGGGGGAATCAATCACGGAGGGCTTCTACATCAACACCATAGCCTCTCCGATGAGTTGTGAGTAGTTTACCACAGACTTTCAGGTCCATAGTTATTAGCTAGGTGGCTTATTTTCTCTATTTGAATCTCAATACAATGTTCTCCTCGATCTTCTTGGAGATCTATTCAATGTAACTCTTTTTGTGGTGTGTTTGTCGAGATCCGATGAATTGTGGGTTTATGATCAAGTTTATCTATGAGAAATATTTGAATCTTCTCTGAATTCTTTTATGTATGATTGGTTATCTTTGCAAGTATCTTTGAATTATCAGTTTGGTTTGGCCTACTAGATTAATCTTTCTTGCAATGGGAGAAGTGCTTGGCTTTGGGTTCAATCTTGCGGTGTCCTTTCCCAGTGACAGCAGGGGCAGCAAGGCACGTATTGTATTGTTGCCATCAAGGATAAAATATGGGGTTTATATCTTGTTGCTTGAGTTTATCCCTCTACATCATGTCATCTTGCTTAATGCATTACTCTGTTCTTATGAACTTAATACTCTAGATGCATGCTAGATAGCGGTTGATGTGTGGAGTAATAGTAGTAGATGCAGGCAGGAGTCGGTCTACTTGTCGCGGACGTGATTCCTATATACATGATCATCCCTAGATATTCTCATAACTATGCACTTTTCTATCAATTGCTCGACAGTAATTTGTTCACCCACCATAATACTTATGCTATCTTGAGAGAAGCCACTAGTGAAACCTATGGCCCCGGGGTCTATTTTCCATCATATAAGTTTCCAATCTACTTTATTTTGCAATCTTTACTTTTCAATCTATATCATAAAAATACCAAAAGTATTTATCTTATCTTATTATCTCTATCAGATCTCACTTTCGCAAGTGGCCGTGAAAGGATTGACAACCCCTTTATCGCGTTGGTTGCGAGGTTCTTGTTGTTTGTGTAGGTACAAGGGACTTGCGTGGAGCCTCCTACTGGACTGATACCTTGGTTCTCAAAAACTGAGGGAAATACTTACGCTACTTTGCTGCATCACCCTTTCCTCTTCAAGGGAAAACCAACGCAGTGCTCAAGAGGTAGCAAGAAGGATTTCTGGTGCCGTTGCCGGGGAGGTCTTCGCTCAAGTCAAGACATACCAAGTACCCATCACAAACTCATCTCCCTCGCATTACATTATTTTCCATTTGCCTCTAGTTTTACTCTCCCCCACTTCACCCTTGCCGTTTTATTCGCCCTCTCTTCTCTGTTCGCCTCTTTTTTGCTTGCCTCTTATGTGCTTGTGTGTTGGATTGCTTGTCACGATGGCTCACGATAATACTAAGGTGTGTGAATTTTCCAATACCAATAATAATGATTTCCTTAGCACTCCGATTGCTCCTCTTAATGATATTGAATCTTGTGAAATCAATGCTGCTTTGTTGAATCTTGTTATGAAAGATCAATTCTCTGGCCTTCCTCGTGAAGATGCCGCTACTCATCTAAACAACTTTCTTGATTTGTGTGATATGCAAAAGAAGAAAGACATGGATAATGATATTGTTGAATTGAAGATATTTCCGTTTTCGCTTAGAGATCGTGCTAAAACTTGGTTTTCGTCTTTGCCTAAAAATAGTATTGATTCATTGGATAAGTGCAAAGATGATTTTATCTCTAAGTATTTTCCTCCCGCTAAGATCATCTCTCTTAGAAACGATATTAAGAATTTTAAGCAACTTGATCATGAGCATGTTGCACAATCTTGGGAGAGGATGAAATTAATGATACGTAATTGCCCTACACATGCTTTGAATTTATGGATGATCATACAAATATTTTATGCCAGATTGAATTTTGCTTCTAGAAATCACTTAGATTTGGCCGCGGGAGGAACTTTTATGTAAATCACTTTAGGAGAAGCTACTAAACTCCTAGATAATATTATGGTTAATTATTCTCAATGGCACACCAAAAGATCTACTAGTAAAAATGTTCATGCGATAGAATAAATTAATGTTTTGAGTGGAAAGATGGATGAACTTATGAAATTGTTTGCTACTAAGAGTGCTCCTATTGATCCTAATGATATGCCTTTGTCTACTTTGATTGAGAATAATAATGAATCTATGGATGTGAATTTTGTTGGTAGGAATAATTTTGGTAACAACACGTATAGAGGAAACTTTAATCCTAGGCCGTTTCCTAGTAATTCCTCTAATAATTACGTAATTCCTACAACAAATCTTATGGAAATTTTAATAAGATGCCCTCTGATTTTGAGATTAGTGTTAAAGAATTTATGAATTCTCAAAAGAATTTCAATGCTTTGCTTCAAGAAAAATTGCTTAAAGTTGATGAATTGGCTAGGAACGTGGATATATTTTCTCTTGATGTTGATTCTTTGAAACTTAGATCTATTCCACCTAAGCATGATATCAATGAGTCTCTCAAAGCCATGAGAATTTCCATTGACGAGTGCAAAGAATGAACCGCTAGGATGCGTGCTAAGAAAGATTGCTTTGTAAGAGCGTGTTCTTCTAGTTTTCATGAAAATAATGATGAAGATCTAAAAGTGATTGATGTGTCTCCTATTAAATCTTTGTTTTGCAATAGGAATCTTGATAATGATGGGACTGGAGATGAGTCAACTTTAGTGAAAAGGCGTCCCAATGATTCATAGTTTTTAGATCTTGATGCTAAAATTGGTAAAAGTGGGATTGGAGAGGTCAAAACTTTACATAGAAATGAACCCACTATTTTGGATTTCAAGGAATTTAATTATGATAATTGATCTTTAATAGATTGTATTTCCTTGTCGCAATCCGTGTTGAATTCTCCTCATGCTTATAGCCAAAATAAAGCTTTTACTAAACATATCGTTGATGCTTTGATGCAATCTTATGAAGAAAAACTTGAATTAGAAGTTTCTACCCTAGAAAACTTTATGATGAGTGGGAATCCACTATTAAAATTAAAACTAAAAATCATGAAGTCTATGCATTGTGTGATTTGGGTGCTAGTGTTTCCACGATTCCAAAAACATTATGCAATGTGCTAGGTTTCCGTGAATTTGATGATTGCTCTTTAAACTTGCACCTTGCGGATTCCGCCATTAAGAAACCTATGGGAAGGATTAATGATGTTCTTATTGTTGCAAATATGAATTATGTGCCCATATATTTTAGCGTTCTTGATATAGATTGCAATCTTTCGTGTCCTATTATTCTTGGTAGACCTTTCCTTAGAACGATTGGTGCAATTATTCATATGAAGGAAGAAAATATTAGATTCCAATTTCCATTAAGGAAAGACATGGAACACTTTCCTAGAAAGAAAATCAAATTACCTTAGGAATCTATTATGAGGGCCACTTATGAATTGAATACCAAAGATGGCAATATTTATATATGTTCTAGCTTTTATGCCTAGCTAGGGGCGTTAAACGATAGTGCTTGTTGGGAGGCAACCCAATTTTATTTTTATTCCTTGATTTTTTTTCCTATTTAGTAATAATTAATTAATCTAGCCTCTGTTTAGATGTGGTTTTATGTTTTAATTAGTGTTTGTGCCAAGTAGAACCTATAGGATCATCTGGGGTGATAGTTAATTTGATCTTGCTGAAAAACAGAAACTTTTGCGCACATGATAATAATTTTAATAAATCATAGAAACGTGATTTTGAGTTGATTATCTTTGAAGTAGATTAAAAAATTGCCTAGGACTTCATATTTTGGTAGGATTTTTAGAGTTCCAGAAGTATTCGGAAGTTACATATTGCTACAGACTGTTCTGTTTTTTGACAGATTCTGTTTTTCGTGTGTTGTTTGCTTATTTTGATGAATCTATGGCTAGTATCAGGGGGTATGAACCATAGAGAAGTTGGAATACAGTAGGTTTAAAACAAATATAAATAAATAATGAGTTCATTATAGTACCTTAAGTGGTGGTTTTTCTTTCTTGCACTAACGGAGCTCATGAGATTTCCTGTTGAGTTTTGTGTTGTGAAGTTTTCAAGTTTTGGGTAAAGATTTGATGGACTATGGAATAAGGAGTGGCAAGATCCTAAGATTTGGGATGCCCATGGCACCCCAAGATAATTCAAGCCCTGGAAGGCATCTCCTCTTCGTCTTCGTCTATCGGTAACTTTACTTGGAGCTATATTTTTATTCACCACATGATATGTGTTTTGCTTGGAGCGTCTTGCATGATATGAGTCTTTGCTTTTTAGTTTACCACAATCATCCTTGCTGTACACACCTTCTGGGAGAGACACACATGATTCAGAATTTATTAGAATACTCTATGTGCTTCACTTATATCTTTTGAGCTAGATAGTTTTTCTCTAGTGCTTCACTTATATCTTTTAGAGCACGGCGGTGGTTTTATTTTGTAGAAATTATTGATCTCTCTTTCTTCACTTATATTATTTTGGAAGTCTTTTAGAACAGCATGGTATTTGCTATGGTTATAAAATTGGTCCTAGAATGATGGGCATCCAAGTTGGGTATAACAAAAACTATCATAGGAAGTGAATTGAATACTATGATCAATTTGATGCTTGATAATTCTTTTGATATATAAAGGTGGTAATGTTAGAGTCATGCAAGTTGGGTAATTATGAAATTGAGAAATGCTTGTGTTGAAGTTGGCAAGTCCCGTAGCATGCACGTATGGTAAAAGTTGTGTAACAAATTTGTTGCATCGGGTGCTCTTTTGATTGCCTTCCTTATGTGTGGAGGTCGGGATCGCGCAATGGTTAACTCCTACCAACCCTTCCCCTAGGAGCATGCTAGTAGTACTTTGCTTCGAGGGCTAATAAAACTTTTGCAATAAGTATATGAGTTCTTTATGACTAATGTGAGTGGATTATACGCACTCTTACCCTTCCATCATTGCTAGCCTCTATGGTACCATGCATTGCCCTTTCTCACCTTGAGAGTTGGTGCAAACTTCGCCAGTGCATCAAAACCCCGAGATACGATATTCTCTATCACACATAAACCTCCTTATATCTTCCTCAAAACAGCCACCATACCTACCTATTATGGCATTTCCATAGCCATTCCGAGATATATTGCCATGCAACTTTCCACTGTTCCGTTTATTATGACACGCTCCATCATTGTCATATTGCTTTTGCATGATCATGTAGTTGACATCGTATTTGTGGCAAAGCCACCACGCATATTTTTTCTTACATGTCACTCTTGACTCATTGCATATCCCGGTACACCACCAGAGGCATTCATATAGAGTCATATCTTGTTCTAGTATCGAGTTGTAATCCATGAGTTGTAAATAAATGGAAGTGTGATGATCATCATTATTAGAGCATTATCCCTTAAAAAAGGCCAAATAAAAAAAGGCGAAATAAAAAAAAGAAAAAAAAGAAAGGCCAAAAAAAAGAGAAAGGCCAAAAAAAGGGGGGAAATGTTACTATCCTTTTCCACACTTGTGCTTCAAAGTAGCACCATTATCTTGATGATAGAGAGTCTCTTATTTTGTCACTTTCATATACTAAGTGGGAATTTTTCATTATAGAACTTGGCTTGTATATTCCAACGATGGGCTTCCTCAAAATGCCCTAGGTCTTCGTGAGCAAGCAAGTTGGATGCACACCCACTTAGTTTCTTTTGTTGAGCTTTCATACATTTATAGCTCTAGTGCATCTGTTGCATGGAAATCCCTACTCCTCATGTTGACATCAATTGATTGGCATCTCCATAGCCGTTGATTAGCCTCGTCAATGTGAGACTTTCTTTTTTTGTCTTATCCACATAACCTCCATCATCATATTCTATTCCACCCATAGTGCTACATCCATGGCTCATGCTCATGTATTGCGTGAGAGTTGAAAAGGTTGAAGCGCGTTAAAAAGTATGACCCAATTGCTTGGCTGAAACCGGGGTTGTGCATGATGGGAGTATTTTGTGTGACGAGAATAAAAATAGCTTAACTATATGATTTTGTAGGGATAAGCTTTCTTTAGCCATGTTGTTTTGAGAAGACATGATTACTTGTTAGTATGCTTGAAGTATTACTATCCTTATGTCAATATGAACTTTTATCTTGAATCATTTGGATCTAAACATTCATGCCACAATTAAGAAAAATACATTGAGAAATATGCTAGGTAGCATTCCACATCAAAATTTACATTAAGGACGAGCAGGAATTAAGCTTGGGGATGCTTGATACGTCTCCAACGTATCTATAATTTTTGATTGTTCCATGCTATTATATTACCCATTTTGGATGTTTATGGGCATTACTATACACTTTTATACCATTTTTGGGACTAACCTACTAACTGGAGGTCCAGCCCACACTACAAAAAAAATACACTTCCGTGATGATACATGTTTGTCACAGTAGGTCGCGTTTTTTGTCATGCATGTGCATCCATGACGATTTTATGACAGAATCAAGATAGTCATACCTGTGCTGTCATAGAAGTGTTCCAAGACATTACCAAAATTATCATCATGGAAGTGTCCACTTCCATGACGATAAATCGCGCGTCACAGAAGTGCTTTTGTCAAGGGTGACCGACACATGGCCTCCACCGTAACGGAATGCCATTAAGCTGTCGGGTCCGGTTTTGGATCCGATAACCCGTTAACATCCCGGACCAATGGGGATTTTCCATGTGTAAAATCATCATTGGCCGCAGGAAACACGTGTTGCCTCACCGTTGGGACATATGTCATCCACTCATTGGACAGGAGGCGCCTATGATAGGTCGACATGTGGCACGGCCCAACAGTGGCCCATTCTGGTGGAAAAGGTCGGCCCAGTAAAAATTAGCAGGCCAGCCCACATAAGGCCTACTAGTGTCAGGTCCATTTAAGCCAACGGCCCATACGAGATGTGCTAATTCGGCCCGTCAACGGCTCGTTAAAGATTTGACACCATTGCAGCCCATCGTCAGTTCGAGCCCGTTAACAGCCCGCTATATATTTGGGCTCAATATCGGCCCTACGAGATTTCGGTCTGCTAACGGCCCATTTAATGTATGGGCCAATTTTCAGGATGTACATCTTTCAGCCTTTTAGCGACCCATTTAAATGTTGGGCTAATTTCCGGCCCGGTGTGTCTTTCAGCCTGTTGACTGCCCATAAATCTGATGGGCCATTTGTAGTCGGACCTGAGTTTCTGCCTTTTAGCGGCCCATTGAAGTGGTGGGCCAATTTCTTTCCCGGTGTCACTTTCAACCTGTTGACGGCCCATAAATTAGTTGGGCCATTTGTAGTCGGACCTGAGTTTTGGCCTTTTAGCGACCCATTTAAGTGTTGGGCCAATTCCCGGCCTTGTGTGCCTTTCGGCCTGTTAACGGACCATAAATAAGTTGGGCCATTTGTAGTCGGACCTTAGTTTTGGCCTTTTAACGGCCCATGCCCTTCATGGTCCAATACCAGCCCGGTTTCTCTTTCGGCCTACTAAAGGCCCACAACACAGTTGGGCCATTTACAATACGACCTGACTTTCGGCCTCTTAGCGGCCCATGCTCTTCACGGTCCAGTACAAGCCCGCTGTCTCTTTCGGCCTGCTAAAGGCCTACAGTATAGTTGGGCCATATGTAGCCCAAACTTAGTAAGGGCCTGTTAACGGACCGTGAAATAAATTGGGGCAACCTGTTGCCCGCTTCGATGTCGGCCTGTTAACGACCCGGGAGGTAAGAGGGCCGACCATTAACTTTTGGCCTAGTAACGGCCCATTAACTTAATGGGCCCACTAAAGTTCGTACATGTCTTTAGGCCAAATTAGATAATTTGAGCCCATTACGACGAGTAATTATGCACAGACCAAAACCGATCAAGCAAAGGTACATCATACAGGGAATAATGTTGCACAACCAACATATATTACAGGAAATTACATCGACTAGGCAATCAATGATTGATGCCAGTGCAAATAAATGAGCAAAACCTAACCATCTACAACGTCACAATCTGCAACCTCAGCACAGATGACGCCCATAAGCATGTGGGCAAATTCTTGCTGCTTTTCTACACTGTCTCTAAAAACATTGATCAGTTGTTGTGTCGCACGACTCTGCACCTCTGATTCATCCACCATTTCCATCATTACTTCAGCCATTAATTGGTTCACAAACATACATTTATTTTGTTGCATTCGAGACAGAGGATACTGAACAGATTCAGATGGTGATTTTGGCAGGCTTGTATTATTGATAGTGGAGAGTGTCTCGACCGCTACATCATAACATAAATTAGGATGGGAACCAAACATATTAATCATGAGTTATTGCCATATTACCTGGCCTAGATTTACTGGAAAGAAACAATGGGGTTGCCTTGCTATTTTCAGAGTTTGTCTTCTTATCTTCAGCAGCCTGCACAAAATTAACACACTAGCAATGCTATCATTGGCCAAATCAGATAATAGGAACGCAACATTGACACAATGAACGTTTGGGCAACTAGCCTACACCAAATTAACACAATATGGCACAACTATCATCAGCCAGGTAAGGTAGTACGAAAGCAACATTGACACAATGAATGAATGGGTAACCAGAGAAGCACTACAATTCAGTAATGTGTGTGATATGAGATAGTACATTCATGCAGCTCAGTATGCAAAACTACCAGGCAGTTTACCTTACAAAAATCAACATTGGCGCCTTTAACATTTTGCTACAACTAATTTTAGATCAGATAAAGGTTAGATTCACGCCGATTAACAAAATACATGTTGATGTAAAAATATAGTGATATACAACAGGTACTTACATCAGCATTGGAGCACAGAGAATTCCCGCAAGATATTTTCCTTGAATACGATCCCAATGGAGGAAGTCTTCTATTGTTTAACCTTACTTTCTAAAAGAGAGATGGGTAAGAAACATGTAGAAAATATGATCAGAATGCTATAAAATTTCATGATGCGAGGATACGCACACGCTTCTTAGAATGGAGTTTACATTCTTTTGCTGGACTGGAGCGGACTAGTTCTTTGGCCACTGGAATCTGCTTATTATCAGTGGGAGTTGGGTTTCTCTGTCTGGAGGAGTATCTATGAAAAATGGAGTTGGTTTATTATCTCCTGGCGTTTGGATCTTTTGCAAAGACCTGGTTTGTAACCCTTCAGATTCTAACATAGTCGTCTTCCCCTTGCATGCTTTATATAGAAGAATGGTGATTCAGTTATAAATAATGCTACAGCAGAGATGGAATAGGTACTTAAGAATATAAAGGCATGACATATTGACATGTATTCCCTCCATCCGTAAATAAATGGATGGGTCTAGGCGTATTTTAGTTCTAGATACATCCAGTTTTATCCATTTCTGTGACATTTAATCCATACAGAGGGAGTATGATGTAAGAGCTAGGGATACGACAGGACAACACAGTAAAAAAACACTGAAAAACCCACTGCAGAACCAAAGTATTCAAACTCACTGATATGGCATAGTACACTCATGCAGGTCAGGATGCAAAACTACCAGGCAGTTTTCCTTACAAAAATTAACATTGTGGCCTTTAATCATTCATTTTGCTACAACTAAATTTAGATCAGATAAAGGTTGGATTCACGCTGATTAACAAAATACATGCTGATGTAAAAATATAGTGATATACAATAGGTACTTACATCTACATTGGAGCACAGAGAATTCCTGCAAGAATCTTTCCTCATAAACGATACCATTGCTGAAATTCTTCTATCTGTTAAGCTTATTTTCTAAAAGAGAGATGGGTAAGAAACATGTAGAAAATATGATAAGCATGCTATAAAATTTCATGATGCAAGGATACACACACGCTTCTTAGAATTGAGTTGACATATTTTTGTTGGACGGGAGCGGACTAGTTCTTTGGCCTCTGGAATCTGCTTATTATCGGTAGGAGTTGGGTTTCTCTGTGCTGGAGTAGTATCTATAAAAACTGGAGTTGGTTTATTATCTCCTGGCATTTGGATCTTTTGCAAAGGCCTTGTTTGTAACCCTTCAGATTCTAACATAGTCGTCTTCCCCTTGCATGCCTTGTATAGAAGAATGGTGCTTTAATTATAAAATATGCGACATCAGAGAGATGGAATAGGTACTGATGAATAGAAAGGCATGACATATTGACATGTATTCCCTCCATCTAGAAAAAATGGATGGGTCTAGGCGTATTTCAGTTCTAGATACATCCCTTTTTATCCATTTCGGCAACATGTAATCTGGATGGAGGGAGTAAGGTGTAAGAGCTAGGGATACGACAGGACAACACAACAAAAAAACACTAGTTGAATGTAAAACTATATGCTAGCGGAATACGTACAGAAATAACTAAGGCAACATACACATGTATGATTGGGAAAATAAGATGGCATTGCAACAGAGCACTAAAACAGCACTTCAATGTAAAAAAACATGGTATGGCAGACAGATGAAGTACATACTGATGAATAACAATGCATAAGATATTCAGAAGCATGATGTCCAAATTAAGCAGATGGCATTGCGATAGAGTAGAATGACAGTACTTGAATTTGAAAACATGTTATCATGAATGGAATAGGTACTGAAAAACAGGAAGGCATGACATATTTACATGCATGATCAGCATGCTAAGTACATGGCATTGCAACAGAGTAGATACACTCCATGACATTATATGCATGTTGTACCCATATCACAGGCCAAGTTAGAGCAAGGCCCTTGTGGGGTGAATAGGATTCATCGTCTTTCTGCAAGTCTTCTGAAGAACTGCCTTTACATGTTCCATCATATTGGGTATCATTGACATCAAGTTTATTGGCCTTTACATTGCTCCGTGAAGTTCTTGTGGATATATCAGTGTGTGCAATTATATCTGACATGCATGGAAGACAACTAGTAGTTAGATTTATGTAATGAGTGCCTATAGGAGACGACATAAACAGTAGGACTGGGATTAACTAGCAGCAACAGGTCTCATAAACTAAAGGGAGAACATAGATGAAAGCTACAGAATATGTATTGTTTGTACATGAGATTAACTAGATGGCACACAAAAGTATTAAAGAACAACATAGGTAATACTAGAAGTGGTATAATACTATAATCACCAGCCTGTGGGATAGCATTGGCTGATGGATGATAACTATGGAACAACGTTACCTAAAGAACAAGTATCTTAGTTGAACTATGGAACAACATGAACTCCTGAACAAGGCCCGTAAGAGATTAGCATGAATATACAGTGAAATGTGATGATCTATTTTCCATGCTTAGATGAATAACAACGCCATAAATGTTGCACACAAGTAAGATGAGGGTACAACCTATCTGGCTGCCATCCATAGGAGCGAGCGTCATGTGCTGACTTGTCGATGGCCCTGCAGCTGTTGTTGATGTCCATGTCGGGCATGCGCATTCGATGCAGGGAACTGTTGAGTGGGGACTATAGCTCCCTTCTGGTGTATGCTTCCCTTGTTGGAGCAGTTGTGGTGAGTCGGAAGACGGTGTGTCTGAAGATGCAGATAACACATAATGTTAAGAACGACATATCTCTTTGATCTGAAGAAATACACTAAGAGATCAACAGCAAGGTACGAGAGTGGTCACACGTCTGTTGACTGAAGACTAAATTGGGGTCTCACGATTTTATTTTATTTTGGTATTGTCCGATCTACGCCGGATGGCTTGATGGCCGTCTTGTGCCTCCCGGCTGACACTGTTTGGAATCTTCCCCGAAGAGCCAGTGACCAACGGCAGAGAAGCCTGCCTTCGCCGTCCGTGGCCCAGGCCAAATCACCGCTCCCCGCCCCACCGCACTGCCGTGGTTGCCCCGCCCCCGGGCCAATCCACAAAGACTCCCCGTCATCCAGATCCGGCGGCGGCAGTACCTTCAACCCACACAACTCTAAAAGATAGCCATCTAAGTGCTGCTTCCGCGGCGAACTTGCGGCCCCGCACCCTTATGTTAGACACCAGCCAACCGGCAGCCTAGGAGCTCCGCCGCCTCGAGGGGTGCTGCTTCCCATTGGGAATCGATTGGCCCAGAATAAAAATTCAGACAACTGACGCCTAAATAAAAAGATTTGAGATGAGGGTGCGACCTATCTGGCGGCATGGTGAAGTAGGCAGGTCCAGCTGCCGAGTCAGTGAGGACGGCGCGGTTGCGGTGGTGACTGGCGACAGGGAAAGAGCGATGTCGCGACGGTCCACGGCTATGCGGAAGTAGCGCCAGGACTCTGGACAGATCCGAAGTTGGAGCCGCTCCGGCACCGTGAACAACAGCGGGGGTGAATCGCTCCGGTATGGTTCATGCGGCCGTTGTCAAGGCAGCACCAGCAGCACGGAGTAAGAGGCACATGGCCCAGTGCACGACGGTAAATGGACATCGTCTCCGGCATTAGGGAGGAGGGCAGCTGTGAAATTGGTCCGGTGGGGGCGCCATGGAGGTGGGGCTGAGGTTTCGTGGCTCGGGAGAAGGGAGCTTCCCGGGGAGAAGGTGATTTGGCGCCCACGAGGTATGAATGGGGGCGGCCGGGGGGGGGGGAATTGGGAGGGGAGTGGAACCATGTCTTACGGACGCATTTGTCTGATATGTGAGGGGGAGTTACAGTTCTACCCTTTCCTATAGGCTTTCGGCTTGGGTCTGTCCATCTGTGTACTGAGGGTCGGGGATAGTAGAGTAACTTTGCTTCTCCCCAAATAGTGGGCGGGAGCGATTTTGGGCGAGGAGGGCGTGTTTTGAACTATAGTGGGCGCGAGCGATTTTGGGCGAGGAGAGTGTGTTTTGAAATAGTGGGCGCGAGCTATTTCGGGCGAGGAGAGCGTGTTTTGCCGACCATGGTTTATGAATTATTCGGCACATGTCATTTCGGCCGAGGAGAACGCACGCTTGGATGAAGTTACGAACCTACCCTCGATGTACAACGGGCAAATTGATGCGTGTCCCACATAGGACGGTAATTTCACGTCTCCCATTTATTTGCTTGGGCGAATTCCACCGAGCAGAGAGGATGTTTAACAGTTCGTTCAAATTTTGGGAGAACGAGCATCCACGTCTACCTTACCAAGTTGATTCGGATCAAATTTTGAAATATTAGCTTGCCACTTCTTTTTTATATGGAGAGATGATGCTCGGAAGTAATGTGTTTTTACATGCTCGTTGCTAGCGATTTACTATATGACAAATAGTTGACCCACTCAAAAACGCGAATCAAACCCAAAATGAAATATGTCGATTCAATGAAATAGCTCGTTCAGTAGGTCAAAATAGTGAACTAAATCCAAAATTGAACACCTCAATCGAGTAGCATGTTGTACAGTATTATAGTACTCCATGAACATGTTGAAAGTCAAATTAATGAACTTGTTTGATATATGCATATATCCGTTCATGTGTGGATTGCAGACAACATGTTCCCTAATTTAAATATTTGAATGCAAGTTTATATCAAAACATGGTTTATATCAGTCTTTGATGCATAAAACGCAACCTCCCCCTCTCTCGGACTCCTGTTCTCTCTCTCTCTCTCTCTCTCTCTCTCTCTCTCTCTCTCTCTTGCTGACAATCTTCAATTCTGTCGTACGCATTCGACACAAAAACCTTGTTGGTCCCTCTCCCTTTCTCTCCATCTCTCTCTCTCTCTTTGTGTGTGTGTGGGGGGGGTCTTTCTAGTTCGCATGCATATATACACCATCTATAGGTCTCTCTCGCACACTATGTATGATACTCTAGCTAGTCCAAGCTAGATATCTTGGGTGCACTCATCATACACACACAAATTCCTTGGCTCTTTGCCCGTAACTCTCTCACACACCACTATGTCGTCTCGGAGCTCTTCCCCCCTCTCTCAAACTCTCCATCCACCTGGGTCGCACATACACATGCATATCTCACTCGCACTCGATAGGCCCATCTAAAACTCTATGGGTGTGTTTGGTTGCGTTCTCGTCTCAGCATAGTTATTCCCTCTTCATGCATGCTCAACTCAACACACTTCTTCATGCATGCTTTCTTCATGCATGCTTCTAGTGTATTTGTGCTAAGCTAGTGTGGACTCATGCACCCTCCATACACTCTACCAAACACCCAAAAGTGGGTCGAGAAGGGAACTCTTGGGCTCATGCATCCTTCATACACCCTACCAAACACACCCTATCTCTCTCCCTCGTTCTCTCTCCATCTCACACGCACACACACAATCTCATGCCCAGCTAGCCAAGTATGATGGTCTCTCACTCAATTGTAGGCACACGCAGTCCCCCCCTATATGTATATGACTAGCTAATCTTAGTCTCCATCACAAACATGTGCATGGTCTATCTCGATTTCTCTCGGGGCATCTTTCTATTGCGCATGCACTCCCTCGATCTCCCACCCATATAGTCCCCTCACGATCTCGAGGGGATCTCTCTATCACAAACACACCCTCTCTCCCTCCCCATGCATCCATGCCATCCATGTGTCCCTCTCGACATTTTTTCCTTGTTGGCCAGACCTCCATTGGACATGTGCTACAGGGGTGTCTCTCTCCGTTGCGAACAATCACACACTAGCTATCTTCGTGTATCTCCTCGCCTCGCTTTTCCATCTCGGAGATGCATGCGTGATATGTTCGCATAAGAAACGAAAAAACACACACTCTCTCTAATTTATCGTTTGTTGTCACTTTCTCTTTCACACACATACTCTTTTTGCACACTTACTCATTCTCCTTCACACGCACTTGATCTGTCTCGACTGAGGCACTCTCCTCGGTCTATAGCATATAGATTTATTAAAAAGTCAAATATCACAAAGTTTGACCATGTACGTGGAGAAAAAGAATTACATATAGTACGGCAAACATATACCATTAGATTCACCATGATATGTAGTTTTGTATGATGTATCTTTGGTATTGTAGATATAAATAACATTTGCGTAAACCTGATCAAAGTTTCCAAAGTTTGACTTCTAAAAAATTTACATGCACTGCATTATCGAGCGGATGGAATATCTCTTTCCCCCTCTCAGCTATCTGACGCACCACTCAGCCTTACCGGGGCTCCTCAATCTCTCTCAAACTTTATTGGTCAGTTTGATTCGTGACCTGACCCTCATGCCTTGATCGCCGGTACTGCCTGGTGTGGACGTGAGATGTAAAATATTTCTACCTGGCCAGGCTTGTGTGGTGCTGAAGCGTTTGGTTCATGCCTGGGCCAGGCAAAGCATCAACAGCCCATCAATAAATCTATGCATCAATTATTTAATGCTAATATCCATCCATGTTGCTGTTAGCCTCGTGGCCACACGACCAGGCATGGCCAGGCGTTCGAAATCGGTCGCCTGGGCCAGGCTACTTGCAGTGTCTGGAGTTCTGCCAGGCTAATTAAAGTGCAAGGGAACCCAGGCCAGGCGGGCTTTCTTTTTCACAGGGTAGCAACCAAACAAGCATGCATGAAATCCAGCCACAACCCCAGGCCAGGCAAAAGATGCTCAGGACGCAAGCTAAACTGGCCCTATATCTCCCCGGTTCACACATACACATGTCTCGCTCGCGCTATACATATAGACCCATCCAACACTCTCTGCCCTTGTTCTCTCTCCATGTGACACACCCCCCCCCCTAAGTACCATAATCCCTCACTCCATCATAGGAGCAAGCACTCCCCCCTCCCCTCTATGTATGATTATCTCTTACTAGCCATCAGGAACACACGTATTGTCTCCTTCCATCCATACATCTATCTCGATATCTCTTGGGGCATCTTCTATCGCGCACACACCTTGTCACTCGATCTCCCACCCATGTAGTCCCATCACGATCTCCATGGGATCTCTCTATGACAAACATACACTCTCTCCTCCCCATGTCTGCATTTTCTTCGTACGTCTCTCTCGACCTCTCTCCCTTGTTTGTCAGACCCCTCTTGGCCACGTGATGGGGGTCTTGCTCTCTCGGTTCCAAACAACCACACACTATCTCCTCACCTTGCCTCCGTTGTCGAAGATGCATGTGTGATATGTTTGCATAAGACATGCATGCTTTTTCTCTACTTTTATCGTGTGTTGTCCATGTCTCTTTCACACACGCACACACACTTTTCTCTCTCTCTCTCTCTCGCTCTCTCTCTCTCTCTCTCTCTCTCTCTCTCTCTCTAGTTAGGGACTTTGTCACGTCCATAAGCATATGGATGTTTTGAAAAGTCAAACCTCATAAAAGTTTGACCAGGTATATGTGGAGAAAAACATTTACATCTGGAATGATCATTAGATTCATCACAACATGTACTTACTTCATACTATCATTTATCTTTGGTATTGTAGATATAAGTAATTTCTTTATAAACTTGGTCAAAGTTTCAAAAGTTTGACTTAAAAAAAATGTTGGAACTACATTATCGAACGGAGAGAGTAGCTCTTTCTCTCTCTCTCTCTGCTATCTCTCACGGGCCTCCCCTCTCACTCGAACTCTCTATACCGACGGATTATACGCTCAGTGTGTCAGTGTATAGCTCCGTATATTGTTTAGTTGACCGGTCAACCAATCCACATGCTGCCTTGTCAGCTCGTGTTCTGTATCTTCGTGTGCTGGCCCATGTGGCAGTGGGTGAAAATAATTAAACTAGAGGCCCAGCTGACACACGATGAAGTAAACAAAGTTTAAACCACTCGGGGTAGCACCCCTCATGCTAGTAAATTGAGGGTGCATCAAGGACAAACTTCTTGCGCGCGAGGGACACACTCGCACACAATTCACCACTGCGCGGAGGCATGCACAGAAGGACGCACTCGCGCACACCCAGCACACAACACACACCAGCACACGTGTACACCGGCGTCGCCGCCAGTTGAGATGGACGGCGAGGCAGCCAACAAGCAAAGGCGACTCGAGCCAAAACCGCATCCGGCGAGCCTAGACTTCATCAGCAGCCTCCTCGACGACATGCTGCTCGTCATCATCGGCCTCCTCCCCACCAAATCTGTCGTGCGGACCGCCCTGCTCTCCCGGCGGTGGCGTCCCCTCTGGCGCTGTGTCCCCCTCAACCTCACCGTCGACAACTACCTCTGCGACGAGGATTGCAAATGCATGGCCGCAGTCTCCAAGATCCTTTCATTGCACCCTGGGCCAGCCAGACACCTTGAGATCCGCATGTTCAATACCAACTGCAAGGTCCAACCCAAGTTCGATGAGTGGTTCTTATCTCCTGCCCTAGATCAGCTCGAGGAGCTCAGCTTTGAAGCTGGACGATGTCACTCTCTGACGCCGTCCGTGCTCCGCCTCACGCCAATGCTGCACCATGCCAGCTTCAGCTCCTGCTATCTTCCCCAGATTAATGTCGCACCCGCCCTTCTTCTCCCTCAACTCAAGCAGCTTGACCTCTTCGACGTTGTCATCTCGAAGAAGGCTATGGAGCACCTGTTCCGCAGCTGTACTGCGCTCGAGTACCTTCGTCTTGAGCAGATCCACGGGTTCATTAGCCTCCACATCGCCTCGACGAATCTCCGATGGATTTATTTGTCTTGCTAGCCCCGCAACAAGACATCAATTGGGAAGAGATCACTCCAGCTGTTCCACGTTATGGTCATTGAGAATGCGCCTTTCCTTGAGAGATTGCTTGTATCGGATCTAGAAGGTCCAACAAAAATCAGGGTCATTGACACGCTGAAATTGACAGTGTTGGTGTACTCGTCTGCCAAACTCTCCGAACTCTTTATTGGATCCGTAATCGTTCAGGTATAGCACTCATCTTCCTCTCCGTCTTCTTGAAATTCACATTTTTAAATTTCTTCTTGATGTATTTACGACCGTCTTCTAGAAAATGATTCCCACAAGCTTGACCCAGTCCATGCGCACAGTGAAGATCTTAGCACTAAAATCTATCGGCCCCAATCTGGATCAAGTTGTTGGATTCCTTACATGCTTTCCGTGCATGGAGAAGCTACTCATCAAGGTGAAACTTCTTTCCTATAAGTAAATAGCAATCACAACGTAGCTCAATTTTTTCGTAATTTTCCCAAATTACGATGACAAGTGTAGTGTTCAAAACTGCATCTACGCACTGCACTGAAAGAAATGTTTTTAGTATTTTTTTCTCACGTGATCACCTGCATCGTTTTTATGCTGTACTACTATTGTAGCCTAGGCTAGTCATACTGGAAAGTAACTTAGACTACTCCAGTAACTCTATGGTGACCCTAAGAGCAAGTACTACCTACGTCCTGGTTTACTCTTCCAATTTTGTAATATCAAAATTTGACCATAGATTTAACTGACAAAATGTTAATGCATCTCACTAAGAACTATATCGTTGGATTCGTATTTGAACATAATTTCAAATGGTGTAATTTTTAGTGACATGCATTGGCATTTTCTTAGGTAAATCTATGGTCAAAATTTTATACTAAATACAAGGTAGTATTCCCTCCGTCCCAAAATTCTTGTCTTACATTTGTTTAGATACGGATGTATCTAACACTAAAATGTAACTAGATACATCCGTATTTAGACAAATTTAAGACAAGAATTTTGGGACGAAGGGAGTACAGAAGTGGGCTATGTAGGCCAAAACATGTGCCAAATTCACTTGTGATGCATTTGGCATCGATGCCCCTCCATTGCTCCGGTGCCAAATTAACTCACGCAATGAAAAAACACTGCTTGGGAGAGAGAGAGGACTGAGGCAATAAAAAAACACTTGTTTGATTGATTTTTTTATACATGTGGGTCTGTGTGCATAGCGGTGCTAACTCTCTCACATCGCGAGAGCGGTGCCAAAATCTTTTGATTTGACATCGATGCGTATTATGTGGCATACTTTTGTGAAATATGGCATCGGCCACATAGTGGAAGGCAACAAATGCCCAAGCTCTTCACGTCCTCCTAGTTAAATGAGAGGAAACAGAAAGAGAGAGAGAGAGAGAGAGAGAGAGAGAGAGAGAGAGAGAGAGAGAGAGAGAGAGAGAATATCACTTGCCAGCAAACCCTATCGTATGAGCGAATGATATTGGTACCTCTTGATGACACGGCAATCTTATGCAGCTAGCTGCTCTATATGTTCTCTTCTTTTGCAGATAAAAAAAGACCCGAAAGTGAAAAATGTGCTGCACTATAACAATCTCATTGAATGCCTTGATCTCCATCTTACAGAAATTGATTTGATCGACTACCGAGGCTGCACATCTGAGATTAAATTGGCCAGGTTCTTTGTTTTGGAGGCAGGTGTGCTCAAGGTAATGAGGTTTGGCGTTCTCTGGCGCAACAATGAATGGCGTGCTAATCACCGCAAGCGTCTAAGCCTAAATGAAAAAGTCTCCGTAGAAGCTGAATTTGTTTTTCAAACATCAAGTGGCCAGAGACTCGAAAACTTATTTGCCCATTAGTGACTTCTCGGGGCGGTGGATTTTAGTTTGTACGATAATGCTGCATCACCTAAAGTAACGGAAGTTCTTACGTAAACTTCCTAGTAATTACCTCTTCGTAGGTGCAGCATTACTCCTAACATTTGTAATATCAGTTTGAAACTTGTAATATTGCCGTGTTCTATTCCTGTGTTTTCAAAATCCTGCGAATCAAAAAGGCTTGAGTTGGTGATGATGTTGTGCCTCCCATCTTTCATCAATAGCCGTCGGATCTAGATCTGACGCATACAAACCAAGCTTCTCCATTTTTGCAAAAAGATGCCTACACTTGTTCCCTATTTACAAACAACTCCTTGTCTCTCACAATCAGCCTTATCTCCTCCCCACCACATCTAGAAGGTCGTGGAAAAATCTGGCACGATG
Organism: Triticum dicoccoides; assembly: GCF_002162155.2. NCBI lineage: Eukaryota > Viridiplantae > Streptophyta > Magnoliopsida > Poales > Poaceae > Triticum > Triticum dicoccoides. The sequence goes on along the minus strand of NC_041381.1, from coordinate 549,583,370 downwards.
GCCGCTGCCGGAGCCGTCCACCCCCAATCTTGGTGTTCCGTGCAATGCACGGGCATCTACGCACGGGAAATTATGTCGAACAGGGCTAGTTGTAAGCAGGCTAGCTCTACAGCCATGATGATAGTGACTGCAGACGGTGAGGCTGACTATGGTATGCCAAACACGGCGCCTATACTCAGGTGTCATCTCCGGCGCAGGGTCTTGTCACTTCACTGTGAGGAGCACCACGTAATAATTTGACCAACGGGTAGTACAGTGCTAGTACTCCTACTACAACATTGGTAGTACTACTACTAGTACTAGTAGCACCACCGTCTGGATTTAGGAGTACTACCACGTCCATCTGGATTTTAGTATTTGACTAACAATATCTAGTAATGCATTTCACAAAAAATGTACTACTCCCTCTGTAAATAAATACATGGTGTTTTATTCCTATCAGCGAGAGAACTTAATTTTTTTTTGATAACTAGAGTACTAAGGCTGGTCATAGTGGGAGTAACATAGCAAGTAACATAACACATCCCAAGAAAACTTTGCTTACATGGCATATATTTAATGAGGAGAGAGATGGTTGGAGTAACATAATATGTTACTGTAACATAACACATCCCAAGGAAAAATGAGTCTACATCTTAATAAATGATGGCTTGCATAATACCACATACATGTTACTTCCCACTATGAAGGTGGTAACATAGACTAGTAACATATGCACGTTACTAGTCTAAGTTACTCGCCACTATGACCAGCCTAATAGGATTACATGCAATGAACTAAACATTGCATGTCATGTTTGGTAGTCTCAAGTCATTGAAAGCATGCAGGGCCACTACAAAAAAAAGACACATTCGTGACATTTTGGGCCGAACGATTTTTTTTCTGTCATACATATGACACTTCTATGACAATAATTGTGACAAAACCCGGTATCATCATAGATGTGGTGGGCTCCTACTTCTATGACAAAAAATCATGACAGAAAATGGGCTTTTCGTCCTGGGCGGGCCAGAGACGCAGCTGCATGACATTCTTTGGGCCGTCCATGACGGAAAAAACCGTGGTAGAAGCGAGGGCGAGGAAAATTTCGGGGAGTTCCTGGTTACGGTGGGAGGTCGGGGGCCGAGCGATGCGCGTTTCTCTCGTACACGTATGCACGTGTGTGCGAGGCATTGGCTCTAATTGAACCCGAGCGAGGCGCTGGGCTCTAACTGAACCCGAGCGATTGCACTACAGGCTACGTGTTACTGAACCCGAGCGATCGATCGATGGCTATTAACTGAACCCGATCGAGCGATTCCTTCGCTACTGCTGCTAACTAAAGTCGATCGATGCTGCCTCTGGGATGAACAGTGAGCGTTGCGAGGGAGGGGGGGTTGGATGAACAGCGAGCGGTGGCATTGCCTCTAGATGAACAGGACCACGTGGTGTGGAGGGCTGGATGAACAGTAGACGGTGGAGGGGTGCCTGTGGAGGGGGGGATGAACAG